>NW_004567135.1:1508743-1604707 GCF_000260355.1 Condylura cristata | reverse complement strand
TAAATCTTTTTTTTAAAAAAGAATGTAAAGATGGACCTTTTATAACGTGAATTTCAGCTCCACGCTCTCCCCAACACTCACTCCTTCCGGTCTCAATCATAGAACAGAAACATATTCGCTGATTGTTTGAGTTTTATTTCCATCCAAACTTTCCCTGAATGTCTTTTGTTTGTGTCTGCCAGAGAACATGAGAGTTTGCTCGGTGCTCTAGTCAGTTCTCATCAGGGCTTCCTTGTGCGCAATCTCTACTTGGAAATATTCACACCTGATTATGCTAAAGCAGGTTGAAAGCTGTTTTTCATTTCACTCAGATGTGGTGTTTTTCCTGGGTCCCAGGTTGCTTCCTTTGCCTTAGACGTTTCCTGTGTTAATTAAACTGATGATCGTTCGGCTGCTTCGATTCTTCCCTTTTAAAGAGTTGAACAACAGAGAATGCCTTAGAGTATTTTTGAAACTTTTGTGTTGTAACTGCAGTGTGAATATGTAATCTCCTATCTGTTTCTCATAGCTATTGAAATTCCAGAGATAAATATTTGGAGCCCATTTAAAAAACTCTTGATTGACAATCGAAAAATGGCTCTTTGTCATAATAGAGCATTTCTTCAGATGTCAACAAAATTAACCACCGTGTAGAAACCTATTTTTTGTCACTTTAAGATAATCTTGTAAAAAGAAATGATTTTAAAGTAAGTGTTAGTGTGATGTTCTGTCATACACTGTCAGACAAAATTTACATTTATTTGTAACTACAGTGGAATTTGAGTATCTTCAATAATTTTTCTATACTTTGAAGTTAACACTGACAGCTAAAAACTCATTCTAAAAATCTTTGACATGCATTATACAATTATTCCTTTCGGATAATAAACATTTGCATTTAGAAAGCCTGAGTTACCGGCATGGTCCTAGTTTCAGCTAGGACATGCCCCGCTCCCAGGATAGGGACAGTAACTTCCTATAGATTTGGGGTGTTTGTTTCCTTTCTGTCTGGATGCTTACAATTATGTGTTGAGAACCGTGCTAAGGCCTCAACCCCAAAATATGGGTCCTTTGCCCTCTAGGTCAAGAATGGAGAAGAAAACACTCAGGGCTCATAGAGCTCAGCCAGCAAAGCTGCACTAGAGAGACTCGTGCAGGAGGGAGCTACTTTGGCGAAGCAGCATGTGACCTGGGCCCCCAAAGGAAGTTAGGAGAGGGTTAGAGAGTGGACAGGGAGGAGGGCTGTGTCCTAGCTGGTTCTGGGTGGGCCGCCCTGGATGTGCCGAGGGGGTTACAGTCCAGCCGTGCAAACTGGCATTTCCACGAGTCAGGGGCTAAGGAGTCTCATTGTCATGGCACCTCTCTGTCAGTGTCTGGGCTGAATGACCTGGACAGGCCTCGCTGTCCCCGAAGTGACCCTGTTGATGCAGGAGTAGGGCAGCTCAGCCTACAGACTCTTGATTTCTTGTCCCTGGGCTCTCTTAGACCACGGTGTGTCTCTTCCATTTATGCCTTCCAAGGCAAGGCAGATGCTTCCACGTCTGAACATGCACTGCCTGCCTGCTGGCCTTAGGCACAACTTCCAAATCGATCCTAGGTTGATGTTTGTGTTTAACCAGCCCAGAAAAGTTGTCCCTCGGAGGCATTTGGTGAAGCTGCTTCTAAGAACAGAGTTGCTCTGCAAATGAACAATTCTAGCATGTTTGACAATGCAAACGCCATGTGAGTGTTGATCACGATCCGTTGCTTCTTCCCCTGCTCATTTTAACTGCTGAAATCTGTTCAGATAATTAAAACTTACCTGCAGTTTTACATATTGCTTCCAGTTTCTCCCTTACTTTCATCTACGAAGATAACAATTTTTTAAAACCATACCTCACTTGTAAAAGAAATAGAATTTGAAAAAAAAAAGGAAGTTAGGTTTTCAACTTTCAACTACAAAAGATACAGAGGAAAAGATTTTCTTGTTCTTTAAAAGTCATCTCAGGACTTCTGCTTAGCCTGACTGTGAATGCATACATGTGGGGTATGGTTTCATGTAAATAAAAAAACCCCACAATGTTCACAAATTGACTTTGAGGAAATACTTTCCATCAGAATCTTTATTTTCATCAAAGTTTCCAGATTCCTATTTATTTCTCCAAAGTAAGCGTCAAAGGGCAGCATAAAATTGGGTCACCGTCCATGTGGGCACATGGTGAGGACTCAATTCTTCCTTATTTGATTGGTGTGAAATTCATGCTGTTTTTACCCAACTATTTCATGAATATGATATGTTGAGGAGCTCTGGTAGTAGCTGGGGAAATATACCTATTTATAACCTCTGCATTTAAGAAAGTTGAGATCCGTAGATTTTGTCGCACAAAATCTACACATACTTGATGCCTTCAAACAACCCAATTTTATAACCACACGGTTCCTGTGAGTCGGCAGCGTCTGACTCACCTGGGTCATCTGTTTAGATACAGAAGCCCACTCGCTCGCAGACCCCAAGCAAGGGTGCAGACAGGGGTGGGCTCTCATCTGAAGGCCCAAGCAGAGTCTTTGCTGCCAAATCCCCATGGGACTGGCAAGACTCCAGTTTCCTGAAACAACCAGATGGAGGAAACTTTGCTGGCTGTTAGCAAGTCAAGTCGCTGCCATTATTTCTTTGCCATTTGGACCTCTCCAACATGTCATACTTTTCTGTACACACACACACACACATATGCATGTATATACATGCACATATATGTATACATGTGTATGTATAAATTTATGTAAGCCTTATCATTAAAACTTCTATTTTCGTGTTTATTGCTCTATCATACAAACAACACACACCCCTGACGTCTTTTTAATTTTTCTTAACTGTGTAGCTTTGTACATGTTCACAGGTAGTGGCTGATTACTTTGAGAAATGTTAAAATACAAGCTTTTTAAAACGATGTATTTTATAGTAATAAGTGGGAAATTTTATTTTTCCCCAGTTTTCATTTCATATACTGCCATGACTTCCCAGGCTATGGGGACATTTGGTTTTCTTTCTATCACTTTTTGTTTGAATTGATTTTCTAAGGTTTTATAAAGTAGAAAACCAAACACTTGTTACAAATAATGTCAAGTCAGAAGTAGTCTTTTTAATACCAACATAAAAATGTTCTGTATATAGTTGCAACTAATAAGAGGTATTTCTGGAAAAATGTTAGAAAATACTTAGTGATGGATGTGGAGAAAGTTATCTAGATGAATGTATATATTAAGGTGTAGCAGAGAGGTCGGAAAAAGAATTTGAACTTCAGTAGTATTCACAACTTGGTTAAAATGAGGTTGAAGGTTTTCTAAAGACTCAGGAAAGATACTTATGTGGTATCGAGACAGAAGAAATTTTCTGAGAGAACGTGTCTATGTGGTTAAAGGTTGGGCAGAGAGAGCATTTCTGGTAAGAGAAGAGAGACAGACACTCATGGGTTCTGGCAACATGGAAGTCATTGGTGTACTTAGAAAACATGTCATGAGAATGGTGAAGGTGGAAATTGCATGCTATTAGTTGGGGAAGAAATAAAAAATGAGAAATCGAGGGCTGTGAATTAAGCATCTTTTTATAATAAATTGAAGGGAAAAATAAGGGTCAAGTATTGCCTATAAGGAGGTTTGGATACAGGTGTCACTTTCAAAGATACCTGAGTTAGGTCTGAGTCAACTGAATAGCGTGGAGGTAACATCTGAGAAGGAAGGGAAATCTGATAGAGTTATATTTCTCTAAGACAAAGAAAAGATGGAAAAGAGGGGGAGTCCCTACACTTAAAAATTAATGAAGGACCATCTAAATAAACCAATGGCATCTCCCCATTAAGAGTTATCTATCTACAAGTCATCTTCAAGTATAAAGTCTGCTGTTGCTTACTCAACTGATGAAAATGTTCTCTATAAAATAACTACTGGAAAGTTCAGAATCATGAATGTTCACACATTTTCTTGCAAGAAACAAAAAAAAGTGTAATCTTACAGAAAGATATTTAAATTGCAGGGACAAGTTGGTTGCATTCATAAATTCCTTGCAAATGTAAAAGGCAAAGCAAAATGATCGAGTCATAAAGCCTTTTGCACAAGGAGCTTTTACACAAGGAAGAGAAGACAAACTTCGCGTTTTCTGAATCACATAAATGGCACCCTGTGCTTCAAAGACATGCTTGCTGGCTTATATTGCTTGACCATGCCTGAAGGCCAGTTACCAGGAGTGTGCTCTGCAGAGATACAGGCCTTTTGAATTGGTGGTAGGTGGTCCATTATCACGGAGGTGATTTTTATGCTACAAAATGCAATGGTCTGAAATCAGTTCTCCTGGACTGAAGGCAAAAGGGGGCACCCCTTATGAAGAACATTGGGGGAAGAAGGGATGATGAACTCTTTGCTGAACTCACATCTCCCCTACTGTTTATAAAAGCAAGTTTTTTAAAAATGCAAATGAGTGTAATATTTCTGCCAATAACAGCACAAGGTCACGGTGGGTCAGGGGATTTATGGAATTGTTGGTAACCCACGGTGACACCTTTTTTCTTTCTGCCTTTTGGTATTGTGCTTTCTTCATCTGTCCTTCCCAAAGACACACACCTGGAGAGTGGACTAATCTACCGAGTACCAAGAAAGTCAGACAACATCTATCAATAAGAATGGAATGAGTCGCTTTTAATTAATATGAGTTATTAGATATGAATTTAAATAGAAAAGCTCCTGCTGGAGTTTCCATGTGCTTCCTTCATTCCCGTTACAATTTAATGAATCTCTATACTCGCCACTGATTCTAAAACCCACCACTCAGGTTGTTAATATTTCTACACGCTTATGCAATTTCCAGCTTCATTCTCTGCATACAGATGATCCAGTCAGATAAAAATGTCGCATCATAATGGTTTTAGTAAACCATCCAAATCTTTATAAACCACAAGTAAATTGGTGCGGGAAAACGTTGCTAGAAATTTTATTTCTCTCAAATAGTAGCAACAGGAAATGCTTCTCTTAAAATAACTTCAGTAGTTTCTAGTTTCACTCTGTGGATAATGGTAATAGCTCCGACCCTGCTGTTAAACTTGTTTCTCCAAGACGACAGACAAATTAAATTTGTATCTTAATCTTTACCCTGGTATAGTCACAGGGCATTTAATAGCTTTATATAATAGTCTCTATTATTGACAATTGCATAGTATTAACTCAAAATTACATGGTGTCATTTTAACTCTTTTAAAGATACTATTATGGACTAGTATGTAACATTTATGCACATGTTGTCAAGACCAGTACTTGGTAAGCTTTTGTGAAGTCAAGCTCAAGATCAGCTCTTTTAGTCTCTATTTCCTGCTGCTTGTTGTGCTAAGTTTTACCTCATTAGTTCTTTTACAAAATTTGATACTCAGTTATATGCCAGAGCTTATTTTATCTTGATTGAATACAGGCCCCAATTAGAAATTCAACCCTTTAACATAGAATCATGGAGTATTTTTATTCCTGATAATACTAACACAATCTGTAAACTCAGCCAAGATTTAATAAGTGCAATTTAGAGAACTAAACACTTCAAAAGGAATATTGTGTAACTAAACTTTAAAGTAGGCTTTGCATCACCTTGAAAAATCTTTCTTCCATTTTCACAGAAAAAAAATCTCAGTGAAAAAAATGACTTAGGAAGGCATACCATCAAATTCCTTTCATTTACAGCCCAGTCAAATGATTGTCTGACCTCTGGCAAGATGGAATTTACTATGTCTTAGGGCAGACTGCCCCTTCCGGACGACTCTGACCGCATCTCACATTAAACTAACACTCACTGCCTTATGATTCCACTGAGAATAGAGCCGGCCACTAACCCCCGGCTCCCCTCCCAGTGTTTCCAGATGGCATCCCGTTGTCTTTCCTCGATTGTTTAATGATGCTCCGTTTCCCGGCGTGCACTGGTCAGTACGCCTTTGTCTGTATGAAATAGCACGTTATTCACGAGCGATATCGGTCTGTGCTTTCACTGTTTTGTGAGGCTGTTTGCTTTCAGTAGTGTTGGCCTCATAAATGTGTTAGGAAGCGTTCCCCACTTTTTGTGGAAGAGTTCGAGAAGGCTAAGTATTTGTCTTTGAAGGTTTGATAGAACTCACTAGTGAAACGATTGGGCCTTGGGCTTTATTTTTATTTTGTCAGGGGAGTCTTTTGATTGCTGTTTAATTTCCTTGCTGATAACTGATCTGTTGAAATTTTCAGTTTCTTCTTGACTCAGTCCCAGAAGATGTATACTTATAAGAATGTCATTTCTCCTATGTCATTAAGGTTATTGGATATGGATTTCATAGTCATTTCTGCATTTTGAGGTGTCTGCTATTCTTTCACTTCTGATTTTATGTATTAGTGAGTTCTCCTATTTTTGTCTTTGTGAGCCTGCTTAGCAATTACTCTATTTTGTAGTTTCACTGTCCTTTTGAATCATCATTTCACTTCTATTTCATTTATTTCCACCCTTATATTTATTATTTCCTTCTATTGGGTTTACATAGTGTTTGCTCCTTTTGTGGTTCTTTAAGATGTTAGGTTAAATTGTTTTTATATCTATAGAGAAATATTTCCTGCTTTTGCTGCTTTCCATAGATTCTGGTAGCTCCTGTCCCTTCTGTATTAAAAAAGTTTGCTTTCATTACTCATTAGCACAGTAGTCATCCAGTAGAATTTTGCTGACTGCATTAGCAGCCGTATGTCCTGCTTTCACTTGGTGGTTGATGTCTAGTTTGTTACCAGTGCAAGCAGAGAAGATACTTGATAAAATTTCAGTTTTCATGGATGTATGGATTTTTGTTTTGTTTTGTCAGCAAATATGTGTTCTATTCTTGGATGATCCACGTGCCCATGAGAAAAATCTGTCCTTAGTGTTTGGGGAGGTGCATTGTCCAGTAATTACCTGGAAAGCCCATAGGTCTTATTCAAAATATTTATGCATCACACTTCTGACAAGAGGCTGATATCCAAACTCTGCTAACGATTTGTGCAACTTGACAATTTACAGACGGCCAACAGGCACATGGAAACTCACTCATCTTCCCTTACAGGGAAGTGCAGATTAAAACCACATGAGATTCAACCTCACACTCATGAGATCAAACATTCAAGGAGGCCAGAAACAATAAGTGCTGTTGAGGCTGTGGCAAGAGAGGGACACGTGGACACTGTTGCTGGGAATGTGAGCTAGGCCAACCCCCGTGCAAAATAGAGCGGAGTCCTCAACATAGGAAAAATACATCTACATGATACAGCAATTCCACCCCTTGAGATAACCACCACCTGGTTATGCAAAAAGACTAACTGGAAGAACTGTGTGCACGCCAGTGTTCACTGTAGCACCAAGTTACAGAAGAGAAGCAACCTGAGAGCCTGATGACAGATGGGTGAATGCTGACGCTGCAGTAAATACGCACGATGGAGTCTGGAAGACACATGGACTCTGGCCATCGGTGAGAGCGTACATGGAGCTGGAAGGGCTTTATAAAACAAACAAGCCAGAAGGAGAAAGGCAAAGACTAGATAAATTCATGTGAAATACAAAAAGATAAAACTAAGGGTCAAACCCAACCAAAGCGAAAGCAGTCCCCAGAAAAATGAGTAAAATTGGGCCTACTTGAGAGAGAGGGAGAGGGCCCCGTGGACTGTGAGAGCGGGAGAGGGCCCCGTGGACTGTGATGGAGGACTGTGGGCGCTTCATGGTGGGTGGGGTGCAATATACACCTAGGACTGAGAACCTACAACTCTGAGTTATGTGCAGAGGTGTATGTCATGTATCAGACAAGATTATCTTTTTCTTGGTACTGTGAGGAATACATGTTGCAAAATGATTTCCAGCATAATATCCCTAGCCCACCATCAGGTCACATGGGAACCATGCTCTTTCTTTGTGGTAAGAACATTTAAGGTCTCCTCTCTTGCTTCTTTATCTGGGTGAATACTAACTATTGGATTTTGGATTTCTGCTGCTTATACAATGAATGTTATTAATATGTCGCTACTTTTTTTTTTTTTTTAACCACCAACCTGACTTAGTAGAAAAGTCTTTGGATAGTACTTTGATTAAAAATCCAGGAATTGGGTAAATGAGAACTTTAAGTTAAAAGGTTGTAAGTAAGTAAAAAAAAAAAATAGGGGAGGAGTTTCCTCAAAGATAAAAATGTTAGTTTATATATAAATTATGTATCTCGTGAAGGTGTGTGTATTATATTTTTTACCCTTTTCAAAACTTATTTTAGATTTGCATTCAATTTAGTAAATGAAAACTCCTACACACTCAGAAAGACCATTTCATGTGTTCAAATATGCATGAACTTGTCTAAAAGCGAATTTAGTTGCTTTTAAGAAAAACTGTAGTTTTGTCTCTGGTGAAAGCATTTTTGTTCTTTTCAAGTTAAACTGAAGTGAGGCTTTTAGTTTTTTCTTTCATGTCATGCCCAGTTTGGGTGGTAAGATATATGATTAGTGATGTAAGTGGGCAGTTGTGACAGTTTTACGTGTAGGGGTGTAATGAGATTTACACAATGGTGATGATAAAAGAATAATATCAAACAGGAACAAAACAAGCCAGCAGCTGATTAAGTTCTTTCCTAAGAGTTGTATGCTGAGAGAAAATGTTGCAATAAGATATACTAGCTGCAGTTACACAATAATTGAAAATTTCTGATAAGACTAGGAGCTCATCAAGAATCCACACAAGTACATGTACTGGCAACCCTAAAACCTAAGAAGAAAAATCACCAAGTTTTTCTTGCATTGCTTAGATAATTACTTAGTTGTCACATAAATATTTGGCAAGATTCTACCATTTCAATGGTGCATAATACATAATACAGTCAAGGTGTTTTCTTTACTAGTGGGAGAAATTTTGTTTGTTATTTAACATATTTATAGAGTAGCTTTCATCCAAGCACTGTCCTGGGCACTGTGGAGCAGGATAGGAATGAGTTTCTCATTAGATTCTTATAAGTCTAACTTTTAAAATTAACTATATTTCAACTATACACATAATTAAGTTATCCATGGAATTACATTTAAGATATTTTTCTTCATTGCTCGTTTCCTTTTCAATAAGTGCTTTTTCTATGTTTTAAGAAATATTCACTTTACCAAGAAGTCGAAAATAGATCCTTGGTTTATCTTCTAATTTGATGTTCCTTTCCACATGCAGAACTTTAATCCCAGGGGAGGTATTTTTGTATCTTTTGTGAGATAGGATCCTTTTTCTTTCTTACTTATGTCTTTCCCTATAGTGAAAATGTCCCCCAGGTCCCCACATTCTATTCGTAACCTGACTCTGAAGCTCTGCTGTTCACTCTGTCCACACACAGCTTTACCCCTGGTTGATGAAATGCTTTGTACCTGTCCATGTCTACATTTTGAATTCTTAGGTTTTAACAAATTCAGCTCAATTGCTACATCTTTGATGAATCCATTTCTGTTGTTCACCCTAATAACATTGCCTTGAAATATCATTTAAGTATTTATCATAACCCTATTTTGCAAATGAATTGTCTTTTGTTTAGACCTGGGGGACATTTCCAGGATTTCTGGATGGTAGTGTATGACACACACAGAATCAAATCCGGGCAAACGCTGTATGTGCAGCGAAGAATGTTGCAGGAAAGAACTGAAATCAAGGAAACCAAATTCAAACCACAATGGAGCGTCAGCACAGACCAAAGTAAAACAGCAGTAAAGTCCCAATGCTCAAGGAAACACTAACATTTTTACCAACGTAAACATCGCCAAGCTAAAGGACAGGGCCCTTCAGTTTCTGTCTGCACTCTGCTTTCAAGGGAGTCTCCACTACTAGAATATTCAGCAGAATCAGGCCACTAATCAAGACAGTGCTGTTGTTTAGGAAGATTTAAAAGGTTCCTGAGCTATCCTGTCCTTTCTGGAAAATGGCACGCCTGGTTTGTATGCAGGAGAAGTAATTTCAGGAGATTTCTCTGACGCAGTCTTCTAAAATTTTGTCAGGGCAACAATACCTTGTTTATCCCCTGACGAGGCTGAAGAGAGCAGAGGTGTCAGTTTATTTAAATGCTGCCATTTTGCTTTCGTTGAAGGGCTGCTGTCTCTCAGAGCAACAAAGTCAGGTCGTTGCTGCGGTCTTTGTGGTCTTTGTGTCTTAGGCAGACAAGGGAAGGGAGGAGGAACGCCTTTCTACATGGATTTTCTAGAATTCTGCTGACAGTTTGTGTAATTTCTGATTTATGTTGTGTGAAAAGCAAGCTGGAAGATGGCTCATTTAATTTACAGCTTAACATTTTCATAAACAAAGCAAAAAAGTAAAACTACCAGAAGCTCGAGTTGTCAGCAATTGGGGCACACACATGGCCTTAACTTTTAGGTGGAATAATCAATTGTATTTGTGTTAAGCAAAAATAGAAGTTAAAAGTGTATAGAATTTTTATTTTGGCATTATTTCTTCTTCTACATGTGGCTTGATTTAGCATATGCAGCCTTAGCCTTGGGGATTTCTTCTCCGGACTCCCTTACCTGAGTCAGGGTGTTGCTAGTTAGAGGATGGAGACTTGCCGTCTCTTCCCTCATTAAAAAGACTTGCATGTGTTCCAAGTTTGCTTCGTTGCTTCTCTAACATCTCCCAATCCACTTCACTTCCCAGAATTTCTAGATACTCACTCTGACCCCATGTGACTTTCATCTATTTCTATTAGTTTTATTTTTTTGTCATTATTTGTGTTAGAACATCTTGTCTATTTATAAGACAGATTGTATTTTATTTCAACCTTTCATCATCAGTTATCACTAATCATGCTATCAAAGAAATCTGGTACCCGCCAAATGAAAATAACAAAATCATTACTAAAATGCTTTACATTTCCCCACAAAGGACATATATATGCTTCTGGCAGACCTTCTGTAAATTCTTTGATTTTTTTGTTTTTATGAGTGCCTTGTAGTAGTATAACTGTCGAGAACTACCAAAGTATCCCTATTTATGTTTCACTTGTGTCCTTACACAGTTCCCAATAAGCGAAGACACTCAAGAACATCATTAACTGGTTGAGTCTATGTATTTCTTGACTTAGTTTTAGCTTAAAGGATCTGGATGGTTTCTCTCATAGCAGGAATGTAACGGGACAGGCGAGAAAATAATGATGAACAGCTACAGACCAGAGACATTTTGCGGGCGTGGAGTGGGGATGGGGTCAAAAACAGGGGGGTGGGGAGGGAAGTGCCCGGGACTATGGTGATGGCACACGGGTGATTTGGTGATGGGAAACCCAAGGGGATTGCAACAGAGATGGAAAAATGCACAAAAATATGCAAAACTAAACTATTATAGTTTTTTTAAAAAAGGAAAAAATAATATTGGTATTGAAAACACTGTGGCCAGTTACATAATCACCAATTATTGATGCCTAGCCCAAGACTAACTCATAGACTTGAGTAAAAACAGTAGCAGAAGAATAATGATGTAGGTAGGGTTTGCATTAAAGTGAAAAGTAAGTAGAAAAAAAATCTGCCTTTATCATCGTCATAGTTCCTTAATGGCACTTTCTAAGCATACTGCTTTATTTTTTTCATTAATTTTTTTAGTGAGTTAGTGTTGATTTGCATTATTTCTAGACACTGTGTGTAGGAGCCCACTTCAGGTGTGGTTGCCGTAGTACACCCACCACCAAAGCGCCCACTCCAGTCCGTTGTCCTCCCCCCCTACTTGTTTTTATCCTCTGGTCGACTCCACTCAATAGTCCCCTTTTAGAGCTGTTTCTCTGAGTCTGGCTTTATATGACCCTTTGCCTTATCTGTGTTTTGCACATGAGTAACACCATACTGTATTGTCTTTCTCCTTCTGACTTGCTTGTCCTTAGCACCATCCCTTTGAGTTCTGTCCTTGTCGCTGCAAATGGCATGGTTTATCTTTTTCACTGCTGAGTAATATTCCATTGTGTATATAGACTGCATCATCTTGAGCCATTCATCTGTTTTTTGACATTTAGTTTGTTTCCATGTTTGTAAATAGTGCTGCAGCAATCATAGGTGTCCAGGTTTCCTTTAAATAGGCTTTTTTTTTTGGGGGGGACAGGTATTCCCAGGTAGGTAGCCACTTGTATGAATTGGAATCGCTGGGTGGCATGACAGATCCATTGTGATTTTTTTGAGAAATCTCCATACTCAGGGAATGAAGTAGCTTATATGTTCCAATTGACAACATCCTTGTTTCTCTGTATTTCTTATAATTCTGATGAAAATATAACAATGATCTCTTTAATTCATCTCTTACATCTTTAATCATTAAAAGAAAATTTCTATTTCAAACATTTTGCCTAGAACATTCCTCAGCAAATCACAACTACATGTATTTTCTATTTCACAGATGTTCTTTTCATCTATCTTTTCACAATAATATGGGTGGCTCACAATTTTTTGTACGCCCCAATATAACTTCCTCATACATTTTCTGGCTTCTGCTAACAGTTTTGATTTTTTTTAAGCTGACTTTTGATAAGAGTTTTTGTCTTTTTGGCCTTTGCCTACCATCCCACTGAAAGACAATGTCATATCTTCTGTTTCTGCAGTTCTATGTGACCCCCACATAAAGAGTATCCTGGCAGGAGCATATTTGGGGGTCTATAAAGTGGAAGGGGGCCTCTCAAGGCACTGGCGTGATCAGAAGAGAAATCACCAACAGAGCAGTCGACATCTGGGAATGTGAAGAATGTTCGCTTCTACCCCCAAAGAAATAAGGTGAGATGTGATTTTTATTTATTTATTGAATCTTTTTAAAGATTGATTTATTTCTGCACACAGAACTGGGGTACAGACAAGAGGTACAGGGGCGGTGAGAGGACTCCCCAGAGACAGTGGGGGGCAGAACAGGCAGATGGGGTGCAGCGGGGAGACAGGAGGCGTCTGCTGTGCCTGAGGTGTGATTTTGAAAGAGGTGAAATGGAAAAACTAGACTGGGGGAAAGTTTCAGTTTTACCATCGGGAAGAGAATCTGAAGCAGAAGTCATAGTCTCGATTGCGTGGAATGGGTCGACTTACATAACACGCTACGTTTTGTAGTAGGCTGCAATTTGAAATATCAAAATGTAATTCACAGATATACTCCTCTATTTGTCATTATTTGTCAGGAAACTTTACCCTGAGGAATTAGTTAGCATCATAATGAGATAATGCTTCCCATGTCTTACTTATTCCCATGAAGCCGACAGTATTTAAATAAAACTCAGCCATCACAATCTCAGTCCCTGTCAGTATACTTAAGTGTGCTGCTCCAACTAGCGTGACTGCCATTGTTACCTGACTTCTGAATTGTATCTTTGCTGTCTAGTATTTCTGTGATTATATAACTCACATAAAGCCCATTATGCAAATAGAATCCTGTGAGACATGAGTTAGTAGTGGTATATAATGTTATTTACAATGCGTTTATGACATATTCATTATAAAGGCCTAATTTTAGCCACACTAACCAAGTAAATTAATCATGTCATTCTGGCAGGCTGAGAATGATCAGAATAAAATATTGCTTTAAGATAACATCACTCACAGGAAAAGCAGTTTTATGTTTCATGACCAGAGAGCGCGAGAGAGAACTCAACTACCGCTTGTACATTTCATCAGAGAAGATTCTTGTCCATTCCTACTTAAAATCCATTGTCCCCTTAATGCCTGGGCCACTCCCATGTCCTCTTTGGTAGCTTTGATTTGCTCTGCTGTCAGGACTACATGTTCCATTAAGCTGTTATAGTTCTTCTTGATCTGAGTTTTTATTTAAACACTTGAATTCTTAAATTTATATATATGATTTATGGATCTTCCTTGTCTGCAAAACTAGTTCTCAAAACGTTGAAGAAATTCATCCAGTAAACATTTTTTGAGTGTCCATCCTATCATATGCTGGGCACCATGTGGCATTATGGGTTTATAATGGTGAGGGTAAAACATCCTCACAGAAAACAGATGGTGGTTCTGTGGACTTTGTCCGATATCATAGAGCCCAGAAGTGAATCAAAGATCACATGAATATATGTTGTGAGTGAGTGTAACCAAGATGAGGTACAGTGATGTGAGAATAAGGGGTTAGGGGAACTTATGATACCTGGTAAGGAGAAACATTTTCCCGAAAGAAATGAAGACTGAACACTAATCTGAAGAAACTAATCTGAAGCTAACTAGGTCAGGAAGAAATGGGGGAGGAGAGAAGTTCCAGTGAGTGCAACAGCATATTCAAAGGTCCTGTGGTGAACATGGGGTGGCATATGGGGATGGAGAGCAGAGGACCCTGGCACAGGACGTAACAGGAGACTGGGGCAATAGAACTCAAAACATATTGATCACATTGAACATGTTGTTCTTACTGCGCTATGGACGGACAGGTAGGACAGGTATGAACTCCCATATTTACATGTTAGCCATCACTGCGTTGTGTGCCACTTTGCGATGGAGCCTTAGGAAGGTGTTAGTAGTGGCACATAAAATCATGTACGGTGGTGCAATCTTATTTACAGTGAAGGTGAGGTCCTTTCAGTGGGATGAATACCTTAAGGAGAGATAGCCAAGAACTCTCTCTCCCCTCATACTATCTTTCTCTACCACTTGAAGACAGAGAAGAAGGTGGTCACTTGAGGGGCAGGGAACGAATACTCACTAGAGTCTAGTCATCCTGTCATCTACATCTTGGACTTCCAGAACTATAAGAAAAACATGTTGTTTAAGTCAGACCAGTTTTGGCATGTTGCTTCAGCAGTACACTAGGATAATGGCTATGCTTTTATCCTAAGAGCAATGGAAAATACTGCAGACTTTTAGTAAATTCTATCCTAGAAAAGTTATTATGGTGTAGTATAGAAAATGGAATTGTTGGAGATCAGTAAGTAGATCAAGTACCATCAGGACATGTACCTGGCATGTCTCACATTCCTCCCTCTGTGCTATTTGCTTTCAAGACTTCAGCTAATTGTTTTACCCCAGCCTCAACAATTTGAGCTCTCTGTGTTCTAACCCTGGGGTCTACCAGTCACTTCCCAGAGATCCAGGCTCCCCTTTTGGCTGCTACTGAACAACCAAGAAAATTAGTCTCATGCTGGGTTTCTGCCTTTTTCTGCGCACTCAGGCTGTGTATGAAGCACACTTCACAGACTAAGGAGGGCAGATGGCATGGCTGTAAAGTGACTGAGCGTTAACTCTGTAGACACTCTAATCACGGGTAAAAAGAAACTAGGGTGAGACCAAATAAATGATTTATTCTGTCCCGAGGAGTACCTTGGTGCATTTTCTATGCATATTGCATCTAGTGATATCACCTGTGGTTGAGAAACAAGGTGGCTCTTTTTGTGTCTCGTAAGGATGCAGAGCCCAACATAAGACTTCATCATTTTGTAACACTTGTTATCATTCTCTCTCACTAGTTATTTTTATACTCTCTCTAACCTGGAACATCAAAATTGAAACATTACTACATAAGCTTTGGTAGAAGCAGAAAGCTTTTGCAGTGTGCCTGTAGATGATGATAGCCTGGAGTTGGCGGGATATGGAGGTGGGGATCTGATTTTAGTCAGGCTGTAATGAAGTCCTGTGGACTGCTTGCTTAAAATAATAAACATGTATACTCTAGTCGCTCTGGAAGTCAAAGCGAAGCTATAGGTGAGAGCCAAGTTCCCTTCGAAGATTTTTAGGGAAACGATCCCAGCTGTCGCCTCTGCTTTTGGCGGCTGCCCGAGACCCTTACACCTTCTTTGCCAGTAGATGGATTCTCCAGTCGCTGCCTCTGTCTTCATGACCTCCTTGTATAAAGGGCATCGGCCGTTCAGTGGGCTGAAGGTCTACCCTGTCCACGATAGCCACATCTTAACTGGATTACACCTATGACCTATCTTTTCAACATCAGCTCATGTTCCCAGATTGGACACGAATTTGGGGGGCACAGTGTGCAACCCGGCGTGGGGCTCCCTGGAGGGCTTGTTGACAGGTTGTGTGTGGGGCTGGAAAATGAGATGGACTCACGGATGCATCTAAGTGTCTGCTTGTGTGATGGTGGGATTCACTGACGCAGAAAGCAGAGGAAGACGGTGACGTGATACTGGAGCGTGATACTGGTACATAGGCCACTCTGGGAGGAACGGCAAACTCATCAGTTATCCGTCCATGGGCTATTTCTGGGGAAACTTGGAAAGGTTTCAGTATTTCAGCAATTTGGCATTCACAGTTCCTCTGTAAGCATTAACTGCCCCAACTGGCCCCATGTCATATTACTACCACAAGGATTTACATTTACTGTTTACAAGCACTTACTACATCGGCTGATAGTTTCCCCAAATTAATATGGAACACAGAACCACAGGTTCAGAAGGGGGGAGAAATCCAGGCAGGATCTATGCCCCCAAAGCTCCACCTGTTCGTAAAATTACAAAATAATTAAAGGTAACGGGTAAAGGGGAAAAGCACATCTTGACAGAAGCAAAGATTGACGCCGTTTGACGTGCTAATGCCCATTGGAGGGAGACGCGACCCCACTTTGCAAGCAGGCCCCCACTTTGCAAGCAGGCGAGGGGAAAAAACTAAGTTAAGCCCTTCCCCACGCTGCTGCAGAAGAGGCTGATCCAGATGGCCCCCTGCTAGCCAGGGCCTCGCCCTGCTGACGCTGACTGGACAGATGCACCATGTGGCTGCAGCTGCCTGACGTCGCTCCGTAGTAAGCCGCAACACAGAACCCTGCACGCTTTGTATGACGGAGACTGAGCATTCAGAGACTGTGTGTGTTTAAATGTGACGCACGAGTGTGAAAGGCGGGGGCGGGGGCCCCAAATGCCTGGATGGCACGCGCCTCACCAGACAGCCTTGGCGGGCGGTGGGCTGGAGGCAGACTTACTCTCCTCTTTCTGTTTTTCTGTTTCAACAGGACATACGCGAGCAGGTCTCCTCAGAAAGCTGCGGAAGGAAGGCTTGAAGACGCGGGCTTGCAGGTAAACAGCTTATTTGTGTCCAGCACAGTTCTCCACTCCTGGGCCCTCCGAGGGGTTTCTTGATCCATCGGCTTGGTGTGTTGTTGCAAGTTGCTTCTAGAAAAATTATATTTGGTTCTGAACAGCAGGCAGAGCGAGGCGGGGGGTGTGGGAGGCTGTCTGGTGTGGGAGGGCAGGTGCAATTTGTTGGCCTGTCGGGGGGAAGGAGGACGCTGCCTCCTCGCGCTCTCAGGTGGATGGTGGTGGCCGGCGCGTGGGTGGATTTAAGGCCCTGGCCTCGCGCGCGTGTGTGTGTGGTGTGTAATATTCACAACTGCAAATACTCAGCACGAAGCTCAAGTCAGCAGAGCTTGGGAGGTGGCGGGAGCCGACGGCCAGTCGGGGGAGGATGGGACTGACCCTTCGGCAAGGGGCTTGTGATGGCAGCCGACATTTTGACACACGCAAACAAGCTGTAAAGAAACAGCCTTGTGGAGGAAACGCTTGTCAGGGAAATAAAGCCCCGTGCACTGAGGTGGGGCAGCGTGAGAAGTTTTGGAAAGAGAAAAGCAAATTAACCAGGCAGCTTGGCTTTCATGGGATTCAAGTATTTGAGATGAATAAATAGTGACCTTGTGGGACGCAAAATACCTCAGAGACCATCATTTTCGGATTGGAGTTGAGGAGGAAAATCTTTGTAGACATGTGAGTGATGAAATAGTTTAAAAGGGATTTTTTAAGTTGAGTACGTGCTGTTTCGGGAGAGATGCAGTTGCTATTGAATCAGTCGATGCAAAGCTTCTGTTGGAGGAAGAGGAACAGTCTGGGGGTGAAGTCGGGGCGTCAGCACAGCCGGCCCCGCTCACGCAGGTCACAGCGGTGTACTGAGTGTTTACAGAGTGTGGAGCACAATCACGCCCATTACTTATAAAAATGACCTTTGAAGACACATTCTTGTATACTTTTCTCTTTGGTTTGTACCCAGATTTCATTTTTTCTTTAAAGAGTGAGTTTTTATAGTTTATCACATGTTTTTGCTATCATAAAGATTCTACCCATTAATTTGTAGCCTTCTACACAGAGTGTCTTGCCTGTGTTATGAATCGTGTTTATACCCACCCGCATGTGTTTTCCAGCACTTTCTACTGGGAACTGCTTGTTTACTGTTATTTACATTGTGTCTTTCTCGCAGGAAATAAAATACTGAACTCACTTTGAATCAACCTTCACAGCTGCCTCCACTGTGTCTTCAGGGGCAGTATCTTACTCCCTGGCTCAGAAATAGAGGCTGACGGGCCGAGGCTCTAGGAGCTGGAGATGAGACAACTTAGATCTGTGCGTGTTCACAGGGCCGATGAGAGCGAGCAGCAGCCTTACAGGCATGGGCAAATCTGTGCCCTGCACGGAGACCAGGCCCTGGAGTCTGAGTCTTTGGGTTGCCCGACCCGGAACAGACAGCCAAAGAGTTATTTACTGGCCGTTCGAGAAAATATGTCTTCTCACAGTCCTGTGAGAGTGGCTTCCCTTTCTGTATCAACTTTAGAAGTGAAGGGACAGAGCCATACAGAAGTTTATCTTGCCCAAGGACAGATAACTGGTAAGTGAGAGACAGCAAAATTAAAGAGAAATTTTCTGTCAAAATTCATTGCACAGTCAGTTATACCCATCTGGAAAATCCTTTCTAAAGAACTTTTCGCCCTGAGAACTGCTTTCTAAAAAGTCCTTGTGCAGTTGAGACGTCTGTAGATGCTACTTTATTAGGTTGTCAGGAAAGGAACCCAGGCAGCGCCCTGACAGGGAGAAGGGTGTCGGCTCCGCCCCCTCGCCTTGGCTTCCCGAGAAGATGCTGCTCGCTCTCAGCATCTCCATTTGCTTCATCTGTAAAATTAGGATGCTAAGAAGTTCTGAGCTTCCTCAAAGGGTTGCCGTAAGGGAGAAAGGATTAAAAAAAAAAAAAACTTTAAAGTTCTGTGCAAACTTGACATTCAACACAAATTTAAAATTCCTTCTTACTCAGCTTTCATCTTCTGTGCCTTATTGCCACCTACATGCTGTTTGGTTAAAGAAAAAAAAAAAAACTCTGAATTTCTTTTCAAAGAAAAACCGTTTCCTTATAATTTTACCCCTTGGGCCTGCAGGTAGAACAGGTATGTTAAGGAAGACTGGATTTTTTATTTTTTTAAGATTTATTTATTTTTGCATACAGAACTAGGGTACAGGCCAGAGGTGGAGAGACGGTGAGAGGATTCACCACACACAGAGCGGGGAGCAGAACAGGCAGATCGACGAAGTACACTGCTGAGGGGAGCAGCGGGCGGGTCAGGAGAGGTCTGCCGCGCCCTGTGGATCTCCTCCGGGGCTGGGATCGAACTCATGTTGAATCGGCTTTAGCTTCTTCGTGCTGCGCTTTAACCCGCTGCACCACCAGGGAAGTCCTAGGGAGACTGGATTTAAGTGTCACCATCTCAGGAAACCTTGAGATGACACTAGACACAAGTCTTCCTCAGTATTTGTTGGTGTACTGATTTTATTACTATACTTAACAGCTATCTAGATGATTGCTATGATCAGGAGTTTGTAATGATGCTCAATAATTGGCTGTAATCTCACTGACTCCCTCTAAGAGCTCCCTGGGGCTTCAGCCTCTTTCACACTTACCCTGGCTGGCAAATTACTTTTCTCTAGATAAGTTTCTCTGGTGCAAAGGATACTGGGAAAGCTCACCTGTTCGGGAGTCTAGGGAGACCTTAATTCAAGTCAGGGAGGTAGTCTCTGATACTAAAACAAATGTCCAGCTGCTTTCCTTTGGAGGTTGACCACATGCTGCTTTTCTCTGCCATTTCACTATTGACTTTTGCGGATTCCAGGAAGCCTCCGATAACTTCTTTCAAAGTTCTGTCCAGAATGATCTTTCTCTTAGTGACTGAGAAGCTAAGCTATGCTGGAGGATAAACTAAGTGGACATAACTAGTACTTGCAGGCTTCATCTTACACCCTAGTTTTGCATTTTCATTCTATTTTCCTTTAAAACAAGGCAAAGGACCAAAGGCAGCTGATGTGTGAGTCCCAGTCAGGGCTACCCGGGAGAGTGAGTTCTAGGAGGGCAGTGAGTGTCTCTCCTCACCTGGCTGAGATGGCGGCAGTTAGCCAGAACCACGCGGATGGGCAAAGGGTGTCCTGCTGTGTTTTTTGTTGTCTAGCAAATCTGTGACCTATTTTATCTCCCTACATGGAAAAGATTAAAATGTCATTTTGAAAGAAGCATGTGACTCCTCTGTCTACCTGGCAAGCCCGGTCCTCAGTGTCCATCCCCGCTTTCATCCTTTGAGAGTCCTGATTCCCGCAGCCCCTGCAACTTCCAAAAAAAGAGGGCGAAGCTTTCACCAGGAGTTCAGTCTACCAGGCTCCTTCCCTTTCCCAGATGTTGAAGTGCATCTAGGTTGGCGTCTGCGACGTGTAGTTAGCCAGTAACTCAACATACATGCGTTCTAGAGGAACGTTCTCTGGTATAAGAATACTCTCCACCAAGAGCAGTTTATCAAAACTAAGAGCTGGACTTCCTGAAGAATGGTCAGTCACTCCGTCAGACATTCTAAAGGGGATGCTGGAAACAGCCAGGGTGGACCCAGGCATTTATGGCCTCTTCGCCCACACACCTGGTCCCCAGGCCTCTGCCGAAGGATGTTTCCGAGAGCGCTCCGAGAGAAACGTGTTTGTGTGAAGCAGAGGGTCCTCCCACTCGCACAGTGTGGGAGTTGTGTGACTCGTCCCTGCTTCACCGTGTGTCGTGGGCACTGAGACCATGTACCACATTGCATTTCCTTTGACATCATAGCAACGAGGAAGCTGCTTCACAGGTTATCTAGTCGAGTCCTAGAGATTGGCCAGGACGCCAGAAGTCACCCAGAGAGCCAAACACTCAGAATTGCAAAGCAAAGAATCAGTAGCGTGCACAATTGTGACGGAATCGAGGCCCCGGGTGTGAGTGCAGGGCCGCGCGAGCTCCCCGAGATGCCTCGGTGGACGCCCGTCACCTGGCAGCTGTGTCATGGCTGGTTCCGAGGCAGAGGCGTCTCCAGACCTTGTCACCTACCCAGGGTCTGAATGGGGCTTCTCTCCGTTTCCTGTAAGCAGAACCCTGCAGCGAGGCATCCTGGTGACGCTTGCAGACAAGCAGAACATTGCAAAACCTTTGCTTCTAAGTTCAGCGGCTGATGGAAAGCGCACTGGAAGCATCGCCCAAGTCAAGAGTTAGGAGCTTCGCCTGGGGGCTGCCTCCTCGCCAGCGTGAGATGAGTCACCACAGTGGCTGCTGCTCCCTGGTGCGCGCGAGCTGGCAGCAGCCAGGCCTTCCAGGACAGGCTCTCAGGCCGCTGGGTGGCCTGTATTCCTGTATCTATACTCTGATGCTTGGGAGGGTGTGTTCTGAGTAGACAGCCCAGTGTCCTGACTGGTCCTTAGCATGTCGAACCATTTCCAGCCTCATCAATTATACAAGATTGAAACTCTGCAAAGCAATATATTTCGTCAATTAATCAAAGGCATTTTCCCATTGCAAGTGTTATTAAGTATTCCCAGACTTCATCTTTCTTTGGTGATTTATCACAAAACTATATGAGGCTGGACCAGAGAAAAAGTCTTGAAAACCATCTCTGCAATTAAGAACATGCATAGAATGCATGGTGCATGCATAGCACAAATATCCATCTCCTACAGAGTAAAAATACTCTTGAACCACCTTTACAGGCTGTTTCATTCTCAAATTAATCCCTGCCCTCTTCTTTCACTTATTATGTGGTGCCTTTCTGGGACAAAGTTACAAATGTACAAGCATGAACATCTCTCATTTACTTGAAAATGAATAGAATTTTATTGTAAGCAATTTCTATTTATTTTTAAAGATGTATTTATTGATGCATACAGAACTGGGGTACAGGCCAGAGGCTCAGGGGCGGTGAGAGGATTCACCAGAGACAGTGGGGAGCAGAACAGGTCAACTGACGATGTAGACTGCTGAGGGGAGCAGTGGGCGGGTCAGGAGAGGTCTGCTGCGCCATGGGGGTCACCTCTGGTACTGGGGATCGAACTCATGCAGAAGTGGCTTTAGCTTCTCAGTGCTGTGCCTTAACCCGCTGCGCCACCAGGGAGGGCCACAATTCTACTATTTTTAAAAAGGCGATTTCAGATTAAACTCTTCTAAGGGGAATAGAGAAAATGTTTTCTCACTTCTTGCTGAGATGATTCTTTTAAACATCCCCACCTGGCTAGGTGTGAAGTCCAAGCTGACTGCTTTTTGTATACTTATTAAAAAGTTGGTTTTTCAGGCATCAAAAAATAAAGAAGGTACTGACTTTGCCTGTGTGCAGAAGACTGAACTGTGCTGGTGGGATATGGTTAAAAAGTTGTTCGGCGAAGCAGAACTCTGTCCTAAGGACACCGAGATATCTCAGGAACTGTCAGTGTCTCCCTGTATCTCCCCGGGGGGCTTCAGGGAGGAGAAAGAACCAGGAGAAGGGTCAAGAAGCCTAAATGCTAGGTTTTGTCAGGAATCCTTCAGTCTCTGCTCATCCTTGTAACGACTCATTTGCAAATCACTTAATTACAGTAAACTCTCTCCCGGAACATGGTAATATTTGCATACTCCCTGCTTCAAAGAATTCTGGACAGGATGATGAAATGTTTGATGGAAAGAAGACATTACAGTGGAGTCAGGAGAAGCTAATTGGAATTCTAATATTGTCCCTTACCAGAGTGTGGCATTAGGCACATGATTTAGCCTCAGGGAACCAATTGTACTTTCTAGAACTAGTTAGCTACCCCCAAAGTTGCTGTGAGGATTCAGTGAGCTAATGCATTATAAGAACTGTGGGAACTGTAAGCTCTGTATGCACTGTTCTTCTGGTCTGTTGATAGGCAGGCTAGGAGGCAGAGAGATTTTTTTTTAATTAAATATATATACATTTACATCATGGTTCACTTTTCAATATCAGATGGTTGCGCTTATTGAAGGAATATAAGGGAACCAGGTAAGACATCAGGGAAAAGATAATACAAAACGGAAGCGGAGAGGCTTCTGAGGGCAGGGGTCGGGACTGGTGGCATGCTGGCTGAGTTCCTGGGGGAGGAGAGAGCTGCCCACAGGCTTTGCCCCGACAGCGCCCCGGCCCCGTGGGTCCGGTGCCACC
This sequence comes from Condylura cristata, assembly GCF_000260355.1. Classification (NCBI taxonomy): domain Eukaryota; kingdom Metazoa; phylum Chordata; class Mammalia; order Eulipotyphla; family Talpidae; genus Condylura; species Condylura cristata. The sequence continues at coordinate 1,581,609 of NW_004567135.1, read as the reverse complement.
TGCCAAGGTGAAGCTGGTCCCGGGGCTGCCAACTGGACCCCGTTACCAAGTTGTTGGACTGGCTCAGGTTCTAGAGTCTGTTGACATTAAATTTGATTATCGTAGCATCCATGAATAGGTCACAAAGGTGGTAATTTTTTCTGTTCTGATTGTAAAGACTTTATTTTCCAACATTACTAAAAATCACTGTATATTCTCCCCCCCCCCCCAAGACGTGCCTCGTGCCTAGATTGAAAGGTAATATAATTTTTAAGATTGGATTTGTGTTTGTGGAGCAGGTAGGGCTGGGAATAGCTACTTACCTTCCCACATGGGGCACGAACCGCTGGTCTTCACATCACCCGCACACCCACACAGCGCCTCCTTAACGTTTAGGACTTTTCATTCTCTTGTTTTCCACTGGGAAGCGACTAGCCCAGGCCGGAGCGCCAGTTACAGCTTGGAGCTTAGAGGCCCTGGGGACCCCAGCCCGGGGCCTCCCTGGCCAGCAGCACAGTTCGGTCTCAGCTCACCCAGATTCTGGAGCAGCTGCAGCAGCAGAGTGGAGCTTCCCTACATTGGTGGATAAACTACATCACGTGTCAAAATGGAATTAGAGTGTTTTCACATAGGCGATGACCATGATTTCTTGCTAGGGAAACGTCAGTAGCGTTTCTACAATTGTAAACGACAATTTACTCGATAAATTCCGTATATTGCATATTTAACTGGTTTATTTTGAAGCTACTAGTTTATTTCCTTAATTCTTTAGATAAAATTCCCACATAGAGAAATTTGCTGATTTATATTCCAACTGTCAGTGTATTAAAATTTCTACAATTTTACATTCTTGCTGGAACTGTCTGACCTACTCTTCCCAGATGCTAGCTAGAAACTTTCTTTGGAAATTTATTTTGTATTTGATCAGTCGGAAGCTGAAATGCTTCAAATCTTCCTTACCCGTCGGCATATCTTGCTACTGGAATTCTGGCCAACCTCTTTCATCTTAGTTTCACGAGACGAGTGTGTGCTCTCTTCAGAGGACCGGAGAAGCTCCGTGCCTTTCCCCACACCTGGCCCTATGGGCCTCACCACCCCCAGCTGCTCCTCATTTAGTCTTTTAGAATAACCCAGACGTCTAGAAAATAAACTGTTTCCCTGAGTTCTGCCAGCTGTTCTAGGAATCCAGTTGACCCTGGGACGGGTGTTGGACAACTTCTGCTCCGTAGCCAGTTGGGCAGAAATGCATGGAATAGTCTGGCCTGTCCCTGGCCCTGAAGCCTACCGGAGAGTGGTGGGGACCTCGACTCAGTGGCTGATCGGTCAGAGATGCAAGTGACCATCTGTGCTTGGAGGTGGCCGTGGCCTCTGGGGGTCTGAAACTTAACATCCGGGTAGAGAGTCTCAGTGTTGCGGTGAATTATTAGGATTCCCGCTTTTGTTGCAGAGAATTGCTTGCTGTGGGGAATAACCTGTCTCATCTGGAGCCGGAGCGTCTGACAAGAAGTTGTCTGGGTGGGTAGTGGAGAACTGGGCGGGGAGAACTGTGCTTTCTTCTCCAGGAACTCTTTTCAGATCAAACTAAGTTTTCTATTGTCCAACCTTAGTAAATTTCACCATCTTGTAGTCGTAGTTTTCCTTTCTAAAATAAACACAAGCCAAAATCTCTCCCCCATGTAAGGGAACAAACCACTCTACTCAAATGTAGGAAAGTGTGACTTTATTTTCTACCATAAGAGTGAATATAGACTTCAGTAATATTTTCTTCTTAAAAATGCATCCAAAAGGTAACTAGAAACATTATTCTTACTCAGTGGCCATGATATCGGATCATTTATCTTCTCTACCATGACTAAATGAGAGAAATGACATGAGAAGCAATGGGTAGATTTAGAAGATTCCCCCAACCAGCCAGGATATTAGGAGTCAAGATGGAAGGGAGCATTGGCAAGATGCAGACAGGGCTCTGTGGAGCAGCAGGTGAGAATTCCTTCCTGCTGTGAGGCCTGCTTTCAATGCCCTCTAAGGAGAAATCTGAATTCATGCTCTGTTAGCACTCGCGATTAGTATTTCCTGAGTGTTTTCTCCTTCACACCTTGCATTTTGAGTCCTATGCTACAGAAAAATCATTTGACAAAGCCAAAGATTGCATTGAATTCTAGTGGGCTAATTGGCTTTATTAAAAATTAGCATTTTTAAAATTTCTAATTATCTTTCTGATTTATGAAATGCCACTCATTTTTGCATGTCTCAAATTGTAATTAAATTTGCATGGGAATAAATTTTATTTGTCTCTGTTGCTGAAACACAGAGGATTTGTCTGCACAACAAATGCAGAATATTTCTATATTTGTGTGTTGACAATAAAATCTTCATTAATTTTAACCATGGCCAGAGCCATGCACGTGCTGAAGTTGTAATTACCACTGCTTAGTAACAGCTTGTCTGAGTGACAGTGGGGATTAGTGGAATATTGTTATATGTGCTTCTGCTTGCAATATTTTTTCCATGTAGTTCTGATCCCCAGTTTAGGTGATGGCGTTGGAACCAAATACTGATTCTGGTCCATCAACCGTCAGTATAATCAGTCTAAGACCAACTGCGTCCACGATTAATCACATGGTAATTGAATCATTCCTTCAATGTCAATACATTAGAACTTGCATGCAAAGCATTTGGGAAAACTGTTTACCAGCCCTAAATTTCTCTAGAGAAATCATACACTGTACAATTAACAGGAGAAAAATGAAATGTTCATTCTCTGGTTTAATTAGAATGCATCCCAGGGCAAGAACACCGGCCGGCTTCCTACATTGCCTACTTCGCTGTCTTCCCTGAGTTAGCTCTCAGTCAAGTAGACTTTGCAGCCTACCTTTGCCTGGATCCATGATTAATGCTGCCTAGAATCTTCTATCAATGCTTTGAGGTTCTTTATTCTCGAAGCTATGGCAATGAAGCAAATTCACTGTTGCGCAGTTGTGAGGTTATTGTCACATTCTCTCTAGGCCCGAGGTTGATGACACATGCCAACACCTTCTTTCTAGTAGCACTACTGGAGCGTGGATACGGGGATTTATTTATTTATTTTTGTATCACAAAACCTGAGAGCAGAAATGTTATTTTTTGATGTATTAGATGTTATTTTTTGTGGACTGTACTGGTGTGGCCACTGCGAGTTTCCGTGTTGGTTAGTAGGGCGGCTTTCCTCAAGGTCTCCTTTGTGTACGGGGCAGTGGTGTGAGCCATCCCCATCTCTACCCCCAGGTCTGTGCTCCTGACAATCCCTGCAGCCTCTGAGAGCTGCTTGGGCCTGATGCCTGCGATAAGCCACTGGCGCCTGAGATCTTGCTTTCTGTGGCTGGGCTCCTGGTCAGGGGCCCCCTCCTCACCCCCCTGAGTGAGTCCGGTTTACTCTTGCTTGCCTCCTGCAGGTTTTCTGCCTTTGCTCCTTCAGCTCGGGGCTCTCACTCAAGTGCAGGTTGATCAGGGAAGGTGTCCTCCCTGTTTCCTTTCTCCGCTCAGAGAGAGGTGAGGGCATTGCTCCTGTGCTGTGCTGAGCCTTCCCTCCCCTCTCCTCGTGTTCGGGTCCCCTGGCACACGTTATGGATCCCAGGTACCTCCATTTCGCTTTCCAGTTTGCAATCCTGTAGATGCTCCACATGCTATCACATGGCGACTTTTTCTCCTCGTCTGCCAGATGTTAATTTGCCCAGCCTCAGAAGAACCTGCATGAGATGGGGGTTCCATGAGAGTACTCAGAGTTGCTTCCCTGAGCCTTTTTATTTCTTCTGTGAAGTCTCTTGCTAGATAGCTCCAGTATCTGTTTGCTTGGCAGTGTCGTTGCTCTTACGTGACTCGAGGCTTTCCTGGTTCTTGCTATGCTGGGTACGTGTGGGCTGTGCCCTATATATTTGAAGTATTAGACTTTGTGCCCTGTTGGCATTTAGATTGTTCATTCGAGCCGGGCATCTTGGTCACCCTCCTGCTTTGTGAACTGTAGCCGCAACAGCGATTCAGGCTGCGGTGCCCCGGGGCGGCTGTCCCGGGCTGTCTTGCCTCTGCCCCAGCCCAGAGAGCGGCCAGCGGAAAGCCGGGCCGGCGCCACACCACAGCCCCGCGCCAGGCTTCGGCTGCTTCGATTCATGAATGGCCGGAGCATGAGTCTGCTTCATACAGCACCTGAAGCCATTTCCTCCCCTGCTGCCTCCTTTCCAGGATCCTTGCGCCCAGCCAGGGTGAGGGCTTCCAAGCCTCTGCTCGCTCCTGCTTCATGCATTTGGGGGGGGCGAGCAGGCTGCTCCCGCGGTCCCTTAGCCAGACTCCGCCTTTGGATTCTAAATGCTTATTGGAATGTGAAAACACTGAGCAGGAGTAGTTTCTCTCTGTCTAACAGTCCTCAGTGTCAGCGAGTGAGTCTGGCTGCTGGCTGCCAGGCCTAAGATGCGCAAGGAAGAGGTAGAACCCGCCCAGGTACCGTCTGTCCGCACTTGGTCCGGTGCGTTCCTGGCGGCCGCTCTCGTGGCCCGCGCCACAGACACGTGTGCTCTCCCTTGGCACGCACAGCGCTGGCTCTTCACGGCTGTGGTCCTAGCCCCTGACGGTTGCGTTTGCTGCTTCTCATGCCCATGCTTCCCAACATGGGACTGCGTGGGAAGTGCAAGGGCATAAAATGTTAGCGTCTGTACCCAGCAGCAAGAATGCAAATAACACAAATAAACCACAGTTGTAATTAATAAAAGACGGTTCTAGTACGAGCACAGAACTTGGACTGAAGCAGCCTGTCTTCAGATCCTCACCAAGCAGGTCTTCCACGAGATCCTCCCTCCTCAGGTGCCGCGGTAGGGAGACCGGGTTAGGGAGTGGGGGTTCAGCTTACCTCTGCGGAAGTTCCCCCTCAGTGGCTGCAGTGAGTTTACTCAAGAGATGGAGGCTTTCGCCCAGACACAGACAGGCGAATGCACATTATAAAAAAGCCAGACTTCATAGGAAAGGAGGAGGTTGAAGAAAAGAAGAGGAACTTGCAGACACAATGGTGGGCAGAGAGCTGCATTTTGCCAGTGAAGCACTTGTTCCCCTCTTTTGGGAGGGGCTCATTCCTTTGTGGAAGTGTCATCTGTTGTGAAATCAAGCACTGCAGGGTGTGAGGGGCTGATTAGTCAGGCCCTTCCCCACTGGCCTCCACCCCCACCTCCCCGTTCTGGTCTGGGCCTACGAATGTTTTCGGTAGCTGTCAGTCTTAAGGATTTTTCATTCCTAGAGCGGGTTTAATGACTCTGTCAATCATTTCTATGCATCCCTCCTGCTTCTGGTTCTGAGGCAACTCTACAGTTTTCCACTCTAAACCTCCATCAGGCTGTGGGGCGGAGCTAACATCTAGAATGCTCCCTGCATAACAATTGCCCATTTACTTCCCTCGTAGGCACAAAAGCAGAAAATGACGTCAGATTTGGTAGTAGGACAAAATTCACCTTTTAACTGAAAATGACCTAAGTAAGTTTATTTCAAATCAGAGGGAATTCTCTGATGTAACTTCGCATTTTGCAGGCAGCAAACTTGACATCCCAGAGCGTTGTGTGCCTTGCCACGCGTATTTCATTTTGTGGAGCAAGTCTGGGAACAGAATTCTGATCTCGCCGTCAGTAGGCCTCAGCACATGCACTCCAAACGAAAGATCCATGGCCAGTAGCTATACGGGGTGTTTGAAGGCCTCTTGGATTTTTGAAGGAAGCAGAAAGATGATTCTTGCAGAAAGTGTTCTGTGCTACCTTGAAATTTCATGGAAATATTCTCCCCCAGTTTCTATAGCTTATGACTTGTGCCTTGAGTGAACAATAACAACTGAGAAGGAAGATGTGTTCTATTTATTCTCCTCTCAGACCCTAGCAATAGACACTTGCAATGTGTAGACATTTTTTATTACCCATATGGGTGGAGCCTCTGGCTAGCAGGGGTTAATCCTTTGTGCAAGGATACTACTCAATTTCAGTTGTTAGCTCTCGTCTCGAGGGAGCTGAAGTGCAGTGGGTTATGTATGCAGCAGGCTAAAATGCCAGCCATGCCACTTCCTCTCTGCTTCCAAATCTCTGACTTGACAGGTCTCTCCGAGCCCCGCCCAAGTCTGTGCCTGTTAGTCAGCCATCAGAGTCCTGTTTTCAGCATCCTGCAGGCTGTCCTGCTATGGAGAGCTTGTTGGCTCCTGGTTTGTTTCTTTCTAAAATTCAGGGCCGAAGAAAAAAGTCTAATTTCTATACACTCTTAAAAAATTTCTATACACTCTATACACTCTTAAAAAAGAAAAAATAGGCACATACTGAAATTCATGCCAAGCCCAGCCAAGACTTCATAGCTAATTTAAGTGCAATTTTAGACCGTCTCAATTTTGGACATTCAGAGCAGTCAGAGTCCAGTGTTCTGGTCAGCACCGAGGTGTCATCACTCAGTGAGCCAGGAAATAACCAGGGGAGAATTCTGGTTTTTAGTCTATTTTAGGCTCTCTGTGAATTGGATCACATCAAATCGGGAGTCAGAAGAAGTGACAAGCTGGTAGCCTGGAAGGGGACTATGTGGCATGGTCTTTATTTACTCCTTGAGAAATCTCAACTATGCAGTAGAATTGGGAGAAATCTGGTCTTAATAGTAGGGGGTAGAGAAATCCTGCAAATAGCACTTTCCAGCCACTGTCACTCTGCGGCCTGGTGGGGTCATGGAAACACAGACTCCATCTGTTCTGTAGCTCCACTATTTCAAAGGGAACTACAGAAAGAGAAAGTAGGGAAGACAGTTGATGGAAGTGTAATTTCTGAACGGACAGCTTTTGTTTTTTGACTTGCTGCTATTGGGCAATTTTAGACCATTTTACAATAAGCTGATAAAGTCTCCTAATTCATTTTCCCGCACCTGCCATGAAAGGGTGGGTGTGTTGAGTTGTTTCGACTGTGACTTGAATCCTGTACCTCAGCCACACGCGCAAAACAATTTCATTTCCATCCTTAGAGCTCATAAAGGGCCTCTTCTGCTCTCCCAGGAGTCTGCGCCAGGGAATCTAACTTACAAAATAAAATGCCGGTACTTTTCTGTATGTAGTAAGTTCCTCTTGAGTTGTCTACCACCTGGGGGGGGGGGGAAGAATCAAAAGAAGCAAGCAGGACACTGAAAAAGAAGCAATGCTGTTCGGGAACATAAACTGCCAGCAGATTGTGTGTATTCAGCACTGATTTTAGCTTCTTTCAAGATTTATTTCTGCATAGAAGAGCTGGGGTGTAGGCCAGAGGTACAGGGGTAAGAGGACTCCCCAGAGACAGAGCGGGGAGCAGGACAGGCAGATCCACTGAAATCCACTGCTGAGGGGAGCAGCGGGGAGACAGGAGAGGTCTGCTGCGCCCTGGGGGTCCCCCCTGGCTGGGATCCAACTCGGGCCACAGGGGTGATAGCCTGAGACTTAAGCCTTAGGCCAGCCGGGGCCCCAGCTTTCAACTCTTGTCACAGGAGTTGAACACAGGACTCGGGGACTTCTTGCCGACCTGCACGGCCACGTCCTGCCCGTAGACCGTATCAGCGGCTCCGGCCTATCACAGCTCCAACATGAAGCTAATTGCCTGTGAAGTGGTAAATCAATGACTGGAAAGTATTTGACTTACAGTTCAAATTCAACTCTCCCCAACACATCTAGGTAGGGGCCACACACCCACTTTATCCGCGGCAGTGTTTGTTAACTGCTTCTCTGAACAAAGATGTCTACAAGAGTCTGTTCTTTGGAAGATACTTCCAATGATGGATTTTTAATTATAATCGTAATTACGTGGCTTACTAGAACAATCGTAAAACCTACCACTGTTCATTATCCAGAGACTTCAGTTTCTTGAAACTGTAAAGAAAAAATTATCTTTTCTCCTTGAAAAGTCTGGCTCTTACTTAACAAACATTACTAAGGAATCAGTCGCAAACTGGAAAATTCTTTTCAAGCACTGAACTGCCCTTTAAAAATGTAATTGGTTAGTTATATAAAAATGTATGAGTGTGCCCTTTGCGTGGCTGTCTACCAGTATTTGTCAAATTTTTATGTAATGAAATGATGGGGCTTTCCTTAGCATCCCCATACCTGTGATTATCAAAAGCTGATGACTGTTTTTGCATAGAGCTTTTTATAAAGAAAAAATATTTGCTTGAGCAATCATAATTATTGACACTTATTCTGAGGAACAAAAACAAAAAAGAAATATTTTAAACGTCAGTAAATTAAAAAAAAAAGTGATACTGTGAGGTGCCGTAGCTATAACAAAAATGTTAGATTTAGTCTCTTCCAGTGTGGGAAAATAACTATGATGGTAACTTGGATGTTTGGAACATCTTTACTAAGATTCTACTTCAGAAACGCTAATGTTCACTTAGCAGCAATTAGTATTTTAGCACTATAAATACAAATGTACATCACAAAATACATCAATATATTTCTGCCCAAATTTATTGACTGAGTATATGAGACATACCAGATTTGTCTTTAATTATATATAAAGTAAGTTAAATCGACCATAGCTATTTAAAAGGAAAACAAGTCCCTACTTTATGACTGGCTCTTCAAAAAATAGGGTTTTCGAAGAGTTAATAAGACAGGACAGTAATTAATCAAATTTCTATATGTTAAACATCTATTGTTAAACATTTCAACATGAAGAGGTAGTTGCTAGAATCATAAAATATACTCTACACTTCAAGAAATTTAGAAATTCAAATGCATCGAAGCAAGCAGACTTCATACTGGCGTGGCTGTGTCCATCGAGCAAACAGTACTTGTGCTTCGGTAGGTGGCTGAGACTACACTATGTAGCTCCTACCTTCGCCTGCGCGGTGTTGAGAGTTAAATACACTAAATGTATTTAATCAAAACACTAAATGTCTTTTAATTTTTTTGCAATTATGTTGTCAGCTTCCTTGTCATAACCTAATTCTTAGTCGATGGCATCAATTTGGTGTTGACTTAAATTCATAATCACTAGAGAATGGGATACATTTTGATGTTCATATTTTTGTATATAAACTATAATCTCCTAACACCTGATGCACTTTTAAGCCACATCACCAGGTCAGTGGGTCATGACACACGATACTGATGGTAATTTAACTGTATAGTGTCCAGTGTTAAGACCTACAGCTTTTTAGTTCGTTCATGGTCAGCAATAAATTACTTGTAGCATAGCTGATGGGACAGACTGTGGTTTAAGTAACTAGTTGGTGTTTATTTTTGTAAGTGACAGTGACACGTCAGATTTGCACAGACCCTTAGATCTGTGACCCACCTGCTCATCGGGAGGACAGTTTGCTTTAATTAAGCAGAGGCTTTGATTCACTTAATAAGATAATGAAGTATGCTCACTCCAGAAACCTGAAAAGTTCAGCACGTACTGATTCCTAGACTTCTGTCCTCTTACTGGCCAATTAAATAACAGCAGGTCACACAAGATATGTGTATAGATTTTAGCCTGTAAATAAATTCCAATTAATTCATTTCGGGAAATCCTTGAACTGGAGAGTTCAGTTCTTCAGCTCTGGTTTTCACTGGAAAATCAACATGAAGAAATAGTCCTATAGTACAGTGAGAGTTTTGAGAATAATATAGTAAAGTATAGTGACCTGATTCCACACAATTGATAAGTCAACTATCAAGGCACAGACGTTGCGTTTCTTTGAGGGGGGAAATGGACAGCTCTGTTGACGGTGGGTAGTACATTAGCACAGTGGGTTAATGGAATAAGTCATTGAAGCTGCCTGTCGGCATTGACCTAGAATGCGCCTTTCTTCAGCACCGTGCATTTCTGACTCGTTTTGATGTCCTGTGTGTCGTGCACTGAACGTAAGTAAGCCTGTTGGCTGGTTTCACACAACCAGCCAAGGACATTTGCAGCTCCCTGGCCTCGGAGCATCATTTTATTTGCCAATTTGTTAGTTAACAAATTGGTGCTGTATCTGGCCAAATCTTTTGCACACATAAATTCATCTGTGCTTTTTTTTTTTTTTTAAGATTTATTTATTTATGCATACAGAACTGGGGTACAGGCCAGAGGCTCAGGGCGGTGAGAGGCTTCACCAGAGCCAGAGTGGGGAGCAGAACAGGCAGATGGACGAAGTCCACTGCTGAGGGGGCAGTGGGCGGGTCAGGAGAGGTCTGCCGCGCCCTGGGGTCACCTCGGGGGCAGGCGGGGATCGAACTCATGCGGAAGTGGCTTTAGCTTCTCAGTGCTGCGCTTTAACCCGCTGCGCCACCAGGGAGGGCCATCTGTGCTTTTTATTGTTGACTTTAAAGAATCCTTTGCATGTTTTGAACACCAGGTCTTTGTCACGTACGTGCTCTTTCAAGGTTTCATGTTTGCCTGTAAATTGCCTTGTTCTTCACACTGTCTTGTGTAGCATAGAAATCTGAAATTTTAAGGCAGTCTATCTATCAATTTCTTGTTTTTACAAATGATACTTTTGGTGTGTTAAAATTCACTGGCAATTTCATCATTTCACTTTTCACTTATGCTAATCTTTTAGAAATCGTATTGTTTTCTCCTTTATTCTGTGATCTATTTTAATTCCTGTGTAAGGCTTAGGTCAGCGTCTAGGTTCCTAATTTTACATTGTGAGTGTCCAGTTGTTCCAGCATCATTCGATGACGCTTTTTCAACTGAATTGTCTTTTTCTCTTCGCCAGCGATTCCTTGACTTCTTTGTGTGGGTCTGTTTCTGGGCACCACACTCCGCTCCACTGACTCCTCTCTCACTGATACCACACCCTATTTTCTTTCTCTGGTTTTATAGTACTTGCGAGAGACCAAGCTTGACTGAATACACTTGGCTTCCCCCATCTTAAATAGCTTAGATAAAAGGGAAAGTAAGTTGTCAGGGAAGTTTCAGGAGGCAGAGGTAAGCAGAGGAAGCTCTGCCTTCTCCAGTGAAGACAGATGAGGAGATTAGCTTTCCTGGGACTGGGAGGAGATGTCTTAAAGGGAAAGAGCTTCCCCCTTTCTTGTGCAAGTGTCTGTCATCAAAGCTCCACCTCTACCTGCCTTTCAGGGCGCTTTCCTCAATATGCTTTATGATAAAAAGATATATTTGGGGGCGACAGATTTTTACTATCCTACATATGCATAAAAATAATGTGACCTGTGAAAAATGATTGTTTAATTTCTTCCTTTGCAACTCGTATTCCTTTCATTTACTATTTCTGTCTTAGGAGTGACGAGGAATATTGAATGACAGAATCATTGCTTTGTTCCTGGTCTTAGGGAAAAATCATGTAGATTCTCACCACTAAGTATAATGTTAGTTGAAGATTTTTGTAAATGAAAAGAGTTAGGCCTAATTTCCAAAGAGACTTTCTCATGAATGATTGTGCTATATTGTCAATGTTTTGCATCTATCAATAAGAACCTGTTGATGTGATCCTCTACATTAATTCTTTTTTGCATCTAAACCATCACCTCACCATGTTTCCAGTGAGGAAATTTTACTTCCCCTCCCATCTCATTTACTTCCTCTCCCATCTCTTAACTCAGACATCTATTTCTGTTTTTCCAAATTAGGCCTCCCATCTTATACTTGTTTTCTAGGAAAGCTTACTTGTCTTCTTCATATGGCTTGTTATAATTTTAACGAGTTACTAATCTAATCCGCTTACTGACTTGATATCATCTTTGTGATTAGACGGTGTGATCTGTGGAGACAGAATGAGATGTCCGTGGCTGCCTGAGCTCCTTCCACATCGGTCACCCGTGTAAATATTTATGAATAAGTGGACCTCCAAGAACAAGAACAAGGAGGCCAGCAAATGATCATACCTAGTGTTGCACTTCAGAAATACGTTATTTTGTCAACAATTGTTAAACTGCCTATTATGTAAGAAAAGACTTGGTACTACGAGATCATTATCTGTTCTGGAAAATATTAAGCTTAAGCTTATTTTTGTCTGCAGCATTGTTCATTCTTCCCCTGCTGCTCTGCCCTTCTCAGAATGTGCTGCCCTGGCCCTGGAATGGACATGTAGGGCCTGGCGGATACTCGCCCTTCACATTGGCTCATGTCCTTTCAGCGGCCTATGCTAGAGGACAGGTGGTAACATATTTTTGCAGCTTTTTTCCTGGCATGAGGTTAGACGGTTAAGGAGGGCGACACGGCAAAAGGTCTCTGTGCAGAAGATGTTAATGTATTTTAAGTAGTCATTACGCAAAAATAATTATGTTGTATGGAGCAGTAAGGTATGAACAGAAGCTTTGTTCATACATATTGATTAGATGTCATCTGCTTTGTTAGCGTTTTCAACTTAACTCAGCCTTGTAACTTGACAGTGCTATGAACACTAGCTGACGTGAGATGGGAGATTATAAACAGTTCTAGAGAATCTTCTGGTGGTTTTCTGTTTACTCGATGCAATAACAACTCATATATTCTCATTTAGCATGCATTGATTTTCTGTCGTTAGGGAACTCTAATTACCGCCATGACGGGAGACGAGCTGACTTCCTTCCACAGAGTGCACACCTCTTCCCAACTTACGCTGCTTTCAAATGCCACCTGCCCAAACCAGTATCTACAGTTTACCTCTGGGGAATTTAAATCAAACACATCAAACAGGTGTAAGTGTAATGAGTAACCTCTACTGCGAATCCACATTTTGAAGTTTGTGCAATGAGTTACTCTGACATTTAAAAAGCAATTCAGTGGTCACATATCAAATTAAGGAAAGGGACCCCAAAAGATAATTTTCAAAATGTCTTTCTAGAGTAAAATTTAGAAATCCCCTTTCCGTGACTCAGAAAGACGTTCCACAGTCCTCTGACTCCATAAGTTGCTTTCAAGCTCTTTGCTTCACGGTTCTAACTCCCACATCCCAATATCCGCCATCTCCATTCCTGTAACAACAGACTTCGCGCGTCCGGGAGCGTCGCGGGACTTCTGCCTTCTGCTTTTCTTTACTCCTTCTGTAACGTGTTTGCTACACTGAAATGTATTCCAGGCCTTGCTAAACTTTCCTCAGCCTCTGCCTGTCCCACTCAAGACCACCCCTGGAGATACCTGCATTCTTCCGTTGTCTGCACTAGGGCTAAGTCTGACAGCAACCACTGCTCCGTGTCTCCTCACACCGTCCTCGCTTAGTGCAGCCATCACCTAGAAACCGCCCTGGCATATTCTCCCTCCCATGTGTCTGAACACTTGAAACAATCAGGAATCACTGGTCCCAGTTGTTGTTTCTTCATCTCTTTTTGCGTCTTTGCAGCATTACCATGATACCTTGCCAAATTATACTTTTTGACCTGGTAACTGTGCTTCCCCTATTCTTTTAATTAGATGACTTTGACTCTTTTGCTCAACACTATTCACAGACACGTGAGGTAACGAACATTCCTACCTCCTCAGAAGAATTTCCTTTCCCTGCACTTCTGCCCCTCTTAGCAATACAGAAGAAAGCTGTGCTGGTCACCTCGCCAAGTCTTCGCTTTCATGTTCATGTTTAACATCATTTACCTCCTCTGTTTATTTGGTTCGTGCTCCTACTTCTTGGACACTGAGTATTCTTTTGCTTCCTTTATTGTAATGGTAAACCAACTGTCTCAAGTAACTTACATTATCAAAGAAAATAACAAACCCCAAATCCTTCTTCGGCATCCCACAATGTCAAAATCTTTTCTCTGTTTTAACCATCTTGTTCTTCCATAGAGTTGATCAAATTGTACATCCAGTGTAATTTCCTGTCTTTTAATTGGGGGTCTCAACCCAGTTTATGTATTGCATTGATGTTATATTAGATATTATCTCTGTTCTCTCATTTTGTAGTTTTAAAATACAGCATATCCTCTTTTGAATAAGTAGGACTTCATCTTCCCTGCTTTTCTCTGTAGAATCTCACCCAGGAAATCACCTGTTATAGATTTGTTCTCTTCCTCTTGAGCTGGCTTTTTAAAGCAGTGCAGCCGCCTCTCCCAAGCAGTCACAACTAGCTGCTGAGTGCTCACAGCTCTCCCTTAATGTGCTTCTTAGATGAGTGTGTCCCCCCAAGGTATTACCAAGGTAGCTTTTTAAGTGACACATTTCCTTTAGTGAGTCATTACTTAAATGACAACAGACCTGGGATGATTGAGAATATTTCATTATGTCCTCATGATCAAATAATTGTTTGGGAAAAATGCTAACTGTCAAGTTTCTACTTTCCATTGATGCTCTACGTATCATTTCATCTTCATCTTGGCTCTGGTGACGACTTTAAGTAGTGTGACTAGTGCCTGTTCACATCTTGCCAGATATTCTGCTTATTGTTTGTTCTGTTACGTTACCTTTTTTTTTTTTTTACTTTGTGAAAGGTGAACTTTGATGACTAAAAGCTGTTAGTTTTAGTGACTTAAAGTAGTTTGTGTATAATCAAATAATTATCTTAAGCTTATGAATCTATTTTGCAGTTGGCAATAAAGTGTCTTGTTTAAGAATGCATTTCCTACAATAAGTTGAGGGGTATACTGAAAGCTTTAAATTTCTGCCTTTGAAATACAAACTATTCCATTTGAGTTGGTTTGTTTGTGGTGTTATGAAGTAAAACTTTATTATCTTTTATTTTGCTATGTGAAATAGATTTATTTATGTATGCCAGAATTGTCGGGAGTGAAAGGATTCCCCAGAGACAGAGTGGGGAGCAGAACAGGCAGGATGACTGAAATACACTGTTGAGGGGAGCAGTGGGGAGATAGAGGTCTGCTGTGCTCTGTGGGTCGCCACCCAGGGTTAGGACTCATGTTGCTGTGGCTGGTGACAGCTTGATAGTATTGTGTAGTATTGTGTCTTTAATCTCTGAGCCAATTGGGGGGGTGTCATCCAGGTGAAATAAGTTGACTGAAAGTCATTCTTGAATAATCCCTCTCTGAAGCTTACCTTGCTAGCTCCCTTCTCAAATTTGAGAAAACTCCAGGAAGCATGTGTGCTTTTTGTTTGTTCGTTCTGTTACAGCTGTCAGCTTGTCTCTACCGGTGACACACACTTTTAAGAAAGACCACTTTATAATACTGTATAGTTTATATGGCAAACCCTTTCTCTTCATCATTTTCACAAAATCCTTGAAAAATTTTAGCACCTTGACCTTTAATCTAAAATATAAAGTGAGTTTTTCAAATTTCATTTATAACCTTACTTGACCTTAGATTAACATTTTATGAGTTTAATGCATTTGAAGAAAGTGACATCTTTGAAATATTTTCCTCTTATCTGTTAATGTGAACTACCTCTAATGTCCTTCAGTAAAGATGTTTGGGCTTGAGTTGTAAAGTTTTCTGAATACTCTGTCCATTGGTATAGAGTAAGTGCCACTTGAATCTAATTTGACCCTGTGAGCAAATTTTAAACAGCCAGAAGATAAAGTGAAAACATTTTCAAGTTTTACTCTGAGAGCAAAAGCAAATTCCTTCATTGATGAATGCTTAAGAGAACAGCTAACTTTTTCTTTCAAGGCGAGTCTTTTTAGGGAACATAAATATGATGCTAAAATAGCTCTCATTTATCTACCCTAAAACAGGGCGGTTTCAGGATAATTAAAACACACAGATGTGTATATGGGCTCTTTAACCCATGGGGCTCATGTAAAGTTATTTTTGTTTTAGAAATGTGATCTGAGATTCCAGAAACAGACACAGATCTTGCATTCCACTGCTTAACATCATCTATAGACAATTCGTTTCCTACCAGAACACTTACCAGAGCTAACAAACAGCAAAACTGGCTACACTAAAATGTTCCTTCTGTTTCTCTCCTAACCTTCTTGATTTGGAACAATGAAATAGTCTAAAAATAGATGGAAAAGAGGAAATGATTAGACGTGGGTTGAAATGTTACTAGATAATTATTTGGTTTAAAGTATTAAAGTTTTCTTAAATGAATCTGTCCAGAAAAATCAATAATTTAAATGTGATTTCTGTACTTTTCCCAAACATAGGGAGATGTTTTAGAAACTGCAGTAAAATTATATCCCCTCTTTAATCAGATCATAAAATCTATCATGTAATCAGCACTTCTGTAAATGAGGTACACGTTATCGCCATGAAATGTTTCCCTAAATTCTTGTTTATTATTGTAATTTGGGGATTGATTTTTATTCTTCCACAGTGTTCCCCACACACCTCCAAACCCTCCTGTGCAAATGCCTGGTTTACTTCACGCCTCCCTCCTCCCCCCACACCCCTGCCGGCGATGGGAAACTGCGCTTTTTCACTAAGTCCAAATTTGGTTTTTGTTGTATTTTACCACTGTATGGTTTTTGTTGTTTATATTCTATGGGAGTAAAATGTCTTTCACTTTTTACTTAGTTTTACTTAGTACAATCAGTTGTCTGTGCAAAAATGAAATCATAAGCATTATGAAGATAGATACATAAATTAAATGTTTATAGACTCAAGTTATTTATTAAAAAGAGACTTATAGCTCAACCAAGCAAGTGATTCTGCCCACAAGGTTTGTAAACATTAATGTAATACACCATAACATGAATAACAAAGCATTGACATGAAAGTCACCTTAATAGGTCAAATGAGAAGAGCTGATAATCTTCCCACATGTTGAAATGTGGTGAAATTCACCATAAATTATTTATTTTTAAAATTACCCAAGTATTATAGAGTTAACATGTGGAGGTAAAGCTGAATGGTAAAAAATAGAAGTGTTCTAATTTAAAATCAGGAACAAGAGAAAGATTTTCACTGCCCTTTTATATTCTGAGGTCGATGACAGCAAAATTGAGAAGGGAATGAGATATTTTGAATAGGGGATATGCATTATTATTTATAAGGTATAACAGGAAATTCCAAGAAAATGGAATCACAGAAAAATTAGATTATTAGAAAGGCTATATCATAAGAGATAATATTTTCGATATACTATGTGGCCCAGACTTGGAGAGGCATTTGATAGGGTGGAGGGAAGGAGACCTTATTTCTGCTTTCTCCTGTATCTGAACAATTTCTAGATAAAGCAAAGTTCCATCTAGAAACAAACTATACCAAAAAAAAAAAAGAGGCAAAGAACTGTTGTGCATATCAGATAAGAGAGAAGCCACTGTGTCTGTGTGTGGGGGTGGGGGTGTTGGTTAATCATTTAACCTATTAGAATCCAAACTCTTAAATGGGAAAAAATGTGTTTTAAAAAGCTGAAGATATAAAAACTGGTAAGTATTCATAACAGCTTTCAAAAAGTGTCATAATTTTCAAAATGCCATATAGTCAAAGCTTAAAGCGTTAGATTATATGAGTATGGCCACATTAAAAATGGTGATCTAGTCATATACTGTCATGTTATTCTTGCCTTTAGAAGGCTAGAACATATAGGTGCTGACATAATTAATTTTTATTAATTAGTATCATTAAAACCTGGAGAAGCTCCTTGCTGCAAGTGGTATGAGAAACATTGCCGGGACTTGGCGGAGACCAGGACTGGAGAGTCAGACTCTGACTCCCATGCTCTCACTTACTAGTCTGCTGGGTTATTATTTCTCCTCTGGGCTCCTTTCTTCGAGGTTATTCTGAAGCTCTAGGAGTGCAGGTCATCTTATAACAGTACTAGAGTAGTGCTGAGCTTATAGCACTTACTCGATATCCGTTAGTTATTGCTATTCTAATCGACTATGTGTTGTGGGTAGAAAATACCGGTGAGCGTTTCAGCTCTAAGGTACAAAGGACAAATCGAGGTCTTAGCAGACGGTCAGGGTGGTAGATAGAGGTTTACTGGAACTTGGGACTTCTCGAGTGGAAACCAGGTGTCCAGCACCTTACCTGGGAGCCGCATGAAAGACCTCTCTTAGTTCCTGTGTGTGGGTGACCTCAGACATTACCACTCCAGTGTCCTCTGAGGAGACACTCTGAAATGATATGATGTTCTGCCTCTGGCAAGTCACTCAGGAGAGTAAGTCCTGGGGGTGGCAGGTCCTAAATAAACAACTGTTGCTTTCACTTCTGTAGCTTCGTCTAAAAGAGTTGTTGAAAATTATTAAGTTCGATGATTTTTTTAAGTGTCAGAAGCTCTAAACCCAGAGAATATCTACGCATGAAGTGACTCAAAATTCAGCGATGGTGACTGAGAATGTGGTGCTTTTCCTGTCGTTAGGCTTTGAAAGAGAACACATCCCTTCCTATCCAAAGTTAAATGACCCTTTCACAATGACTCCAGTTTTCCAAGAAGTGTAGTGAATTTCCCTGAGGAATATCTCTATCAGAGTTGTAAAATGCAAATTTTATCAGCTAGGTAACTAACCCCAAGTATACATACCTTAACACTTTGCTTTTAAAAAATGGGTCAGACAGGAGTGGATGGGTAGGTGGGTGGACAGACAGACGGACGGACGGATGGATAGATGAGTGTAGGTGGTAGGTAGGTAGGTAGATTTTCTTGAGCAGAGTTTTGTGAAAATTTCATTTTCATTGGAAAGCTCCCTATCTTTCATCACCGAGTTTTGCTATGGTTTACCTTCTCTGCTCAAGTATACACTGGAATTCGTTCAGGGCAACTGACAATACTGATAGTTCCTAGAACGTTAGCCCGGCAGTGGGAGTGTCAGGCAGTCTTTCCAACTTTGCCCATATTTTACTTTGCCTCAGGTATCACAGGACAGGGAACCTACATAGACTCCCTCCACCCCCATCCAAAGCACAAGGTGACATTTGCTTCAGACTCTGATAGTTTAATCTCTAGATCAGAAGCTTGAATTCAATATACTGACAACAGTCTATGTACAAGTTTTAAAAGAATTGATAAGAAGTCCACACATAGGTCAAGTTGGAGAAGTTCAGCAGAATTGTGTTCCAGTTTGTTGGTGAAAAATACATACGCACAAAACAACAGCAGTTGTGCCTTTCCTAGAAAGGTTTGCTTACTCAGCAGGCTGTACTCATGAAGAAGACACCCTGAATATGAACATGTCAGGTGATTTACTATTAATAGGGTCACAGCACATTCTAATTTTGACTTCTTTTTCAAGATTTATTTATTTATGCATACAGAACTGAGGTACAGGCCAGGGGTACAGGGGAGACAGAGTGGGGAACAGGACAGGCAGATCAATGAAGCACACTGCTGAGGGGAGCAGTGAGTGAGTCAGGAGAGGTCTGCTGCACCATGTGGGTCACCTCTGAGGCCAGGATTGAACTCACACTGAAGTGCCCGCGGTCAGCTCCCAGTGCTGTGCCCTAAAGCATTGTGCCACGGGAGAGGGCCCTAGTTTTGATTTTTAAAAATATATTATCACAAGTGATCCAGTTTCACAACTGAATTGTTGCTACTCAGATTCAAGAAAACGCAAACATGGCATAATTATAAAAATACAAGATGCCTCACTATAATATAGTGAGATGTTTATAGAGATAGCTATATCCATTCTCATCATGTTAGGATACAGCTGAAGGATCTCTGTAGAACCCTTGAAGAAGACAAACACAGACGTCTCTTGATCTGTGTTGAATCTTCAGCACTGTATGCACATTGCATCGTTATTAAAACACGCTGTCTGGGCTACCCCTTGCAATGACATCGCTATGTTCCAATTTCTATAGAAAGCACTAACAGAACACCAGAACACCTTGGTATAAATTGTACTGATAGGGAGCAAACCTCAGTTCTTTTTACAAGAAGTTAATATAAGAGGAAGAAGTAAAGTATCAAAAGTTGGCAATTGTTGATCAGGTAATTTAATGTGACAATAACAATCCCTTTCATGTATCCGTGCCTGGAGGAAGTAATAGCTGTGAAAGCGTGAGGACTCACTGCAGTAAGTTGAATGAAATGCTTGGGATTCAAAATGCAATTCACCCTAAAGAATTTAAGATGCAAAATGAAATGCAACTTAGAATACACATATTTATACTTATCTCTTTTACAGCATATGTTTCCTTCCAAGCTATGCAAGGATTTACCATGCGTCATGTTTTCACCGATTAAATATTGTTAAATGCTCCAAGGCACAGCCCAAGCCACTATCAAGATTCAAACTAACAAGTATGTTTTCAATGCATCCTTGCTATCTGACGTGCTAGGGGCTCTAAATCAGAGACAGCATATTTTATTTCTCTATAATTCAGTACTACAAAGGCTGGTGTATTGAATTCTAAAAAGATCAACAGAAAGAGCTCTAATCCACCTGTATGCCTTAATTCTGCAGAATAATATGGAGGCTTTAAAAAAGCTGGGAGGGATTTCAAAATCTGGAATATCCTTTTTACATGATTTTTTCTCTTTCTATCTATGACTGTTTTATATAATCATTTTTGCACTTTTTCAAGAAATATTGAAAAAACAATTCTGAATATCCTTCGTGTAACTTATCTTTCAGTTTCTGGACTATTCCTTTTAGAGTTTTGGGGTATAACATCATGTCATTTCTATAGATTCCTTTTATAATCAACACATACCTTGTCACTACAATACTGCAAGTAGGGTGAACTGCATGCTGGTTTGTTGAGAGTTGTCTTCATAATTTTACTATTCGTCATTTTGATTACGAGTCCTTTTTGCTTAGCCTACCCAGGCTGGTGTAAACATGGATAGATAAAGGCTACACTGAACCTCAGAATCTTAACTGTTGAAAACCTGTTTATTACTCCCCAAACCAAAATCATTTCTGCAACTTGTCATGAATGGATCTAAGCATTGAACAACATTGAGATACAGAACTTTGCCAAATAGGACATCGAGTTGCTTAGATACAATGTGGGTATTTTATTGAGAATTTTTTGTTGTTGTTGTTAATGAAGCCTCTTCTTACTAGTGTTTTCAATTACACTTTGTCATGTTGTAAGTGTTAGCACAGACTCACAGTTCCCTTCTGAGTGAAATATCTGTGTTAGTCACAGAAAGCCTCTGGAATGAATTCTGAAATCTGAGTTGATTTTGAGTTAACCAATACAAATGTCTGCCTGTCTCCTGTGGCACCTTCCCTCAGCTCAGATTCTAGCTGGATTCAGTTTCCTTATCTTGAAAATTTAGGCAATTAGCTCATAGGATTATTTTGTTGATTATGCATAACTTTTGACACAGTATGTGCCAGGATATGACTTAGTAAATTCTTAATACATTTTGCTTTTTCATCAATTTCTGTTAACATACTATAGACACCAAGAATTTCATTAGGAAAGACTCTTCAGAGTTTTCTGCTCTTACTGGAACATGGAAACCTCCACTGACCGGGCACAAAGCTGCGTGGCAACTGTCCACACAGCATTGTCTCTGGGTAGAGGACCATGCATGTGCGTCTGACTCGCCTTTGTCCTTTATCCCAATGGCCCACTTGAAACCTGTTTGATCAAACAACCACTTGAAACTTCTTGTTTTAGGTACTACAGAGTTCAGTTTGCTGATACTCCCCTAAATCATGAGTAGAAACCTCCTGAATGAACAGTGTCTGAATCTCAGGCCCAGAAAAAGCAACACGAGTTACCTAATGATGTGATTGAGGTTTGAATTAATTAATTTTCAGTAGTTTCCAAACTTGAAGCAAGATAATTTCGAGTCTAAGTAGCTAAATTATATATCGTTAACATTCACACCACCCAAGATCAAAGTAAGATTTTAGTTGTTTCAAGGGGATCTTGACAAATGATAGGAAGTAAAAAAAAGCTTTTCTAATCACTACCTCTCTTTCTCGTTTTTTTTTCATAATATGCAAACCCCCTTAGAGCATCATTTAAATTATTTTAAAAATAGCACATAGCTTTATACCGTCCACTTGAAATAGCCCAACAAGCCAGCCTCTAGATACTTCCACGAGTCACCCTGAAGGCTTGACTTGGTTCAAACTTCCATCCTCCTTTGCATTCAGAATCTGACCATCCTGGGTACCAGAACGTGAACCCCGATTTGTTTAAACCATCATGGAAGTTAATTCTAACCAATGGTGTATGAAGGGGAATTTATTGAGGGAATACTTGGAAAGACTCTTCACTCTTTAAAATGAATGTACAAAAACAATTTACCTCTTTGGACGATGGCCATCGTTAACATGGCAGGCGGTGACTCAGTGCTCACCAGTTGGCCGAGCAGCAAGCCCCATAAATGCGGGCTGTGGAGCCAGGGGAATACACTGAGTTGCTGACTTTCTTATGTCTCTGAGTTAACCGGACCTGCCGTTGTCTTCTCCTATCCTTCCTTGAGCTTCTGGTTACATGAAAGTCTTAAGTGAGTAAATTTCCAAATGGAGTCCAAGAGAAGTTAAGTGACAATTTTCTGTTACTTACATTTTAGTCATCCAATTGCCATATTCTTTCCAACGCTTTTACTCAGAATTTTTTTTTTAAGATTTATTCATTTATGCACACAGACGTGGGTACAGGCCAGAGGTGCAGGGGCGGTGAAAGGCTTCACCAGAGACAGAATGGGGAGCAGGAAAGCTGAATGACGAAATACACTGCTGAGAGGAGCAAAGGATGGGTCAGGAGAGGTCTGCCGCGCCCTGTGGGTCCCCTCTGGGGCCAGGGATTGAACTCGCACTGAAGCGGCTGCAGCTGGCTTGTGTCCTAACCCGTTGCACCACCGGGGGGGGCCCTACTCAGAATTTTTAATCACCAAATGTACCTTGTACATTTTAAAATTATTAAATGTAAAAATTTTGTCAGCAGATTTCCATTTTCCTCTATTTTGCTAAGATCTTAGGTGCTAGATACCCCAGAACCAATGGTGTCATATTCCTAATGATTTTGTCTATGCTGAAAAATGTGTATATGAAAAAAATTCCATCTTTAAACATAAACACTAAATCTGAGTTTCCATTAATGTGAAACATACTAAAAAATTAGTCTTTTTCAGGAGAAAAGTAAGTTGTAGACATCTAATCTCATTTCTTTATGTCAAAATGTAACCCTCCAAGAAGAGAAATCCACCATACCAAACATGAAATTGACTCACACTTAAAATAATAATTTCACTGGTGAAGTCGGGGACTTTGCAGGGAGGATACTACACCAACAGAAGTTCTCAGGTGTCAGCTTATCACTCAGCATTGACGTGACTGCCTCTCATCCTAGCTATACCTTCTATTAGACAAGTCAGATGATGTTACTGGGCAATGAGCTTGTTAATAAAACATCCTTAATTACACATGTCGTGTACACATATACAACGGATAACAACTGGTTGGAAGGGAGAGAAACTGCCCTCAAATATAGGCAGGTGCAAAGCTGTCTTAGAGATAACAAAAGAGTATGAACTTGTGTCTTACCATTGCAGGTGTATTTCTCATGGCTTTAGGGCCTGGGCAGCCCGAGCCCAGGGAGCCAGCCTGGTCCGGTTCTGGTGAGAACCTGCTTTCTTCTTGCTGTAGCTTCCCAAGGTCATACAGCAGAGAGCAAGCCAGCC
This sequence comes from Condylura cristata, assembly GCF_000260355.1. NCBI lineage: Eukaryota > Metazoa > Chordata > Mammalia > Eulipotyphla > Talpidae > Condylura > Condylura cristata. Next base: position 1,558,291 of record NW_004567135.1, on the reverse strand, counting down.
CTCTGCTCTCTTCTCAGCAGAGCATTAATTCATCATGAGGGTCTTGCTCTCTGGACCTTACTTAAACCTAATGACTTCCTAATGATACTGCCTCACTAGTATCATTTCATTGAGAAGTGAGGAACAGAACCCTTCAGTTTGTGGAGGTTTCACAACCTGAATTTGGGGCAACGAAATCTCCAGGCCTTTGAGCAACATGGTTTTGATTCCAAGGTTTGACCTATAAGGGTTTTTTTTTTTTTTTTTAATAGAGTTGACTAAACTGGAGATGCCCTCTAGAGCTCGGATGCCAAATTCGCAGCCCTGTATATAGAGAGGGCTACTGGCCCGTAATGTGTTGGGAAGATACTTACTTGATCATGAGAAGCTGGAAAGAAACGCTGAGAAACTCACCCTCAACCATTAGTGGTCTAAGGGAGCAATAGCTAATTCCACACATGGCATTAAGCAGAACATGTAGAAGAAGAGTGTCGTGTGCAGAAGACAAGGAGAGGCGATTCAAGAAAGATGTGTTCCCTGGCATCAGGAGGCGTCAAGAACGTCCAGTGCATTTGACATTCCTTGGTCCAGTAAGCATTTTCTTGGTGAAAGGGAACAGGGTAGGCGGGAACAGTTTGAGGCGGTGCATGAGATCTGAAACAGCGAAAGCCTCCTGGAAAGCGCTTTCAATCGGGAAGCCATGAGACGTCTGTTAGGGATGGAGGGACCACGCAAATTATGTCTGAGCTTTTGTCCTTTCCATGAAAAGATTAAGCAACTTACACAAATAGGAACAATAGACAGAGTCCTCAGCACTGGGGGACTCGTAAGTAGGATGGGCAAGTTGTCGAATACTACAAGTGAACGTACATGTATAGAAGTGGGCAGGTTGGAATGTTCTTTGTAAAGAAAATTGGGTTTCCAACGAATGCTTTTATTACATTTTAAAAATAAACGTTACGGGCACTTGCTGGAGTCAGCAGGATGAAGCTAGCTCAGTGTCTGAGAAAACATTTGAGAAGACTGGAGATCATCATGGGGAATCTAAGAGCAGAAATACGAGAATCAAACAAATGTGGCAGAATTGAAGAATCACCTGAAACTTGCTCTCAGTTTGCAGGAGAATGAACATATTGGCCAGCTTGACATTTTCCAGGGGGTTTTAAAATAATCAGTGCAGCTTACAGGAAACAGGCGAATATGTTCATTTAAAGTAAGGGTTTGCATAGAGCTATTCAATTCAAATGAGGTGGAAAGTGCTCAGTTCTGCGAGTTTCTGGAACGCTGTCATCACGTTTAAGTAGGCAGGAGACTAGTGGCCAGCAGAATAAGTGGCCCTCTCTTGTTGGAGAAAAAAACAAGCAACTTAGAGAGTCTGTGGTAGGTGCAGTGAATGGTTTATTAGTTGGGAGTTGCTAATGTGTTGACAGGGGCCAAGGTTTGCGGTGGGATCAGGTGAAATAGAAGACAGTCGTAGAAGGTTAATGAATCAGTGAGATACTATCCGGCTGTATATACCATTCATGGAGCCATTTGGACACCAGGTGTGGACCTAAACCTGTAACTGATACACAGTATTGTAGACCAACTTTTCATCAATAAAAAAAAATAAAAGAATATTAATTTACCCCATCAACATATTTAATTCTAGAAGAAAAGACTTCCAAAAAGAGATCACTAACAAAGTAGTAAATAAGAATCTAGTTATCTTTTTTTTTTCCCCCAGTAAATCTCAAAGAGTGTATTTCATCTTCTTTGGAAATTATGTGCCTTTTGTCTGTGATATTGAATGAATTCTGTGTCTACGCACTCAGCCTTTTCCACCAGTGCTGGGCTTACTAGAATATTCTTTCTTGTATCCTTTCGCCAAGCTCTTTTCATCTGTTCTTGGCTTGTGGAATCTTGGATCCATCTCTTGAGTCTCACCTCCTCTTCCATGATTCTTTATGTACTTTCTATATTACTTACTTGACTCAGTCCTGTCACTTTGCTAGAAGGTTATAGTTTCTTTTCTGCCTTGAAAGTTACAGTCACAAAACAGATGTTTGCTTTCTCTCTTCCTACTCTATATACATCCCTAGCTGTACACTCTGACAGCCCTTGTATTTATGCAAGATATAGGACCCTTTTTATACCATCATTTTCGTTCATCTCTTCTTTTTAAAATGCAGTAAATATTCATGTAAGTACCTTAGAAATAAAGTTGTTTCAGGGGCCCCATTTTCCCTTTTCTCTAGCCTGCAGTCAAAAAATCTCAATACTGTCTTTGGCTTTCATTTGTATGCTCATCAGGTTTCTGTCTAGCCAAGGAAAGAGAGGGCTTGAGAATTATGCAGACATTGTGGAAGTTGTTTGCATTCCACTGAAATATTTCTTTAGCTGAAGGGGATCAGATCAATAAAATATTATAAAACCATATGCTTATTATTTCAAAGGAGAGCAGCTGCTTTGGGGACTATCAGGACAGTTAGTAATTCTACCAGTAACTCTCATTATGGCTAGATAGCACCAAAACTGATTTCCTAAATAAAATGCCTCTCACTGGAAAAGGCACACTTGTAGAATCTGTGTTGATACTCTATTTAGTTTATTTTCATGATTAGTTTTATGTTAACGACAGCATCGTGTGATATGAAATTATTAAGCAAAAATATATTTATACCCAGATTACCCATAACCGTGGGTTGGAAATGCCATGAGGGAATTAGTCTTGGCAAAGATGAATACTTACTGCCATGGGTCTGCCCATATTGCATTTAATTGACTTCGCCACTTTCCAGGCAAAAAGCCAAATGGATAATCTACTGTCTGGTAAGAAAGGTGATATGTTCTGGCTTTGTGTTCTCACAATTTCAGATGCATAAGCCTTATGTTTGTTCTTTGGGAGAGTTCTACCTAAGTACTAAATCAAATAAATGAGCTGATCAAGTCAAATAACCAGTGTGTTTAAATGTTGAGTTGAGTGGGTTTAAACATATGCCCTCATTCCCAAGGGAGTTCAGAGTCATGAAAAATCCTTGTCCAAATAATTAATCCCAATTATAAAATATATAACTGAAAGAAGTCAATGAACTTAACCATATTCCTCCCATTTTTTAAAGCTAAAAAACCCCAGAATAGGTGGAATAAGTAATAATATCCCCAAACCCTAGAAGACATCAGAATCTTTATATAATTTAATGGAAATTTTCACAGTGTAGTGTTCTGCTATGACAAAGTGTTGAAAGGCATAAGAGAAAAATGTCTTTACATATTTATTGAAGTGTAATTGATGTACAATAAACTGCACATTTTTAAAGAGTACTAATTGATTCATCGGGACATGAATACATGAGATTAATGAGTGCATCCACCCTAACCGTCTATGCCGATTGGAAATAGCTCCTTCCTGCCCCATACCAGTAGGGAAAGGAGGTTACTGACTTGTTTTTTCATTATAGTTTATATTTCTTCTAATATTTTTAGATAAATGTATGCCTACGGTAGAGCCTCTTCTGTTTGACTTTTTGATACAGAATAATTATTTAAAGATTGAGGTTGTTTCTGTAAAGATCAGTTCTTTTTTTGAGTAATATTTCATTGTCTATCAGCCAACAGAATTACCAGAAATTTTATGCACCAAATTGTGCATTTATATTGTTTACAGCTTTTGACTATTACCAATAAAACTGTTAAGGAAATTTTATGCACAGCCTTTTTGTGGGTGACTGCTTTTCTCTCTCTCGGGTAATTCAATTGGTTGATATGCCTGTGTTACAGAGTAAGTATATGCTCAACTATTTAAGAATCTGTTAATTATTGCCCATGGTGCCATGGCAATTTCCTTGTCAAAATTGTTTCTAGTTGCTACAAATTCTCATCCGTCTTTTTTAGTATAATCAGTCTAATTTCAGTCATTCTATTGATCATGTGGTATATTTTTTGTGATTTTATGATTTTTTTAAATGTTTATTATTATTAAATTGACTTTAGTGTTATATTTAAGAAATCTTTGCCTTATTCAGGGTTATTAGTGATTGTCCCTATTTTGTTCAAGGATTCTAGTATGTTTAGTTCTATAATCCGCTGTGAGTTGTTTTTGTATATTGTATGAAGCCAGGATTGAGATCTGTTTGGTTTTGTGTAGGAATACCCACACATCCTAGAATTGTTTGCTAGGAGTTTGTCTTCCATTGAGTTGTCATGCAACATTTGTCAAAAATCAGCTGCCAACATATTTGTGAGTCTATTTCTTGATTTTCTTTCAGGTTCCATTAACTTATTAATCTTTCTTTACATCAGTGTACTTTTCATGTTTACTAAATCTTCATTTTTTTTTCTCAATCTTGTAGTATGTGTCCCCCACTTTAATGTTTTCAAAGTTAGTGGTTTTAGCTATTCTAATGCCTTTGCAATTTCATGTAAATTTTGAATCAGTCTGTCAATTCCTAAAAGTGCTCAAGTTTAAGATTACATTGGATCTATAGATAAATTTGGGAATTGGCACAAAGGATTTATGCTTGAACTTTGTTATATTTGTACAAAATTATAGGTTCCATGAGTGAATGCCTATAATTTGATGGAGGAACAAGAATACCCATATGTCCTGGTAAATACCAGAATGGGTACAGTACAGTTGCTTTGGAAACAATTTGTTTTTTAAATAAAATCAAAGCTAAACTTCCCACACTGAATATCTAAGACAAATGGCAACATGTTCAAACCAATACTTGTACTGTTCACATCAGCTTTGTTCACAATAGCCCTAAAATGGAACTAAATCCAATTTCCATCAGTGCATGAATAGACAAATTGTGTTATATTCATAAAGTGAAATACATTCAACTATAAAATAGAATCATTGAGAGAATAAAGGTCTGAAGGAAACATAAAATATGCTAACTGAAAGAATCAGAAGTCCATTTTAGTATAAAATATTTTCTACCATGTGTGTATGTTGTACATTTTTAATTCTATTCATTTGAAATTCCAGACAAGACATAACTATAATGACAAAAGCAGACTAGTGGTTATGAGGGTCTGCAGTATAGGGAGGGAGCTTGTTGCAAATTCACTTTATGGAATTTTTAAGGTGACGAGTATTCTAGAGTTTGAGAGTATACTTATGATGTGGTTACATGACATTTAATATGCCTGTAGGTTTAAACCTGTAAGTACTAGGCTTTATTGTTTATACAGTACTAATTCAGAAGCTGCCAAAAATGTGCAAAACCAAAAACATCTTGGAGATATCTTAACACAAACAAATTTGAGAGAATTTCACATGATTCTGCTCTCACAATATACTGTGGACTCCTTTTTGATGGTATGCTGCCTGGGTACAATTTATTAGCTGTTTGACATAATCCAAACGCTAAAGAAGAAAATGCAAATGAAAGTGCATGAGGAATTACCTAGAATTAAGGTAACTAGAAGGCATTCATGCAGCCTATCATTGTGTACAAATATAATAATGTTCAAGAATTAATCCTTTGTGCCACACCAAATTATTTCAATGGCATTTTATTTTTAAAACATATTGTATTGTTCCTAAAATAATTTTTTGTGTGACACTGAGGCCTAATAAGGACATGACGTCTTCAGCTGAACATTGTCACCCTTAACTACAAGTTAGTCTAATGACTAAGTATGTTCCCTTTTCTCTCTGTTATTATGAAAATGCCTAACATTTGGAGTGTTGTCATGCAGCCTTTATTATGTAGCGTCAACACTTGGTTCCAAAAATCCTTTCAAAGAGTTTACTTTGCATTTTGTATTAAATGTTCTGCATCAAGAAACCATATGGTCAGACATTTTATAGCCTTTTTCCAACTGGTATTATGGCAGTATTATTATACTGACTGTAACTGAATATAGAAAATCTTACTAAGTTTTAAATGTTCAAACAAGAAACACATTGAGTAAGTGATGATGCAAGAATGCAATAAACCTTCAATTTATAAGCTACCCAGTTTGCAAACCCAGTTTGAGCATGGTATAAATCAGGGGGAAAAAATGCTTTTTGTTCAAGAAATATGCAGTCGAACGAAATAGAGATTTTCTTCTTGACACAAAGGCAGAATTAACATTGAGATCCACTATGTCTCGTGTAGGTGGTGCTGGATGAGAACACTAATTTGTTTCTCCTTTATTCTCAGTTAATTTTCAGTCTGTTAAAGATAAGCAGGCAGGAGCTAACTCTAAAGCTATCTGTATTCTGGAATCTCTTGGCATGACCTAATTCCAATGTGTACCTCCAGAACCATGACAATAATTATTGTCATCGTAATGTTGACACAGGATGGTGACTTGGAGAGACAGCCACACAGAAAAGATGCAAAAAGCAAAAGCACATTTTTAAACTCAACCTGCTGGTTACAGGGAAGTGAATGGACACACATGTAAGAAACATACAGAAAAACAAGTACTGAAGTTGCTATTGATACATTGTACCCAAGACCCAAAGAGTTTTTGAAAAATATTTATTCAGATAATTCTGAAATTCAAATATCGATTCTATGAGCATTTTGACACACACTGATTCACATAAACTTGTATATTTAAAAGTCATTTCTGGAACATTTAAAGTTACTCTGCTTTGTAGAGACACCGACATGAGTAGAAGACATTTGGCCCTGAAGGAGTAGGCCAGGGAAGAAGTGATTCTGATGACATCACATGCTGTGGGAAGGTGCAGAGGCTGGCGTTCCCAAGCTGTGCTGAATGGACGATTGGATGTGCTAGAAAGGAAAGGTAGACAAACCCAGGATGGGGAATCTGGGTACAGGACGCAGCCTGTGTGAGTGCAAATCGATGAGAGTGTAGTCATTGTGTAAACATGTCCTCATGGCCAAGTTCTGAAGTCGTCTTGTTTGGGAAGTACTAGAAACAGGGCTAGTGAGGTACTCTGAACGGTGGTTTAAAGTCCTATCCTAACCAAGGTGGAGGGGTTGAATGGAGACAGGAAGCCAATATTAAATCTTGCTATGACATCCATTGTGATCGGATGTCCATTCATGAACATGGTATCCCAAACGCTGACATGTGCTGTTAAGAAAAATGACCATTTCTTTGCAAGCTAACACAAATCACCTAAAGAACACTTTTATCATCAGCAGTTGCTTACAATTTTTTCTTCTCTGAATCTTTCAAAGAAGAAAAATGTAGTTAATCAAATTAAATAATATTACTACTATTTTATCATATGTGGCAATGAAGGCAAAAATCATTTGTTGATCATTTATATCTAAAGTAGCAAGTCTTTAATAAATAGTGGGAGTGTTAAGTTCATCCAAACAGAAAGAAAGACTGGTAGTGGTGGCCATGAACATGGGCTGGCACAGGAATTCGGTTGGGGAAGACAAACAGGGAAACAGCTGGCAAACAGTAGATATGAATACATGTTGATGAAAATTGTGAAGGCAGGTAGGAGTATTTGATAGTGTCAAATCACACCAGCATGAACTTTGAAGACAGAAATGGAATACTTGTATCTACAAAGTTTAGTCCAGAGAACATAATTACTTTGACACTAACTGAAAGACTTGAGTGAAAATAATTTAGCTGCTAACCAACCAGGCTCTTGTTTATGCAAACATTTTTTGACAATTTCAATGTTATTTGACTTTATTAAGTAATATTACATTCTAATATGAGTTTCAGGTATGTGTCACTAAACTTCAACATGTGTATATAATACAATGAGCTCATACTTAAAATTTCAGTCTCCTTTACCGTACAATTGACTCTCCCAATTTACCTAACTCCCTTTACCTTTGTCTTTTGATAATTACTAATTAGTCTTGGAGCCTAATAGCTTATCATTGTTTTATTTAGCTCATGCATGTACTTGGCTTCTCTTATATACCACACAGGAGTGAAATACATTGTGCTTGTTTTTCTTCATCAGACTTATTTCACTGAGCGTAATATGCTCTAGGTCCATCCATGTTATTATAGATGTAGGGTCTGATAATTTTTTTTATAGCTGAATGGTATTCCACTGTGAATTAGATTACAACTTCTTTATCCAGTCATGCATAACAATGGGCACTTTGTTTATCTATCGGTCTTGGCAGTTGTAAATAATACTGTAATAAATATGGGGTGTATCTATCTCTTTGAAATAGTATTTTTCATGTTTCAGGTAAATGCGCAGTGGGGGAAAACTGGTTCACACAGAATTGCTATTTTTGAGGACTCTGGCTACTGATTTCCACTTATTCACCTTCTAATCACTAGCGTATCATTATTCCCTTCTCTCTCTACCATACTGTTGCTAGTCATTTGGGCAATAGCCATTTTCACTATTGTTTGGATGTGCATTTCCCAAATAATAAGAAATGATGAACATCTTGTTCAGTATCAGTTAGCGGCTATTTGGGTATTCTGCCCTTGTTTGAATTTACTGTCACTGAGGCACCATCATTTTACGCGCTTGCTAGTATTTTGAGTGTCTGATGCTGAACTTGTTCTATTTGTTTCTTTCGATGTTGATGTCTCTGCACTCTGTATGTGTTTTGCATGGTAAACTCTCATCAGGCATGTGAGGTGAAAATCCCCACTCCCAGTCATTAGGGTGTCTTTTTAGTTTTTATTGCATTTATTTTGTATTGAGGAATACTAGTTTACAGCATTGCAGATGATTCAAATGGATAGGACCAAGGACCCGCTGTTCAGGAAGGTTTTTGTTTTTATTTGACTTTTCACTTTATGATCTTTACTATTTCATTTCATTCATTCCTGCTGACTTCTGTAGACACTTGGGCCAGGATTAGCAGGTTGTAGGGTGACCTGGTTCATATTCACAAGACTGCTTCTCTCTGCTGGTCAAGTGGCAGCCTGAGACTCGCAGTGTGCCCTCTGCCAATGTGTTCTACAGAGCTGGCAGGCACAGGCTCTCTAGGGTGAAGCAGGGGAGAAGAATCGAGAGCACGCCTCCCTGCTGGGGCCCTGTCCTCTTTGGAGCACACCATTCCCTGGGTGTCCACGTTGCCCCACTCTCCCCTCCCGAGGCCTGGTGGGTCAGCATCCCTGTCCTCCTTATCCTCGCCAGACATGACTGTGAGCATTCCCTCCACCCACTGGAAGGGGTGCGGGGAGGACCGGGCGTCCCTTCCAGTGCTGTTTGTGCTCATCTTTGAGGCTGAGGGCTGGCTAACCCTTGCCACCATGCCTTGGGATTCTCTCAGTGGAATCTCATTTTGGGGTAATTGTTAGTTATTCCTCGTAGGAGCCAAGCCAGAATGTCCGACTGTTGGAGAATTTTAATGGGAAAAGCAAGTTATTTTGCAAGAAGGAAAGCATGCATCTTATTGAATACTCCTCAAAAAATAAAGTGCTGTTAAATATTTGAATGAAATTAGCCATCCTTTAAGATGAGAATACAGCATATAGCAATTAATCATGTAGGGAAAGCCTTATATAGACAATACAACAGGTTAAAACAGATGATCATTTTGTTTTTCCAAAGTTAAGCTCCGAAGCTAAGTTAACCAAGAATTATAGCTATTTGGCATTCCAAATTTGGTGAATTTTTAAAAAAGCAAATTGCTATGACCTATTTGTTAAAAAACAAAGTGGTAATTTTATGCATCTTAATAATAGAACATATTCATGAACATCTGCAAGGTGATAAAGGATTTTTTTTTTAACAAAGAAAACTTTAAAATACTTCCTGGGGTATAAAATATTGAATAATTATCATGTGAATGGTATAAGGGAAGCAGAACATTATAAAGTACTATGAACGCAAATGAGAAAAATAATGTTTCTCTGGCTAGGTCAGGGGAGAATACAAATTAATGTCAATCCTGAGTTGGACTTTGCTGAAGGAAAGGGACACAGGGAGAGCAGCTCATAGTTATCGTGCGGGTAATAGCTTATTTTTGAGAATTCTCTCCTTGGAATAAAATGTGTCCAGTCTATTAGAAGTCTGGGGAAAGGAATGGCGGCAGTGAGAACTAACATAACGTGATGAGATACAGACTTCAGCATATGATTAGCATCTATCGTTCGGGCTTAGTTATCTTTGAGAAATCTTTCAGAACGTAGCAGAAGGAGACTTGCCGCACCCCGGGACCCTTCTCGTGTCTTGTCCAGACCCCCTCATGAGGCAAGAGGGAGGCTTCGCTGTCAGAGTGGGCATCCAGGAAGGGAGACAAGCCGTGTGACCTCGGACAGCTGCACCCTGCTGGGTGTCCCTGGCGAAAGGCTACCTTGTGATTTCTAAGGAAGTCTTGGCATGCATGAGGGAAAATCATTTGTTTTGTCTATAGAAATTCCCAGTCATTTTTTTTTTAAGATCTATTTATTTATGCATACAGAACTGGGGAACAGGCCGCAGGGGCGGTGAGAGGATTCAGCAGAGACAGAGTGGGGAGCAGAACAGGCAGATGGATGAAATCCACTGCTGAGGGGAGCAGCAGGTCAGGAGAGTTCTGTGTGCCATGGGGATCTCCTCTGGGGCAGGCGGGGATCGAACTCATGCGGAAGTGGCTTTAGCTTCTTAGTGCTGTTCTTTAACCCACTGCGCCACCAGAGAGGGCCCCCCCAGTCATTTTTCAAGAAAATTATGTACATTTCAGGAAAGTCACCAGGACTGTATCTTTGAATGATAAAGGCACCTGCCTGTGTTTCTTCCAAGAAAGACACAGAACTAATACTGGTGCATACGTGTTGATCTTCAGCAACAGCTCTGTAGGGTGAAGCAGCCGTGTGCATTTTCAGCTGCATTTGTGTCTGCCAGTCTGGTTGCCCCTTGAAGAAACGTCTGTTGGTCTAGCCAGCGCTTCGCATTCACAGAACAGGAAACCGTTTTCACACTTGCACCCGTGTGTGCCTTGGTTTTCAAACATTTGGGGGCTAAGCTGATCCTGCCTGAAAAATCCATAGGGATGAATTTTATGTCAGAGAGGACACGCTGTGAATCAGAATTTAGCCAGTTGTTTGTATTTTATCACGTCCAGTAATAAAGATTAGGGAAAATGTGGATGAACAGTTAGCGATCATTTCACCTTGAGTTACATGTAAGTCGGACAGCTAACATAGTGGAAGCTTCTACATCTATTGCTTTTATTTTGATCTTTGGCCATACTGCACAAGTGGGGAGATTCCTGACATTAAATGTACAAAATAAACCAAAGAAACACCTTGTGCTGGTATTGCCAATGGCAGCTGCCATCCTTCATCACCCTCATCTACATCCGAAGTCCCTGCTCTGTCAAGGACATGTGCTCTCGGGATATTTAGAAGGCAGAAACCAGAGGCAGACTCTTCCCGAGGTGACCCTGGCTGACAGCTCACCTTGGGAGAGTAGAAAAACTGCCCACTGAAGGGGGGGTCAGTTTCTAGGCGCCAAGTGCTAATGCTTAAAATCAGCCCAATAATTCCACTTTCCCATCTTTTTCATACTAATTATGTAGGGAGCACATTCAGTAGGAGATTGAAGATAACTGATGTCTGTGATTTTCCTGATCTTAGGGAAAATGCTTTTGGTCTTTTATCAGTGCCCCTGGGGTTTATCAGATATGACCCTATTGTTCAGCTAAATGCAGTGTACCTCTATTTTATCAAGGGTTTTATCATTAATGAGTTTTGAATCTTCTTGAATGTTTAATTAGTATCTACTGAAATGGTCATGTGATTTGCACCTTCTCTTTTTGATCAGGGAGTAATGGGTTTGTATATGTTGAACCAAAATTAAACCTCTGGGGTGACATCTACTTGACCATGATGGATGATTTTCTGAGTGTGTTTCTGGACCTGATATCTAATATGTAGTTTTGGATTTTCACATTAGCGATGTTGGCATAATCTTTAGGATTTTACTTTTAGTATTTTGAGGGAGACCTTGGAGAATTTGAGAACTAGTCTATTTATCTCCGACATTTTGGTGACTTACTTGCATGTAGGAAGTTCACTCTTGACACTCTTAGAAAAAAAGTTTAAATTATATTTTAGCAAGGACAATTGAAGAAAAAAATTCATATTCTCCTCATAGATGGACTAACTCCGGCAACTTGAACACGCCAGCTCTAACTTTGCTGTAGAGATGTTTCATATCTTTACAAATCCCTTTCTATCAGCATGCATCTAAAGAGCCCTACCAGCTGAAAAAAGTTTGTCACTGACATAAAATGTATTGACTTTATCGGATTTAGCTCCATAAATCATCTGTCCAAAGATTTTTGTCAGGAAATGAGAATGGGGCATGAACTTATTTTCTATATGCAAAGGCGACCTGGCTTACATGACCATTTCAGTAGATACTAATTAGATTCAGTTGAAAGCAACTGGTTAACTTCATTGACAAAATTAGTTCTGCTTTAAGATGTTGATGCGGAAACTCAGGAACTTACCTCAGAACGCGAGTCTACATTTGGAACAATTTGATAGTGATGTGTCACTCAAGGCTGCAGATACTGAGGAGTGAATTTCAGGTGGTCTCATATGAATATTCTTTTTATGAATAACTATAGGGTGTCGTCTATGGGAACCACCTCCTATTTACGATTGTCAGTTGCAACATTGCAAAACAACACATTATACTAGAGACAAAGCAGGGTGTGCATCATAAGAGGTAATCTAACACGAGGATACGTTACTTGCAGATTTTGATGTGCCCAGGAGACCAGTCTATGCATTTGCGTGTAAATTAAATGAACAGCTAACTCACCGCCACTCCGTGACCCTTCTCAGGCCTGGTGATTCCCTTGTGCTGAAATGGCTCTGAGTATTTCAGTGCCAAGTCTCTCTGGGCCCGGGGTCCATCCCAGACCAGCTGCTCACAGGTGTTCTTTCCTGAGAACTTCCTCTTGAGAATTCAGTTTACCTGGAGTTTTTTATTTTCCACTTTCCACAATCCCCACAGAATAGTATGAGTGTTATCGCATCTTATTAACAGGTAGCAAAAATCTTCTCCATCCATCTACTTCCTAATCAGCAGTGGAAGCTACATATCTTTGAAAATGTAGTGTTGGTAAGATTTACTAAAATACAACTTTCTGACATGTGAATATGTTAACTAGGGTCTTTCAGGAAACAGGCAAGCACTTACATTTCTTAAAACTACCCCCAAAAAAAGCCTTTCGATTGCTTTCCCCCAAAATTGCTTTGACTAAAGACCTAAAACCTTTCTTTCTGCAAAGCCTTACTAAGGAGGACTGTCCAAGGCATATTCTTCTGGACACTCCACATGGAGGTGAGGGAAAAGTTGTGCTTTCTTCATCCTGACTCGCAGCCCCTTCTCAGACTCCAGCTAGAGAAAGCGCGTCAAAACCTCATGCCTGATGTGGATCCTCGCAAGGCAGGGCTGTCCAGTCCCTCTCTGCCCTTCCTCAAGTTTATAGCCTCCATCCCTGGAGTGTGCTCCAGAGTCCCAGGATTGAAGGCTCAGGAATAAACTCCTTGATATTTTGGAAGAATTTGTGAAGAACAGTTGTTAGTGCTTGCTTTGTTGGTAAAGCTCGCTAGTCTGGCTAGCATGTCCTGGTTTTTATTTTTGGAGACTTTTGACTTATCTTTGCTGATTCTCGGCCTGCGTGGGTTTTCGATTTGTTCCCCTTTCTTCTAGTTCCCAGTTTGTGGGCATGCAAGTCTTCGTAGTAACCTGCAATCTTCAGTATTTCTACCAATCTAATGTACTTTTTAATTTTATTTGTTAGCATTTTCTCCCACTTTGCAGCCTAGAGATTTTTCTATTTTATCTAACCAGTTTTGGTCTTAACTGATCTTTGAGATGACCTTCAATTTCTTTCATTTGTCTCCTAATTTTATTATTTCCTTACTGGTGACTTTTGGTTTTATGACTTTTCTAGTTCACAGATTCCTTGTTCTTTCTTGATGTGACACTAGACTGCTCTAGATGGCCCTCTTTTGTTCTCTCCCACTGGTTCTGGGAACTCACGGTCATCTTCATTGTCTCGGTATTTTTCCAATTTCTTCATTGAGTCCTGTACTCACCCAGTAGCGCTCAGGGTAAGTTGTTGAGCCTATTAGCTGTTTTTTCTGCTGTCGTGTTGTGTTTTCCAATTTGGTAGCTTTGTGGCAAGAGGAGATTCTGGGTGTGATTTCAGTCTTCATGGATTTATCTCCATTTGTTTTGTGGTTCAAAGCAAGGTCTATCCTGGAAGATGTTCCATGTGTACTTGAGGAGAATGTATGCTAGATTTGGGGGATGTTAGGCCCTATAAATATTCATGAAGCCCAGGTGATCGAGTGCCTCATTTAAAACTATTGTTTCCTTGTTGGGTTCTGTCTGCTTTGTCTGTCTATCCATGAGAATGGGGCGCTAATGTCAACCACCATTTTACTGTCACCAGTTCTGTTTTCATATTTGCATGTTCTAAGATTTATGCACTATCAGTGCCTCTGTGGCCAGTCTGACTTCATTTCCACAACTGAGAGCATAGTTAGTCACATGAAGAATAACCTGAAAACAATACAAGTTTTTTTTTTTCATTTTGTTTTTACATGTAAGGAATATTAAATGATTTCAGAGGTAGCACAATCACTTCCAAATCAAGATATTTTGAAATTTAAAAAAAAAATTGACTTTGTACTAGAACTTACACTAGTTAGGAAATCTTTAGGTAGAAATGGAAGATGAGTGTTTTGGTTGGAGGGAATAGAAGAAATTAAAGTTTGAATGTCGTAACAATGATAACACATAATCATAATAATTTACTTGATGGTTATTTACAATATTATCTTTTGTAATTATCACTGATCTCAAATCTCCATCCTGTAAATGGGAAAATGCAGGCCCAGAGATACTGAGTAACTGGCTGAAAGTCACATAGCTCCCTGCTAACGAAGGCTCATTGATCTCCCTGACTCAGTCACTACATGCAAGATGCATCCACACAGATTCTTGTTACTGGATCAGAATTCATCCTAGATTTTAGAACAGAAAGTACACTGAGGAAGCCTGCAGTTGAATAATTACATCTGTCCATAGCCAAGCAATGTCTTGTTTCAATGACAGACATGATATTTACAGAGAAACTGACCTTTTCTGTATGGAAGAGATTCAATATAGGATTCCATTTACTACAGAAGGATATGAAATTGACTCATGAAACCTGACCTTCCTAGTGCTTCCAAGCCAAGAATTAAAAAAATAACTAAAATTGACAACAAATATAACTTGTGACTCAACAGGAACACTGGGAAAACAAAACACAGTTGGAAAACAAAAGCTTAGAGATATTATTACACTGGACTCCACACCTACCTTAGTCCAAGCTTCTGATATCTTTTCAAAAAAAGTGAGTTGATTATTATATCAAGATAAAATACTGTCATGAAAATGATTAACCTGGATTCAAATTGGAAGACTAGACACCTATTGCCATAAAATGCCTAATATACAGTCGAAGTCATAGAGTTGCATCATCTTTGAGTTAATTTGAAGAGTAAAATGGCAGTGCGATGCACACAGCTCTGGGCTTAGCATTGCAGTGACTGTTGCAGCCCCTGAGCTAGACCTTTGGGTCAGCTATGTCCACTACAGCCGAGGAGAATAGCCAAGGAAATGCATTGTCTTACGGACTATTATTTTCTACACATTCACTTCCATTCATATCGTGCAAACACCCACATTTGACTTCTGAGTCACCTTCATATTCTACTAAATAGCTGGGTCATGCTGGAACTAATGGCTGTTCTCAAAGACAGAACCAATGAGCACTCTGATGTTACCTTTCCATTCCACACACCAAACCTACAACATGTATTGCGATTTGTCTCTTCATAGACACCATGATGAAATTCCATCTATAGTGATAGAATTCGTTGTGATAGAAGGAAAGGATATTTCTCTCTTCTGGAGATAAGTTGACATTTTGAGTCACACTGGATTTATCTATACTCGATAGGAAAAAAGAGTTCAAAAGTAGACTATAAGAAGTTCGGAAAGCTGCCCTTGAGTTGACAGTGTGCTGAGAAAAATCTTTTTTCGTTCTTTAGCCTTACCTGGAAATATTTTAGTAGAGCTCATCACAGGGTAAAGTGGTACTCACAGTATAATGCAAAGTTACTGTAACAAGCAGTAAATAAAGTGCTCATGTAGTGTACAAAAATTTCACATGTACTAGCTAAAGGTTAACTACTTCTTAGCTACTTTTTATTCATTGTCTATATTTCTTAGTCACCGTCATCCCTCCCGGTTGCCTCCCTCTCCACCCCTCTCTGCTAGATGCCTTGGTTCCATGGTCTGCTTATAGTTTTGACACTTTCTTCACCTTCTGTTTGGTCTCCTTATCACTAAAATTAAACCTAACATGAGTTTAAGCTTGGCTACAAGGCTTAAAGACTATGAACACATTTTTATTGCATCTACAAGTGAGTCAGAAATTACATCTGTATGTGGATTCCTTTCTCTTAAAAATCAGGCACTCCTTTTTAGGGGAACAGTTTTCTGGAATCACTCAGTAAGCTGACATTTCAGTGGTACACATTTTATGGAGGCAGCCAGCTAGATTACAGGGACCAGTAAGAAAATAGTGATGGTTTGTATAATACCCTTTGCTTTCCATTCAAATTCAGTGCTTTCCAGCTTTTGGTTGAGTCTCACATTCATGTATACACCAGTCTGGGGCAGATTTTATCTTCCTAGTCAACACTAAGTTAGTCTGCTCCTTTCTCACAAATGCTGGCGAAAATGCAAGCCGACAAGGGTAGAGACCGAGGGCAACATTACAATGCAGCAAGCGGACTGTGAGCACCGAAGAGGGTCTCATGCACTAGCCCCGTGGATCCCTGCTCAGGCACCCACATGGCCAGCACCCAGGTGGCTGAGTGACACTACACTCCTTGGTACCCTTGGGGCCAGGGTGCCACCCAGAGGGTGCAGCGATCAGACCAACCAGGCATTCCTGGCGGTAGAAAGACACAGCTACCCAGGAAAGGTCTGAATTGTTGAACTCTTTTATGGATCTGTGTCCTTATCCCTCTGATCATTGCCTAGGAGGATGCCAAGGGAGCGAATGCATTCTGGGGGAGTCACACTCAGTGACAGAGCTGTCTTACTGAAATAGATGGGAGCTATAAGGTAGGCCAAGTTTTAGAGAAAAAGAACTCCATTCCACCTCTCAATGATACCAGCTGTGTATAGACAAGGAGCATGAATGCCCATCAAATACCATGACAGCCAATCTCCTCTTCAGTGGGCTTTTGACAAAGGGTAAATCTGTCAGGTTATGGTGGTTGGGGAAGGAGAATGCTGCAGTTTAAATTTACGAGCGGCAGTCGGGTGGCCAGTTAGCTGAGTGCATTGTTACAGCAATGTCACAAGGAGGGCGAGTCTCGGGCAGTTGCAGATAAACAGCTGCGGCTATGGAAATAATGACTCTGATGACAGGATGAGAGCGAGCAGGGCTCAGGGAGGCTGGGCTCTGGTGGAGCTGGTGTTGCAAGGGTCTTCATGGTCATGACTGAGTACCGCTGGGAGGATTGTCTTTTCATGCCACTACAAATGGCCTTGCTAGTTTGTTGTCACACGGACTGTGGCAAGTTGCTATCAGAATTGGAGCTGATGGCAGAGCAACATAAGCAGATGCAGTTTGTGACACATTATTGCCACATCTGAGGAGAAGGGTAACCTGAGATGCGGGCGCACGACACGGCGCTCGTCCTGAACGCTGCTCCGGGCAGTCAAGTTGCACCTGGCTCGGCGGAGCAGGGGTGAGGAGCCCTGACAGCGAAAACGCGTGACTGGTGGAGGCACAGGCGGTGAAGTCTCGGCGGAGGGGTTGTTCTGGCCAAGGGAGCAGCGGTGCAGGCTGAGGCTGTGGGAATGTACTAAACGAGCCCAGCCGGTCCCGGCCCTCAGATCTGATCCACTACTTGAGTTACGGATTCTAATTCTTTTTACATCGTGTTTTCCAATCTTTGGTCGCTTGCCATTTGTGCTGTCTTTCACTAGAGAAAAGTGTAACTTCTCTATAGTTAAGTCTGTCATGTTAAACCTATGCACCTTCTGGGTTTGGTAATTGCCTCAGGGTATTCTACTCCAACACAAACATTTCCCAACGCTTTCTTTCAGAGAGTATACTGTTAGGCTAAATCACCTTCTATTGCTTTTTGTGCATAAGGGGTAGTCATCAGACGTTTTTTCTAAATAGTCAATATCTTAATAGCAATCATTTTATGATTCTTTCATTCCCCAATGACTTAAAATGCCTTTTTGCACACAAATTCCCAAGATGGTAGAAATATTTTGGATTCTCATTAGTATACGATATTAACATAATGTTGACAGGAAAGGAAAATAATTATTGATCTTGTTTTGGAATGAATAGCAATTTTTAGAGTGAATGCCTTAGAGCCCATAATGTCTCTGCATTTCTCAAATCATGCTTAAATATGCACTTTTTCATTTTCTTTGTAATGTTACAAGAATTAATAGAGCTTACATTTAGAAAAGAGAATGGAAGTTTTTATAAGAAACTATTCAGTGAGCAAAAATGAATCTTAATGCATTCCAGTAACTGGGATTAAGTTTTCAGGAAGGCAAATCTTGCTTCACTTGATTATTTGCATTTACTTCATGGTAAGAAAACTGAAAATGTGAGTGAGGTTAATGAGGATCTATAATGTTTGGGGGCAATTTTTTTTTCTTTTTTTCAAGACTGAAAACTACTAAAGTCCATGGAATTGAATTTTGAGTCTTCATTGAGCAAAGTCTTGAATATTGGCTATTATGCATTATAAGGGTGTTATCATCAAAAAAGTAACCTTTCAAGCTCCTACACATTGTCACGTGATATCTGCCCACATGATTCTATGTTAATTGACATATTGACACTAGATTTTATTTCAAGCTTAACGGCCCTGTTTGAGTTTAGCCTGGACTGCAGCCTTCTTAGTTTAGTAATGGCTAGACTAACCCCTTAGTAAGATAGTGTCTTGATTTTCTTTTAAGATAAATAGTGGATGTATGCGCAACATCCTTTGCTTGCCTATGTTATTTTCACTACAATCCAGTAAGCTTTATTTTTATGACGTTCACTTTACGGATAGAGAGCAAGCAGTCTTAAATGCCAGGACCCAACAGGGAGCGAAATGACTGTCAGTAGGACACCGAAGCCCACATATTTTGCTGTCATAATTCAGAGTAAGCTCCATGGGATGACTGTATGGGTGCATTTTGGTGGTCCTGCAGAGTGACTGTTCCAGAAGAGGAAGTAGTGCAAAGGGCCAGGAGGTAGATGTTTTGGCTACTGCTGGGCACCAGCAAATTTATTAAGGTCGATCATCATTGCTTTTAAATGCAAAGCATGTGTTCACAATACAGGCTCAACAGTTTCTTAAACCATTTCGTTCTCACACAGGGAAGTGTGACTTCCCTGTTTCTACCCTGTCCTCTACGATGCACATGCCGTATTTTCAGTTCTTTTTGAAAATAACAAAGATAATGTATACATTTATATAAAACAGCATATATATATATATGTATAAATCTATATAAAATATAATGTTTTAAACTATTCCACTCTCCTACTTAAAACTCTCCATGGCTTCCTATGACACTCATGATAAGTCCAAACTCCTTATGACTTTCTAGAATCCAATTTGCCCTCTCTGACTTCTTCACTCTACACCTAGTAATCCCACTTCACCGACTTGAATGCACACATGCTTGTTCTCGTCTCACTGTCTTTGAACTTGCCAAACTCCACCTGGAATTCACTCACAGTTCAACCTCGTACACTTGCAGTATCTGTTGAAATGTCACTCACTCGGAAGGACTTTCTCTGGCAACTTGATAATCAGTATTCTTTTCCTTTCTTTGGTTATCTTAGCATTTGACACTACTGGACATTATAGTGCATGTTTACTTGCTAACTGATGGCAGCTGCCACTATTTCAACAGCTATGCACAAAGGTCAGGTGGGTGAAAAATCAGTATACAAAAATCTCTTGCATTTCTATACACAAACACTGAACTTAAAAAAATCCCATTTATAACTTCTTGAAAAGGAATTAAATACCTAGTAGTAAACTTGGCAATGGAGGTGAAAATCTTTATAGTACTAAGAAGTAAGACGCAAGGAAACATATCCCCCTTTGTGGATAGGAAGACTTAACATTGTTAAAATGGCATCTTAGCCAAAGCAATATACAGTTTCAAAGCCATCACTATCAAAGTTCTGATAACATTCTTCAAAGAAATAGTCTGCACGGAGCCACAAAAGACACCAAATAGCCAAGTCATCCTGATGAAAATAAATGAAGGTAACACCACCCCCCCCAACTTCAAGCCATACTACAAACCATAATAATCCAATACGATATTGGGAGAAAGCAGACCCAGATTCTCTATTGGCAACAGAGAATCCCACGAATAACAGACCGTGGAATTTACAGCAAGTGAGTCAAGTAATCGCCAACTCTCTGCACCACATACAATAATTAGCTCAAAGCAGATTAAAACAAAGGCACTTTCTGGGTGGGGAGCAAATCCTTCCTCTGCCATTTTCTTGGGTTTCCTTCCTACTACCGTGCTTTCCAACGGTCCGATTCCTGAGCTTCTGTCCTTTTAGATTCTGGCCACACCATCTTAGCTCCCCCAGTAAAATTGACTTTCTGGGTTTCGACCCTTTGCTCCCTCTCAGCATTCAAGGTGTCCTCACCCCAAGGCTCGTAGTCCAGATCCCCACTCCCTCAGCTAAACTTTTCTTTCTGATTCAGGAGCAGAACACGGTACCTTAAAGCAGAGTCTACAGAATCACAGTGTCTGGACTTGAAATCTTGGTTGCCTTGAGGAAGGGGGAGGTCTCGGTAAATAACTTGACCCGTCTAGTTTCCATCTCTGGAAAATGAGTTTTGTAGCATTATGAACCAAACAGGCTTATTTTAAGGAGGAAGCCAGAGGGCATTGCTGATGTAACTACACCCGTGTCTGAGGCGCAGCGGTGATTACAGCCATCTTGTAAGAATACACAACTAGAACAGTCCAACAGCCTCACCGGACTCCCCCAAGGCAGGGATGCGCCGCACAGTGCTTTGTGTGTGTTTCCGACAGAAAAACCTTCTCCTAACCCAATCGTTCTCTGCTTCAGATTGATCATCTCCCAAACCCGTCTCGACCGGCTGCCTCTCTTCCTGGCACTTGACGCCAGGCTTCCCAGTAACTCAGAAGCTGGCGCTGGGCAGCAATAAACTGGATGTGTGCAGAGTTTAGTGCTCCAATTAGCTGCAAAAGTATCAGGACTTGGCGTTTTAAGGAATGTAAAATTTACTTACAGAGGCTGGGCATTTGTAGGCTCTTTCTCTCAAGCAGACATGAGGGCCAGGGGACCGGGAATCCACCCTGAGGGGATAAAACGCCTGGTCCAGGCTCGGGAGATAGCTCTGGTCTGCCGCACCCAGCAATGGTGCTCTCAGGGTGGGTGCCAGTGTCTGTGATGCTTTCATCAAGTGGGAACATCCAAGTTTACTTTCCTACTTCACTTGCCATTAACCAATTCTTGGCTGATTTTCAGTTTCTCCCAATTTTGAACATCTGATTATTTCCGAATTGCTGAAACCTTCTGGCTCCAGATGATCTTGTTTGTATGGCCAAGTTTCTACTAGGGTCAAGGTGATATTTTGTTTTTCAGCTAAGCTCAGCCATTTCTCTAAGATTGAAAATAGTTCTCCATCTTAAATTAGGTTAATTAATACTGATATATACCTAATTATAATTGATTTCTTGAAAAAGTCTACCAAATGTTTTCATTCTGGAAAGTTTTACTCACACTTGTCTTCAAGTTTCTATTTCCACCTGAGATTATTTAAAAAAAAAATCAGGAAATCTTGCAGTATTTTAGAAGGAAGAGCATTTTCCTTTCCCATTACTTTGGTAGGGACTACACAATTGCAGGTTCTGTTTTCTCAAAGAGGGAGACAGATCATGCGGCCCAGAAGGGCTCATGTGAGTTCGGACAGCAGATCTTTTATCTCTTTAGCCAGCTAGAGGGAAGAGAGTAGAAGAATGAGAAACCCAAATCTGGCCTCCTGGAAAACTTGGATGAGATCCTAAACGCGAGGTCGTCACAAGTCCTTCCCAGCAGACCAGATTCACTTGACTAGCTGGCACGACGATGCTGGAACTTGGTTAACATCCAGCAGAACCAAACTCGATTTTGTTTAACAAGTCTGCTTACCGGCTTCTAAAGCAATTCCTTCAGATTTTTTTGTACGGGGATTTTCTTGTACCGAAGCACCTGCTATGTTCTTCTGCCTTACTGACCCTCTCTGCACCCCCAATTCATTGGTGACACTTCCCAGCACTTGATCTTAGAGAGTAAGGCACTCACCTGGGTGTGGCACCCGGTGTCTGGTGTGTCCAGAACGGGGCTGCTGCCAAGCACCCCGCGTGAGAAGGACCCACCTTCACGGTCAGCAATGGCAACGCTGAGGAGCCCCATGGGGTGTTTGGGGTGTTTAAGAACACGGACAACCCAGGGAACAATGTTCATAACCGTGCGACTTTAATGAGACAGAGCCCCACGTCTCGAGAAACAGGGTCTCTCCAGGGAGGGCTCCCTTTACCTTTGCTCTGCTTCCTGGGGGAGGGGGTGATGCCACAGTGCGTTTGAGGTGCGCTCTGCCCTGCGCCGCGCACACTGGGGGGCTGCTGTGGAGACCCAGGCCGCGGCCGTGAGCGGCCCCCTCTGAGCTGCTGCTGGTTGCGGCTCACTGCTGCCCTGCATTTGAGTTCAGCTGCCTGTCGAGCATCATTTTACGCCTTTCACCAAGTACTTACCCTGTTCTATTTTCAGCACATACAGAAAAAATACTGAGGTAGTTTAGAGCTTAATACTATTTTTCTAAACTATCAGAGGTCCAGCTTCAAAGTCTACAGCAAAATAAGACTCAGTGATTCCCCATAAGGCGACAGCCTGCCGCTGCGGCGAGAGGTTGCCTCTCTCTGGGAGCCCTGGTTGTGCCCACCTGGGGCCAGGATTTACTGCAGCGGCTGACCTGCTGCTTATGCCGAGAGCTTTTGGAAATACCTCCTTCAGTAGTTAGATTGGGAAGATCAGCGACAGGACGAGAAGTCAGAGGGCATCTGAACCTTTGCCGAGAGCTTCTGATCCCTCTTATCAGACTGTGTTCTCGCAGAAACATATCCTTGCTGTTTAGAAAGCCGAGTGGCATTAAGACGGAAGGGTTGTGCAGCCTGTACAAGGTAAAGCCCATCAGTTCACTCCCTCTGGCTGCTGTTCTACACAGGCAGTGACCTTCATTCTGGAAGAATAGCTGTGAGGCTCGGGGATGCTCACTCTAGAAAAGAAACATTGCCGCTTTGGGTCCAGGTGGGCTACTGGGATAATTAGACTTCCTGGCTCTAAATTTGACAAACCTTTGTGAAGTGGAGATCAAAACATCCCGAGCGGCTCAATGGCATCATTTTACAACGCCACGTGTGATCAGAAGCATCACACCCCCTGCGTGCATGGCAGCACACGGCACCCACCATGAGGTACCTGCAGGCCCCTCACACCTCCTGTAGCCTCAGCGCGGAGTCGGCTGTCTGGGGCTGGTTCCTGGTTTGGTTTCCTCTGACCCTTCATTTTGTTTCTCTGTATTCTCCGTGTCATTGAAACCATCCAGTGTTGGTCTTTTTCCATCTTATTTCACTTAATATTATCCCCTTGTTTCACCTTGTTGTTGTTGCAAATGGTTGAAAATTCATCTGCCACTGAGGAATTCTCCACTTATCTGGCCACACTGGTGGTTTCCAGAAGTTGGCCATTGTGCACAGGGCTGCCACAAGCATAGATGTGCATTTATCCCTTCAGGTTGCTTCTGCTCTCCCAACACAGACCTAGGGGTGGACTTGCTGGATTATAGGACAGGGTTGAGCAACAAGAAATCTCCCCACCAGTTTCATACTGGCTGAACAATTTATTTTCCCACTGACAACCTGTGAGGGTTCCTTTCTCCTACCTCTTCTAGCTGACACTGGCTGTTTCTCGTACTTGAGAGGGACCATTCTCACAGGGCTGAGGTAGTTATCTCAAGTGGTTTGGGTCTGCATTTCCCTGGCAAATGATGAGCATTTTTTCATGTTCATTTGTATAATTCTATACAACAAAAGTAATTAGAGACACCCAGAGGAGTGGGAGAAAATATTTGCACATCAGACATCTGAAAAAGAGTTGACATCCAGCATATATCAAGAACTCATACAACTCAACAAAAGGAACAACAACCCAACCTCAGAATGGGCACAGGAGTTACATTTTTAAAGACTTTCTCTAGGGTTCACTTTAAGAAAATGGAACTATTGATTTTTCTTGGAAAGTGAAGGTAGTAACTCTGATGTTTTTGCTGTAGATCCCCTGAGCTCAGCCTGAGCCAAGAAATTGTACGTTTGCGATAAGATAATCTGTGGGGTACTGTGTTACTAAATCTGAGTAACATACTTTTCTGTTTGGAAATGATTTGTTTCCATCCAAAGAGGACATAAATTGATGCTTTTTAATTTGTAATGAATATAGCAAATGGCTAATTCTAGATTCAATGTCAACTTAGTTTTATAGGTTCCAAGCAAATGATTATAGAGCACTTCCAGGACAGTAATATAGAGCACTTTATCTTGACATTGTCAAGGGATGTATCCAAAGAGTTCACGAGATTAAATCAGCTGCCAACTCAGCATTTGATGTATTAGTTTGAAGTTAGACCATCTTAACAAAATGGCTTCTAAGTAGCTATTTTTTTAAATTTATTATTTATGCATACAGAACTGGGGTACAGGCCAGAGGTGCAGGGACAGTGAGAAGATTCACCAGAGACAGAGCGGGGAGCAGAACAGGCAGACTGACTGAAATAAACTGCTGAGGGGAGCAGCAGGCAATTCAGGAGAGGTCTGCTGTGCCATGTGGGACCCCCTCCCCCACTCCTGCCCGGGGAATCAAACTCATGCTGAAGTGGCTGTGTCTAGCTCATAGTGCTGTGCTTGAAGCCGCTGCACCACCAGGGAGGGCCCTGGGTGTTCTAAGCTGGTCTTGAATCTTAGAGAGGAGAGTGGAAGTGAAATGTGGGAGAGTGGCCAAAACGGAAGTGAGATGGAGATCTGAAGTGCCTGGGAAGAACGGTGTGACATGGCGACTTCTGGGCTTTGCTACAGCTGGCAGCAGTCTAGTAAGAGTCTCGTCTCTGCTACAGATCTTCCTTGATCAGTACCTTTCCTACTTACTTCAGTTAAAACAAAACCTTCCTCCCCAATTCCTCTTCATGTTCATCTCCTCAGCTCCCTAACCAAGTAGTCGTCCTGCTTTTGACTGCAAATCTCTCCTTATGCTTGTAATCACATTCTCTTTTGCCACTTCCAGGGCCTTGTTTTAATTATTCCTTGTCTCCATGATTATCTCCCTTTCTAGTGAAATATTACAACACAAAGTAGTGCATATAACTTGACCCTAAGTGTAACTTCATAGCTCAAGTAGTCACCATTAGGTAGAGGTACACACACCCAGGTAAATCGCAAATAGACTACGATACCTTTCCTTTGCACTCTTCAATTCTCACAGCAATGATATGTCGATTTCTGGCTGAAATGTTGAATGGAGGAAAACAAACACCTATGATTTTCCTTATGTGATAGGTCTTAAGAACAAATGAATGACCACCTTGGGGCGATGGTGTGCCTCATTATAAATCAACATCTATATATTAAATTCATCTCTAAAAGGCCAATTCTACCCACCATTCAATTAACTTTTACCCATTTCCCTGAGGTGATCACTAATTTGGTCTTAAAACTGAAATTATGAGCTTGACCAAGTAGTAGTGATAAAGGAGGAGAAAGAAGGTCACTGATTACATTCTGTGCGTGTGTGTATATTTGTTTACATTTACCTACTAAACTCTCACTGCCTGGGGGAGATTAAACTGGCAACTGGTTCTGAAACATGCCTGTGATTTCCATTCTTGAATTTTTAACTCCCACAGACCGGGATTAGGTAACTGGCCCTCAGTTATCTCAGTGACCGTGGACATTGTCTACCTCTAGTTCTTTCTTTTGCTCTTTCTGGCACCCCTACGCTGGATCTGGGAATTAGATCAGGCAGTCTTCCAAAACTGTGTTTTGTATCTCAGCCTGTCCCTCAGGTTCTAATAATGACAACTGCCTCCTGGCCCAGGGGAAGATCATAACTAACTGTGCACAGGCGTGAGAACCTCAGGCTAAAAGAAAGGAAAGAGCCATTTCCAAAGTACTTCTCATTCTAGCTGGGAGCCAATACATGCTGCCAGATGAGTGCTGATTTACATAGAGTTTGAAAAACTACTAACATCATGTAGGTGCAAGAAGAGTTTGGATGAGAATCATTTGCCCTCTTGTAAGACCAAATTCAACCTCTACAAGGCTTGCACATGTTTTACTCATGACGACTAAATGATTGTCTCAAATGTGATCAGACTAGAAAAAAATAGCTTTTGATCTGCTCTGAGCTAGTCATGAGAACTGACAAACAGTTATAAAGGCCAAGAAGTCACATAAAACACCGAGCCATCAGGAAAGCCCAGGAGCAGTCGAGCCTGAGCCCAGTGTCCTGGGACTCAGGAGATGGAAGGACGCAACTCCAGGTCAAGTCTGAGAACAGGGGCTAAGTGTCAGCATCCAAAAGCTGGAGAATGAGCAGCGTCCAAGGTGAAGGGCAGATGGACTTCCCGGGAGAAAATGGGAAGAATTAACACATCCTCTAGCCTTGTTGTTTCATTAGATAGGATGAGGCTACATCAGATTTTCTTTACTCAGATAATCAAGTGCTAATCTTGCTTCCAGAAAGACTCCCACAGATAGTAGAGATGATTTGACCAGCTATCTATGCTCCCTTGACTCTACTCAGTCAATAAAAATCGACCATCACACAAAGATTAATCAAACATATTAAACGGCAGTATAATTCTATATCATTACATATAAAATTCACAAGAGAAGTCTTGGTAATGAAGAAACAGTTTCTATGAGGCCACAACTCTCTCAAGCAAACAGGGTGGGCCACATCCCAAGGCACTGAGCTGGCGTGCCCGGGATTGAATTCTGATGCCACCACTGTATTTATGAGCATTGTGTGATAACCTCTGTTTCATCTTTGTCAGGGATTGTTCTAAGAATTGGTGATAGAAGTCAAGTGCACAGCAAGATTCTGTGAGTTAGCCATTAAGCATTATTCATCTGACAGCTGTTTACAGAATAGCCAGCCAGATGCTGAACTGTCAAAGGTAGACAAGCCCCTGTTATCAGTGACCTTACCTTCCAACAAGGAGGGTAAATACACAGTCCCACTCACTGTAAGTGGATGAGAGATGTGCCAGCAGGCAGTGTGGCCAAAGACGGAGCAGTAGAGCTAGTCTGCTTTGGAATTTGGAATAAGGTGACTTCTGAGCCTCTTGGAATAAATTTAGTGTTTAAGTCAGAAAGTTGAGATGATGTGATAACGCTAAGTTTATTAATAGATAAAACAGGAAACTCAAATTTGGCAACTGCCTGCAGTCTAGAAACCCAGATCAGGAGTGATGGAAAATATCGTGCAATCGTGTCTACTTTAAAATGTTTTCAAAATAGAAAAGATTTGCTGCTCTGAAAATCATGGACAAAGAACAGTTTTCGAAGCAGCCCTGATGAGAGTAAATTTACCCTCAAATACTAATTTCATGTCAAGCAGCTGACAAAGTCCTTTTTTTTTTTTTTTAAGACTGAGGGCTTCAGCAGGCAATGAATAGTATTTAATGCCATATGGAGGTAATTTAATATGAATTTTACAATACTTGAATACACATCATCACCAAACCTGCTCGATGGAGTTACTGATTGTCTCCTTGTGTGGTGATTGAGTTGTGCAACGTTACTGTCACCAGATGAGATTAATCACAATAGTGATGCATCTCTTTGCCGACGACCTTGACATAAATCACTTGAAAGTGGCCCAAGAGGAAGGTTTCTAGGTGAACTTTCTAAATGCTATAACATGCTTATAAAGCACAAGTTTTGGCAACAGACATTATTTTTATTTCAGTTTGGGAGCATATGGCCAATTATTCATTGATGCTGAAGTGACTGAGCAAAAACACATGCAGCAGTATGAAGAGCAACTGATACCCATGTCATGTGACCTTAGTTAACTCATCAGCTTGTTCGCAGAACGGACCTCAGTTTCCTATCTCCATTTCATAGGCTTGCTAGGAGGCCGCATACCTTAAGTCTGCTCTGTAAATTTAAGTTTCTTCTTCCTTCCCTCCTGCATCTTATTCCCTTTTCCTGGTATTAGTCATGCTTTCACCAGCTCAAACATGCAGAAGCATATGTAGATACAAAACGCAAACCCTTGAGTACTTTGTAAGTTGGCTTCAGTCTCACAAAACTAAAGAAAAATCAAGGAAATGCTTACTTTATTCTATTTTCATATCATGGGTTGTTAATCTGAAAACTATGTAAAATCATAACAAGTTGTCTTGAGTTGACAATAGAATGTCTCAGTTGAGTGTTGAACACATGAGCTTTAATTTTATGTTAATTATAACCAATTTGAAACTATTGTGCATAAAACATGGTTTAAAATAGCCAACTGGCATCTACTTGTAATCACAGAAGGCAGAACACCTACTTTCTTCACAGCAGTATTGTGAAAACCAGAAAACTTGCAAAACTCATTTCAAATTCTAAGTGCTGTTGAAATACAATATAATTTTCAAAATTTCAGTTTTGGCAATTTTCAGGGTTGGGTTTTTCCCTAAGCTTTTCCGTAGGTCATTAATTACTAATGGTAGTTAGTGCAACACTTATTTAGCCAAATAGAGACACTAGAAGAAAGATGATGAGTTTGGCCTTAACTAAGATTTTTTTTTTTTTAATCATACATATTAGTTTCAACTAGTTTTAGTTGATAGAGCAAAACTTGTTCATTTCGATGCTCTAAAATACTTTCAATACCCAGTGGTTACAATTGTGTAAATAAGATGAGCCCCATTAGTGAACTGAGATGGTGCCATTAATTGCATTGCAAAAATCAAGTTTAGGGGTGCATTGCCCACACCCCTTAATAGACAAGGAGGAGCTTCATTGGGGGACATTGGGTTTCTTTAATGGGAGAATGCCTGCAGGGTGAGCAAACATAACTTGATTCCCAGGGTGGGGCCTATGTGTTCACCTGTGAACACGGTTTTCCTGTAAGTATCTACCTACTTCGTACAGTTGTGCGAAGAAGTGGGAAGCGAAAGACGACACTTACGTCTGATACAAAAGCAGTGGTCGAGGGGAGCAATCGTCAGTTAGAAATCAATGTGCTGCCTGTGTGGTTTGGGGAGAGCCTCCCGCTGTCCCCCCTCCCACCTGACCCCCCCCTCCCTGTGCGCACACCCGGCTTTTCTTTCTCTCACTGTCTGGATCTGAATGTGACTTTTCTCTCTGAATTTTCATCCACCTACTCCTGTCTCTTTTGCGCTCTGTTATTGTGTCTGTTTGCCATCAAAGATTTCTTTTAAAGCAACTAAAATCCTTCCTGCTCTATGTTCTGCATGAATGAGGGTCTCAAGGAAAAGCTGCAGAGGACCAGGAGGGCCGGGAAGGGCCTTCCCGGAGTTGCCACGGTTCTGTGGGGGGCGCCCTTCACTGCTGCAGTTAAGGGGCCACAGGGGGCGTTGATTAGACCCATTTTCATGACCCCCGGGACTTCAGTCAACAGGGCGTCCTGACTGGTGAGCTGGTTAGAGGTCTGACCCCGTCCATGACTGTACCGCCTCATGCTGCGCTCAAGAACCAAATGCAAGCGAATGTACCTTTCTCAGCAGAGAGTCCTACAGATGAACTGAGAGCCAAGGCGGGCTGGGCTCCCTCATCTGATTGTGCCTGCCCCTTTCTTGCCTTCAAATAAATGATTTTTAACCAAATGAGGTTGACAGTGATGTAATTGTGGATCAAGTTTGTTAAACATGGACTCTGGTCCCTAGATCGAGCGTCTTGAAGGAGCCAGCAGAGGCCCTTTCTGTCAGCCTCTCTGCTTTCCCTAGGTGCAAAGGGGTGTGTCAGGAGGGCTCTAACCCAGCTGCTACAGACTTCAGGTTCCTTTTCATCACAGAGGGATGAGGCTCTGGCTGGCTCGAACCGGGTCTGTGGTCAGATTTCTACTAGAACAGGAGAAATGCAGATGGAAATGTTGAGAGTAGGTCGAAGGTGAGAAATGACAGCACAGCGTTCATGCCTCTGTCTTTTCTCACCTGCATGAAAATGGCCTCAATGAGGGTCTTTTAATCTGAGTTTTCCTATCTTTGTTGACCTAAGCACATGCACATAGCTCTTGTTGGATGCCATTGATGAGTGCCCATGATGTTCTAAGCTGTATTAACCTGTAATGAGCCGAATGCAGGCATGTTCTTGGATATGGCTGAATGATCTCAAATCCTGAGGTTCGTCTGTGGCCGTGAGGGTCGTGGCCGTGAGGGTCTTACCCGTGAGTGCCCGATCCTGCAGAGCACCGTCACGGAGGACTGATATGAAGCATGACCGTGAAGTCATCTCAGAAAAGGCAGAATTTTAAGATAGGAGAGTTCCCATTCTCAGGTGTTCGTTTTGGGGTTTGACTTTGTGTTCTATTTTCACAGAGCAGCACTGTTAGTATTCACAAGTTCTCTAGATATTGACTACCCCATCAAAGCAAAAGACCTTGGTTCACATAAAATTCTCCTAGAGAAACACCCTAAAGAATCAGATGATTTCTAAATTACAGACAGAAATCAAGTATCTATATGCCCTGTTGACAATCCTTTTTGTATCTTGTTGCTTGGCTAATCCTGAGGCCTTGGTGGCATTCACAGTGGAAGGACTCTTGTATCTGCCATATGTAAGAACAGTCTCTATGAACCCAAGAACTATTGAAAAATGGGACCCCATTTTTCAGTCTAGTTCTATAGACATTCTATCACCCACGAAATACTTTGGATACTGGATTTTGTTATTCTTTGGTAAAAGGGAAATATCAACCTAGAAATAAGTGAGAAAGCAATCTAATCCACATTTTGGAAAATTAACAGCCAATTGTAACTGTATTTAGCTCCCTGTACAACCTGATGAAGATCTAACCAGGAATCAACAGCTAATTAGTCTGGTAGAACAAAGTGGAAACCATATACTACCTGAAGTGTTCCATTATGTTGCAATGGTGAAAGCCACATACAGGTACATGGGCCAGAGAGGTGGATTAGACGTCAAAAGAGAGACATTCACCTACAAGGCAACTGGGATATTTTGGTCCCATCCTGACCACCTGCTTTCGCGTGTACCTCCCTGCCTCTTTATCTCTATGGACATTTATGTCCTAAGTGCATGAAAGCAATCACAATGAGAGGGAGGGAAAGTCATATTTCAAAGGGGGGCTATTTTTTTGCCCTAGACTTCACTCTTTATTCAACTTGCTGAACTTGCAGTATTGAATAGGAAAACAGTTTTATCTGAAATGAATTCAATGCATGTCCTTTAATTTGAATGTTCAAATGATCTAATACATAACTATAATACACATGGAAAAGGGAGATTTAGAAAAGATGTCTTTTAAATCTGCTTCAATTTCTGATCATTGCATGAAGAGAAACACTATTGAGTAATTTGTGATGCAAAACAGCTTCCTTTATACTTATGACAAAAGATTAGCATTGCATCTGTAAAAACTATAAGACTTCTGGAAGTATTGATTTTCTAAACAGTTAATATTTTACTTATTACACAAAGTAACAGTAGTAATGGATGGATAGTAGGCATGAATTATAATTAGATTTTTGTGAGTCTAGAATTTATATTTCTTTATGCCCTGCTTTTATTAATTAGGTATATTCCTTGATTTGAAACACTACAGAATCCTGAGGCACATTATGATACGACACTTCTAAAAAACCACTGGAGGTTGTTTTTGTCTTGTATATGAGAAATGTCTTCCTCCTGACCTAACACTGATTAGTATGTTGCGCCGAAGCATCAAAACAACAAGTGGAACAGCCAATAGAGGGCACTGGAAGTATTCAAATTACATTCTTTGTTTTCCATTGACTATTTTTGAAAATAAATGGCAATGTATAGATTAAACTTAAGGAGCCCTATACAAAATGGCCATGTTAGAGATACTCAAGTATTTTCTTGTTGCTTTCCTATTAGACACTACATCTTGACGATATAAAGCATTATCTTCATTGTCTACCACTTTATATTAAATAAAACAGATTTTACCACCATCTGCTAGGCTATCTGGGAAGTCTGAACTTAGTTGGTATGGGTGATGTCTGTAGAGATTTCACTTTTGGACCGTGTTATGTGTCCTGGGGGCTTGGGGGTGACTGAGAAATGTGATTAAGTCTTTTCATTACTGGTTCTCACCTGGATTTTATAAATCCAACATCGTAAATACACTTTTCACTCTCTGCAGTAAACAAACCTGTGAGTGTTTAATGACTCAGAGGTAAGAACATGAAGGGTAATTCCACCCCGCCGCTACAGTGAACAAGGTCAGCATTTCTAGGAGGGGCTGATGTCCCTGTAGAACTGCTGGCAGTGTCTGGCTGATGTGGGCGTGGGGCTCTGGGGGAGTGCCATGCTCCCACTACCTGTGTTTTGTTAAGCGAGATCTTGTTTTTGCCTTAATCTTTGCCTTTTTTTTTCTTTGTAGTTACATCAAGTGTCTCACAAAGCCAAGTGATAGTTTCAGAGAAGTGTTATCTGCACGCCGCAGCATCAATCACTGCTACTCCATCTTCAGATCACACCCTGCCCCTTGTTCCAAGCAGCCTTACAACAATGGAAGACGCCATTGCTTTCATCTAAAACAAGCGTAAATCACTGCTCCATAAAAATTCAGCACCAAGTGAGACTTTAACCAGAGCTGGAGAGAGACCACATTTTAGATCTATTTTCTCATGCATGAAAGAATAAAACATTCAAATCAGAAATGTGTTGATGTTTTGTTAATACTACATAAGTCTTGTGTTGAGGCAGTGTGGCTCACTGTTCACACACCAACCCGTGTTGTAGCAATGCTTGTTCCCCTATACACTTCATCTTAATCCAGCCATTCTCTATCTGGTTTTAAGAGATTCTCTACATTATAGCTTTACAGGAATACTTGCTATTCTGGAAACACTGTAGAATGATTATATTCCCCTAGAATCAAAGAAGTTGACAAGTTCCTAATTTCTTCCAGTAACACTTGGTACTATTGCAAACAGTGATAATGGACTCCACAGCACAGGTATGACCTGTCATATAAAAAGTGGACTTTAAGGATCATAGGCAAGAGCTAGTGAGGTTTAGTTTCTCCCATTAGAATCCCATAATCTGACTTTTGGTTACAAACAATTTAGACATAATTTACCCCAACAACTTCAACTTTTAGATGAGAAATCTAAGACCCAGAATGATTGGTTGACTTTCCTAAGATTAGTAAATAGGGTATGACCTCTGGTGATACCCAACCCTTCACTATCAGAATATATGGTTGTGAAACAGATACCTCCCTATCACGCCTCATCTGCGCCTGCTTTGTTACTGCACTTGGCTCGCAGAGAAAGGTGCTGTACACTCTCCTTTGATATCTAGTCCAGTATTTTTACACTTTGAGGCAAAAACCTTTGCCCTGAGAACAGTAGTAGATTGGATGTTTCCTAACTTTAAAATGACTTGTCCATAGTTTGGGCCTCATTGCTAATACACGCCATTTGCCCTCTGTCTGATCTTTGTTTAAGCAGTGCACGATTGGGCCTTTCAGAGCGGAATCCTCTCTCCTTACACCATTCTTTAATGAAGAAGCTTCTAAGACAACAGCCAAGGTCATCTAACTTGCTTTTCACAATACCTGGAACTATTGACAAATGACTACTAACTGATTATAATCTACTTCCTGGTTGGCAGTTGCTGATATTGGTTAGCTGAAAGAATGAGGATGATGCCCCTGTTACTATCCAAGACAATGAATGGTTTCTGAATAAAACAGGTCCCGGAACGGGGCTTCCTCTCCTCACACCTGCCTTCCTGTCAGCAGCCCTTAGTTTCTGGAAGCCGATCTTGCATACATCCGTCCCTCAGTGAATGTTTGCTTAACTGCGCAATTATATCCTGCTAGAGAATCTCCTTTAAGAGTAACCACTGATCAAGTCTCACCTTAAAATCACAATCCAATTTCCAGGGAGCACAGGACTCAGCACTGCATGCTTTCCTCACCAGCCTGAAAGATACCCCTCACCACGGGCTTTACTATGTGACATGTATGTCAATACCCATTCCAACCTCAGCCCCTTCCTGCTGCCAGTTCATCTGAGCCTTGGTGAGGATGAGCAGGGTTTTCTTTAATGAAGAAAATTAAAGCCTAGGGGTGTTTGACTTCATTCGACTTGATTCTTGCCTAATACAGGCTAAGCTACATATTCCCCAGCTTTGCACTGGCTTGTAGACTGGGTATGTCACCAGTTTTTTTCAGAAACTGATCAAAGTCTTATTTTTTACGTTTTTTTAAAATGAAGGTAGCGTTGAATGGTAAAACTGTTTCAGAAATATAGTTCTAAGCCATTGTCTTGAAAGAATCTAAATATTAGAAGAATATTGATTATACAAGGTGATGAGTGGGCCAATATCCTCTTGCTTTACCTGAATACCCCCAGTATCCTTAAAACAGATGAACAGAGATAAGGAGTGATAAGAAATGTTCACTGAATTCAAGTTTAAAGAAAAGTGTGTCCACCTTATGGCTTTAGTTCTTTGGGTTGAAATAACAAAGTGCCCCAAACCGGCTGGTGTCGAAACGCCGGATGTGTCCTGCACACTTCCGCAGCCTGAGAAGTGCAAGAGAAAGGTGCCCGCAGAGTCCTCTGCTGTTGGCCCTTCCTGATTCAGACGGGGCCTTCTCGTTGTGCCCTCGCACAGTGGAGAGACAGGCTCCCCGGAGCCCCCTTTATGGGTCACGCCCCGCTCTCGGCTCGGTAGCTCCCTCAGGGCCCCTACAACCATCGCACACGCCCTTTAGCATATGACCTATGGTGGGGACTCTCAGACTACGTCATTCCCCAGGACTAAAGTCCAGAATTTTATGTATTTTAAGTTAATAAAACACTAAGGCAAGATGTGAGTACGTTTTGTTAGGCTGCACACATGTGTGAGAATGCAAACACACGTTTGCGGAAACTCAGGACAGCAGGCGTAGAGTCAATGACTAGAACACGATTCCTACTCTGAAGCTGTCTTCGCTTTAGAGGCAGTTAAGAGAAAACTTACTTTCACTTCTGTATTAGTGGTTTTGATTAACATTGGCTTAAACACTAATTGAGAAACTATCACCACATGAAAAATTCTGTTGCCATCAGTGCAACAGTTCTTTTATCTATACCTAATTGACTCTACCAAATTGCCCCACAAGTACCATCACATTTCCTGTAACCACGTCAGATTACTTCTCCTGCCTCTGTCTTCTCTATAAGCGGCAAACCCTGCAATGACTGAATGGGAATATCTATGATGGAATATTATGTGGCCATAAAAAATTTTCTTGTCATTTGTGACAACTGGATGGACCTCGAGATGTTAAGCTGAGTGAAAGTAGCCAAAGAAGAAATAAGTGCCATTCGATTTTAATTTTATGTGGAATTAAGATAGCAACAGCACATAGATACTGGGAACAGACAGAAGACTCCCAAATTGGAAAGGGGTGGTGAAAGAGGAGGAAAATGGGTCAAAGACTATAAATTCCAGATATAAATCAGGGTAGTGGGGATATAATTGATAGCATGGTGACTAGAGTTAATAGACTTCTGTATTTGAAAGTTGCTAAGACAGTAAATCTTAAAAGTTCTCATCACAAAAATAGAAATCTGTGACTGTCTATGGTTGGCAGATGGTTAACTGGACGTATTGTGTTCATCGTTTTGCAGTGTGTTGAATTATCAAGTCATGATGTTGTACACCTGAAAGTGATGCAATGTTATATGCCAATTATACTTCAATTAACTAAAGCAGACTAAGCATGAGGCCGTAAGGAGCCACCGCCCGCTAAGGAGAAGCCTGGCATCTAGCAAATGCTCACTAAGATTCACCTAGTGTAAGTGTAGATACTAGACATTCAATAATGCCTGCTTTTTCCTTCCCATTTTAAAAATACTAAACTTTCAATGCTGGAGTACCGGGAAGTGCCAGAGAATGAAAAACTAAAGTGTGTGGTGAGGTGCCAGGGAATTTGCATTTTCCTACTCACCCAGGGCTTGCCCATTTCTCAAAACTGAAAACCATCAAAGAGGGGGACACTTGATTTCGCCCTTTGCTGGTGATTGGTGGTGAACTCGGAAGACTGTCCATGGAACACAGGTGGTTTAAGGCGGGGAGAAGAAATGATGACTAGAGTCAGCCTGAGCGTGAGTGGATCTGAACAGCCAGTGCTATGTTTAAGTTGCAGGGTGAGGCGATAGCTAACCTGCCTCACCTGTGATCACTAAGCTTCCAGTGAAATAATCCACGCAAAAATCTAAAAACTATGTACAGGGCAGGCTGCACTGTACATTCTCAGTAAAGACAAATGCATTTTGTTCTTAATCTTGCTCACTTCCTTTCGGGTAGTTGGGTGAAGGCAGATGTGACTCTAAGGGGCCGCTGTTTCTCCACACACCCCACAGAGGATACGCTCACCTTCAGCTCTTCCCCTTTGGCCGGGGGTTGGGAAAGTTTAGTCAGAGCAGAGGAAGCAAAGGAGATGCATACTTATGGACCTTTGTTTTACCAGATGTATGCAGGCACTAGATTGAAGAATAGAGCGGAGGTGGATCGGAGACAGAGGAGACAGTGTGGTCTGAGCACCTACTTCAGTAGCCGTACACATTAGTAAAAAAACAAAAAAAAAACCAAAAAAACAAAACTAGAATGAATCATGTAAATTCCCTACATTGCAAAATACCTTTCAGATGCCTTGTTCTAAAATACGCTCGGTCTGTTTGCACAAGACAGTACAGGGTTTACTCGCGATGCTCTAGAGAAAGACGCGGGAGGCTGCGCGCCAGGCGCCTCTCCTGAGTCGGCGGCGGCGCAATGCTGCGCAGCTCAGACAAAGCCCGGGACCCTGTGGGGAGAGGTGCGGTCTAAGCCGCAGCCGCAGGACCGGGGAGGCCTGTTCTGCTCCCCACTCTGTCGCTGGTGAGTCCTGTCACCCACCTCTGGCCTGTGCCCCAGTTCTGTAAACATAAGTAGATACATCTTTGAAAAAAATGAAACTATTCTCCATGAATTCACAGGACATCTTGGGGTCACTGCTCCCGTGGCTCTCTCCTCCCTGGTCCTGCCTCGTCTTCCAAAGCAGTTTCCACACACTTGCAAAAACACTTCTCAAGACATGTGTGTTCCATGAGGAAAGTCAAAGCCAGAGGCTGGGAAGACCGCGCAGCTAAGAAATTAATCCCTGGGAAAGCGGCTAAATGCCTTCTGGACCAGTGTTTGCCTCCTTTTTTCTTGCCTTTCTGTCATTCTCTAATCTGCTGTGGCAGCAAGTGAACCCCCGGAGGGGTGACCCTCGTCTGTACGAGGGACGCGGTCCCATCAGGGTGAGGAGCCCTGTCGCCCAGAGGGGCCGGGCAGTCTGCACGCCACCGGGGTCTCGCCCTGTCGATGCTCGGCCTCACTTGTGCTGCTGGTCACGTGTATCTGACATGCGACAGTCTACTGGCCGCTGTGGATCTTTCCAATGGCCCTTCACCTTGCTTTTTAAATTTTTGAACATTTATTGCTATATTTTCTCTTTTTTAAAATGTATTTATTTGTGCATACAGAACTGGGGTACAGGCCAGAGGTACAGGGGTGGCAAGAGGCTTCACCAGAGACAGAGCGGGGAACAGAACGGACCGACTGACCAAGTCCACTGCTGAGGGGAGCAACGGGCGGGTCAGGAGGGGTCTGCCGCGCCCTGGGGTCACCTCCGGGGCAGGCGGGGATCGAACTCATGCGGAAGCGGCTTCAGCTTCTTAGTGCTGCGCTTTAACCCGCTGCGCCACCAGGGAGGGCCCTACTGCTATATTTTTGAGCAAATGAATAAGGATTAAACACATGAATGAAAAAAAATCCCAGGATTGTAAATTCTCGATGGCTTATGTGATGACTTTCATACACTGAGTTTCGTCAGCTAGTGAAATGAGCTTCTGGCTATGGGGTTCTGATTGTACTACTGTATTTTATACTCAGGACTAACACATGTTTGCAACCAAATCATTTAAATGGCTGCTTTGTCGTTTTGTACTTGATTTATCTAAGTATGAAGTGAGCCGATGCCAGTTTGTCTAAGTTATCTGCTTCTGTAAAAACATTAGTTTACATTGAGATGAGACGAGATATAATCTTCAAGCAACGATACTTTTTCCCCCTAAAACAAAGGTCAGGAAGATAATAGGGGGCTGAGAAAACGGCGATGCTGCCTCTAGATCTGTGGCCTTTGACCCCATGGGCACCTTAAGTCCTGGGGTGGTTGTGGACAAGACCAGCCTTGCAGTTGGCTCAAGTTCTGTTAAGCTTGGAAAAGATGTTAGTATTCTCCGGAGAGCAGGGGAGGGGTGCTGGCGTGAGAAGTGTGCCCAGGCCAGCGGGAAGAGTAGGTGAAAAGGCAGGAGGGAAACAGAAGAAATGAAGGTGCAGGCGAGAGCTTGTCAAAGAGGAAGGGGGAAAGCAGGCTCTGGTTAAGCACCCTGGGGTACCCGGGTGTGCGTCCCCCGGTAAACGTCACCTCGCGGACGGGGCTGTCGATGGCACGTAATGGAGCCCAGGCAGTGGGACACATGCCTCAGACTAGTGATCTACCTACCGTGGTATCAGAGGGTCCAAAGTGCCTGGCACACGTTCTGTTAGATGCCATCGATTAGTATAGCTTGTCTTTTAAACCATCATTTGTTGTATTAAAAGTCAACAAATGATGGTTTAGAAAATGTGACATTCTCTGGTAGCAAATATGATCTCTGAAAGATGCTAGACTTCACCTTGATATAGGGAAGCTAGACACTGATGACTTTATACTTATTCGCTGATTTTCAGCACTCTTTCTACACTTAGGAAAAGCAACTAAGCTTCAATATTTAGAAAAACTTGATTTTCCCACCTATGTGATCAGCCCCCACACATTGAAAGGAAGGATTTTCTACCTGTGTTAACTCTTTCAGGTGCTACTGTGAGGGTTTTTCAGAAACAGAATCTATTACCAGTTCAAGGAAAACAATACCATCTTACATTTATATACCTAAATCAGCACTTCCTGATAAGCTCACAAATATCTATATAACTAATAACTCGGTCTTATTTTAGAACAACTAGCTTAGATGTAGGGAGGTTAGCTGGTTTGAATTATAAGAATATTAAATTTCAAGGTATGCAGACTCAAAATCCAAGATTCTTGGACACCTTGTCTATTATTCTTAGTGAGCAACATGTTTTCTAGAAATCTTCTGCAGGGAATTTAGTGCTATTTGAGATCTCTCTCTCTATATATATATGTATATGTATATGTATATATATATATGTATATATGTATATATATACATATATACATATATATACATATATACACACACATACACACATATACATATGTATATCAAATAAGAATACAAAATTGATATATAGATTACATTTTCTTTTATATATTTCTTTGCTGAATAATCAGAAAGGCAAAGTTCTACTGAACCACAGTCTTACAGTTGAAAATATAGAATTACGCAGAACTATTGGTTATTGGTGTCACTGATCCTGATAACTCCAGACTGTAAGGATGGAATCACAGAAGGAAAAACTGCGATTGAAAGAAAAAACAACCCCTTTCTATCCATACAAAATTATTTCATTTAAACCAAAGATATTTTGCTATGACTATCAACGTGTTAGCTGCTGCATAACACTATTACTCTGGAGATCTTCCTATTATTTCAAAATTGTGAGCTATATGAAGTTAAAATTAGTAAGGGGATTTGAGCCTCTGGATTTCCCAGCTGGATTTCCTTTAACCTGAATAATTCACATGCCCACACTCAGTTTTGATTCTGTAATTTTAATGACAGTTACGAAACAGCCAGGCTACAGCACCGGTTAATGAGCAGAGAGCACAGTGGTGTCACAACAGTCTTGGTGCCATTCCAGAGAAAGCGAAGGCGCTAATGTTGGCACCTAATGTTAGATCCTCCTGGAGCTGCTCGAGTGAATTCATGCTCTAGCACTCAGCCAAGGTCAGTCTAGCCCTGTGCTTCTGGAAGTCACCTCACACTCAGCTGTCGCCTCAGGGGCCATTGCTTCATCAACCTTCCTTCCAGCTGCTACTTCACAGGTAGCTTTTGTAAGGATTGATTTCACAGCAACTGAGACTGAAGAACTCATCTGTATTAGTTTTGCAAAGCAACACAGGCCATAAAACATGGGAAGAAAAAAGACAGTAATTCAGATCCCAAATATAATTCACATTATGTATGTGCCTCACCAGACTCTTATAGATGAGACATCCTGATAAAGTCAAATAGTTGGATAGCAACCTATTTTTAAAGAGACACGGTCTTCACTAGTAAGCCGAAGACAGGGTCGCCTTTGTCTTCACCACAGCAAATGCCAAATTCTGAGGATTGTTTATGGGCAACTTGCTACTATTCTGCCTGATCTCATGACAGCCACACAAGGAGAAAACAACTTTGCCAATTCTTCAGAAGCCGTGGAGGGATTTGTCTACAATCACCGCACAGTCTGACTCTGACACACACACATGTATGTGCCCACTTATTTAGGTGTTTTCCTTCCTTCTGTCCATTTATTTAGGTCACCTCAAGCTCCTAATGAATGTCTGCTGATGGTGATGACCACCTTTACTTCAGTCACTCGGAATTCCTTTCTAGAAATGAGCAGATATCTTCTTTTAATGTTGTTAAGCCTCTCTTGACTGTGTGTTTAATAGTTACATTAGGAAAGATGAAGAAACCAGGGATTGTCTTTCAAGAATAAGAAATCAAACTATAAGCAACAGAAGAGGGAGCCGAGTATGGATTATTCTGTTGTTAACACAGCTAGTTTTTCCATTTATTCAGAAAAGCTAGCGCCTACTGTGAACTACACACTCCACCAGTAAAGTCGATAACCTAGCACTCTAGCTCAGATCACCACAACCATACAGAAGTAAAACTTTATCTTTCCGGTACTGTTTGAGAAATCCTCGTTTTAACACTTAAGTAAACATTATCACTTTGCAAAGGACTAGGGCTAGTGCAGTCAAATTTCCAGTCTTTGGGGTCGTAGGCAAATCTAGAGGCCACACACTTTCTATTACTCTTTCTGAAGTAAGATGAAGTGGGCTGAAGTAACTGTCAAGTGCCTCCCTGACCCCATGTGTGAAAGGGAATTACAGCACTTGACTGTTGCCGTCTCTAAATGAGCTGGTGTGTGTAAAATCCTGGTGTACGATCAGTGTTATTATCACTGTGAATTGGGCAGAACTTCAGAAAGAGTTGAGTTTGAGTTGACCTTGCGTCTACTTAGGCAGTGTTGAGAGGTGAAGAGCC
This sequence comes from Condylura cristata, assembly GCF_000260355.1. Lineage (NCBI taxonomy): Eukaryota > Metazoa > Chordata > Mammalia > Eulipotyphla > Talpidae > Condylura > Condylura cristata. The sequence goes on along the minus strand of NW_004567135.1, from coordinate 1,516,813 downwards.
TCATGGAGGTTATCTCTAAGTGACGACCTGGGACAGGGTATGACCAAAGTCCGAATTTCCTGACCCCTATGAATGGATGCTGAGTGTTTTGTATTTAAATATATACACATAAAGGGGTGTCTGTGCCCTTCATTGGGGTCAGCTGTGGGCTTCCCCATTCTCCCCCCCACCATTAATGATACTATTCACCAAAAAAAAAAAAAAAAGTATCAGACAAGATCAAGAGAATGTAAATAATAAAGTGGTATTTTTAAAATGGCAGAATAGTGAATAGCTCACAGAAAAGTAACTGGAATTAGTTTGCCTCTGAAGTGGGAAGTAAAGTTGCCTCTAAAGCTGACTGCTTTATCTGCCTTTTCTATCTAATCTCAACAACAAGCTGGTTCAGACACCATTTCTGCTGAGGAATTCACAACCACACACTATCACTGAGATCTCTCTTCTACTTAAAAATCCAGGACTGGCAGTTCCCTGATGTTAAAAGGCTCTGGATTGTTTGGAAATATCTATGTAACCTTGATCTCTCCTATTGCTGGGAGATGTTATCACACTCTTGTGCCACAGTGCACACAATTTCTGAGACCGTTTCTTATACACAGACCTCTTGCTTCCTCACCAGAAAGCAGAAACTCTGAGGAGACCGCAGTGGAGTCAGTTGGGTGCAGCCTTCCCCAACAGAAGTCAGCCTTTCCTTTTCTGAGCTTCTGCTGTCCTGATACATGAAACTTTCTTCTTGGAATTACATCAAAAATTCAAGCCAGACTCAACATGCCATGACACATTTTGTTGTAACATGATGTGATTAAAAGTGATGTTCCAGAATTCTGAATCAATATAACACATCCAGGCTGGTTGGATAAAGCTGAATTGGATGCTGAGGCTAATTTTTCATCTAAAATGCTAATCTAAAAGGAAGCTCCAATGCACAGCGACATTGCCAGATCAGAAAACTGTGTTGTGCCTCCTTCGGGTATTTACTATGGACCCCTGTCAAGAAATAGTGAAGACACATATTGGGGACATGCACTGGGCCTCGAATATCTATTCACATTGTAAAACATTAATATAGGATCCTTTATAGCATTATGGGGAGCAACAAAGTTTGGTTTTTAAACACTTGTTAGGAATTTGGGGAAAGTACCAGTTTTTTTGTTTGTTTGTTTTTAAAGTTGGGAGGAAAAATTAAGAAACCTATTTTGGATGAATGGCAGACAATGTTTACAAAGGAGGAAATTCAAGTCCACACCTATGTTAATACCCCTATGCATTTCCATCCTATCACAGAACTTGTCCCATTTTATTCCATACAAAAATATAGAACTGTTTCTTTGGAAACATTCTTCAGTTCGAGTTTAAAATGGTGTGATTATGGTGCAGAAGAGTGGTGAGAAAATAGCATTGTAATGTCAAAAGAAATTTTAAACTTTTATCTATTGGCGTAACAAAAATATACAATTAAATGAAAACCACAATGCCACCTGCTGCAAAAGTAAAATCACCTAAACTTTCTAAGTAGCTGATACAGATATTTTTTTTTTAAAGGGTAATTCATAGTATTAGAATTGGCAGACAAGAAATGCACAGGACACCTGGAGAATTCAAAGGAATGTGACATCAAATGAAGGAAAAATGCTTCAAAGTCCAAACACAAAAACATGGTAGATGATATCTCCCTGTCAGCTAGAAATGACTGTAAGTGACATAAATAGGTATAGATATAATAAGTATCTGAGAAAGGCAAGTCAAAGTGATGGCTCTCAGAAAAACTAATCAAGGAGATATAAGTTAATAAAGAGAAAGAAATAAATAAAATAAATAAATTGAAACTATCTTAAGAGCTCAAGAGATGAGACCAAAAATTCTAGAGAAAGCTATGGAAGCAGAACAAACCATACGAGGAAAAATCAGTGACATCAAAGGTAGGAATAACAAAGGACCAGGTGGAGGAAGACAGAGGTAAAGGGGAAAATGAAGAAACCCCATGAGAAACATCCAACTTGACTAGGAAAGGCAATGTAAGACTGGGATCCCAGAAGAGGAGGAAGAGAAGCAAACAGACAGTTAATTCAAGGAAATAGAGGAAACTTCCCAAACCTAGGGAAGGAAATACATATACATATACAAGAAACTAACAGATCATCTGGTTGTCAAACGTAAGGAGACACAGTAGTAAAACTATCAAGCACAACAGAGAGACTAATAAATGCATCTAGGTGGGGAAAGCAGGTAACTTAGAAGTACTACCATCAGACTTCACCGGAAATTTGAAGCCAGGAAAGAACGGATGGCATATTAAACATATTCAAAATCCCCCAGTCTGGAATATCATATCCTGCAGGGCATCCTTTCTTATGAGGGAGAAATAAAGGTCTCCTGGACAAACAAGAATGGAAGGCATTTGTAACACTAGACTTCACTAAACGGAATGCTGGGATATTCAGTTCCCATCTGAACTGAAGAAAAGTCCACAAAAATATTTGAACAAGGAAATAAGTTGATAGATCCAGAATACCAAGACAAAATGGCTACGTGAAGTCCTCATTCATCAAGTCATTCTTGATGTAAATAGACCGAGCATGTCAATTAAAAGACCGAGTAGCCAAATGGATTAAAAACAAATCTCAGTGACATGTCCCAAGAGTTTCATTTAAATTATAAAATAATCTAAGACAAGGGAGAGATAAAAAACATGAACCCCAAGTCAATAAAAAAAATTTTAGAAGACAGGAATGTCTATATTTATTGGAGACACAACAGACTTCAGCCAAAAGAGAAAGCGAGACACAAAGGTGGACTTTAAATGATAAAAAGATCAATACTACAGGAAGACATAGCAATTATGGATATGTATGCACCCAACACTGTAGCATGAAAATACATAAAGCAAGTATTAATAGAGCCCAGTGAAATACATTTGACAACAAGACGCTCTTGGTGGAGCACTTTAACACCACACCGATGAACAGATAGATAGTCCAATCTGAAAACCACCAAGGAAAGGATGCACTTAAATAAGTTACATAAAATGGTCTTAAAAACTATTTATAGGACATTCCACTTCAGAAGAACAGACTACACATTCTTTTATAGGTATCACAACACATACTCAGAGACAGAACACTTCAACATGTGTACTAGGAATGATCATGCATCTTTTAGAATTATAGCACAAAAAACTAGAAATCATCATGAAGGGGAAAACCACAAACTTGTGGAGGATAACATACTACTGAAAAACTACTAGGTGAATGAGAAAATCAAGGGGAAAATCTGGAAATGAGTGAAAATGAAGACACCCCTTATCAGAACATACGCTATGCAGCAAATCAGAACTGAGAAGAGAGTTCACAGCCTCCATGACAACAGTGCGGGCCTCTCAAAATTGAAGTATGTGTGTGCCATTTGGTACATCAATTTTAGTCCTTAGTGCCTATATGAAGAATATAAAAATACCACCAACTCAAAAAATATATAGGTGTCCCTATGTTCATCGCTGCACTATTTCCAACTGTCAAGATAAGGGAACAACCTAAGTGGTTAACAGCGGATAACTGAATGAAGAAGAATGGTCTAGCTATACCACAGAGCACTATGCAGATATAAACATGATGAAATCTTGCCATTTGGGGCAACATGCTAAACCAAATAGGTCAGAAGAAAGACAAGTGGGTGTTTCCAATTGTGTGTGGAATACAAGAAATAAAACAGAGCCTTGGGACCACAGTGTCGAACTGAGTTTACTAGAGGGGGAGAAGGGTGAAAGGACCCCTCTTCTTGGGAGAGGGCCCAGTAGACTGTGGCAAAGTTATTGGTGGTGAACGTGTCGACAAGATGTTTGAAAGGGTATTAATATATGAATATATTCAGTGTTGTTAACCAATGATATTCATTAAATCAAAAAAATGAAATGGACATTATAATTATCTGACAAGCACGTTTAGCAGTTGTGATGTGAATACTTCAAAAAGTGACTACAAATATACTTGAAACAAATGAAAAATCAGGAAGCCAAAAGAAAATAGAAATTCCCAGTAAAGGAAGATAAAGAAAGGCTATTTCATGAAAGAAACATAATAGCTCTATTAAAAAATAAAGACACCTTATCTAATGGATTCATTTGCAAAGTGGAAGGAAAGTGCGAAATTCAGCACTGGAAAAGAAACAAAATTATCTAGTCTGAAAGAGAAAAGTAAACCAAAAAAAATAAAGATCCAGGGACACAGGAGATACCAAAAGATCAACATGTGTGTCACTGGAGCTCTGGAAATAGGAAAGACAGAAGGCTGAACCAACAGGAGAGTACGGACTAACCCTTTTCTGAATGTGCAGCAGCAGCGAAAGCATACGGATTCAGAAAGCTGAGTAAGCCCAGCAGGATGCACTGAAGAACGCCCTGCTCAGACACGTTTAATAAACTTGAGAAAAGTTGAAACGGGGGAACTTTTAAGAGTATTCAACAAAGATGTTGCCTGACTTATGGAGGAAAATGATTAGAATAATAACACAATTCTTACTTGAGACCATGAAAGCCAGAAAGGGGGCAGAGAATCTTGCAAGTGCCAAAGGAAGAACAGGCAACCTCAAACCTTACACCAGAAATAAATCTTTTGCAGTCAAGGAAAACAAAAAATCAATATGCGCTGAGATGAAGTCAAACTAATGGACTTGATCAGCAGCAGACTCCCCTAAATGAGTGGCCAGAGGTTGTTCTGTTAAACAGAAAAGAAACAGAACAAGAAAACTGGGAGGACAGGTAAGGAAAAAGAAATGGCGAGGGAAGCTGTAAGTAAGAAAAGAGAAGCCTGTTGAGTTTAACTAAGTTATGTGGCAGCCGAGTGAAAGTCCAGCTCTGTGGAGCTCTGCAGATGGGAAGAGGGAGCTGTACTGTAAGCCAGCTGTGTCTGAATGCGGCGATAAGGGGACACAGAGGAGCAAAGATCCCATGATCTACTCGAAATAGTGACCAAAGGGACCACTAAGGACGCCATAAAGAGATCCGCTCGCAAATACTATAGAATTTTCAAAATAGAGTCTGAAGGGTATTCAGGTAGTATAGAGGATAAATCAGGTAAAAGAAAACAGTGAAATGAACAATGGAAACGAATGGTGAAAAAATGACACAATTTTCATGCATCGATACAGTGCTGGACGTGGGAAGTGCAGGTTTATGTGGAAATGAGCAGCACAGTCTTAACCTGTTAGATCGAGATGAAACTAAACCTGCCTAGAGAAACGAAGCATGGTCTGTGCTCGTTAAAAGCATAGAGTAGCTTACAATAGCTAGATGATGTCACCCGAAGCCCACAGAACTAGAAGGCAGCCCCGAGAGGCCAGGGCACAAGTTCACGGTCAGTAAACGGCCTTCTCCTGAGCAACTAGTGGGTCCACGAGGGAATCAAAAGGAAGTAAAAATACCTGGGTACAATTTGAGACGAAGACGTGACTTCCCAGAGTCTAAGGAATGCAGCAAAGACACCAGGAGAGGGGCGATTACAGCAGCCCACGCCTACCCCGAGAGCGCCTGGATCCCGGCACAATATAAACCCACTCTGGAAGGACCCTGGGAAAGAGAGTAACACAGCCAGCCACCAGGAGAAGGAAGGCATTTCAGTAGCGCAGAAATAAAGTGGACATCAAGAAGCGCTGGGTGGGTAAACACTGGAACATGACCCGACTATTACAAATGCCTAACTCCTGCCACTGACAGCAGCCTGGAGAGCAGCAGAGGGCATTTTGCTTAGTTAATGCCAGGTGGGAAGAAGACACAAGGATGAATTTATGCCTGTGGTAAAGGGACAATTAAGAACTACAGAACGCCGGTATTTTTCAAATGCTGAGGTCAGATGAGTGGTTACCAGCAGGGAGGGGGAGATGGGGTGTGTGAAGTGGAGGCAGGGGTTCATTGCAGGGGTATTGTGTGTTAGAATGCAACCGCATTTCCACGTGTTTCTTTAAGAGTGAGGACTCCATAGTACAGAGGTTAGATTGCGACAGGGCTGTTGTGGGAAGAGATGTTAGGTAAAATACGCATCCACCCAGCCGAGGCTTCTTTCTAAAACTACTACCACCCTGTCAGGGCAGCTCACTCAGGAAATGCAACAGAGAAGAAAGAGGAACAAAAACGGAGCTTTTAATAATGGATAGTGGCCACTTCTTTCAAGATGAGATTTTAGTCAACCACAAGCTCCCTGTACGCTTCCTTTGGCCCACCATGGCCAGTGTCTTAGTCTTCACTGCCAACACATGTTGGCTTCAGTAGCAATATTCCCAATAATCCTACTCACTGATTCTGCTGCATTTTAGTTAAATCTGTGCCTGCCTATAGCTAGCTTCGTATTCCTACTTTGAAGTAATTATAACCTCAAGCAATAAATGTTTCTAATAAATAGAACTCATATTTCCATCCATTCCTTTACCATCCCAATTACTGACACCTCACTGCAATTCTATTGCTTCAAAAATCATGCTACTAACATACCAACAAGTTTGTTTAGAATGTACATTTTAATCAGATGTTTAATTGTGGTTTATTGAGGAAACATTCTAGACAAATCCTTTCTACTCTTAATATGCTACTATTTCTTCTGCCACTATTTCTTTGCATTCTATCTAAAAATTAAAGAATTCTAAGTCGTATTAGGGAGAAAAAATAAGACTCCATAAAAATTATTACATTCTCTCACATAAATGGAGTCTACCACTGGCAGAATGGCCCGGGATACACCATTTCCAGAGGCGATTTCTCTGCATTTTCTGATGTGGCCTTTGTTTGCTTCTTCCAAGATAGATGCACAAGCTGAAACTATGTTTCTCTTCTTGTTCTAGAAACAGGATAGCACAGAGGCAAAGATGGCCTGAGAGCTCCCGGAAGTTACACCCGTGCCTACTTATATCTCTCATCAACAGCTCATCATCTAGCTACCAACAGATTCAAGGCCGCTTGAGGATGACAACAATCTCCCCTCCCCTGGGAAACAGTCCCAACTGGATTCTTGGATTGAAGAGCAGAGAAATGTTACTGGCGTACACTCAAGTTCTCGAACACACACACACACACACACACACTATATACATACACACTGCATGTACACATATATGCTAATACATATATGTTATGCAGTATGTATGTTATTACTGGCCAGAGTTACAAAGGGGTGAATATTCAGTTCGTAAATGCCAGAATAGTTTGCCTTAAATTCAGTTAGATCATTCTATGGAATGCAAACAAAAGCATTTTTTCCACCCGAAACTCGCTTCACAAAACGGAAAGTCTTAATTGTCTTTATCTAGTCACAATTTTGAGCACATTTATAACTCTAAATAAAAATCTCTTGCAAAGGATGAACCTAAAATCATTGAAATCCTTCATAAAACATAATTGAAATAATTCTTCTGGTTTATTGTTCATGAGCTGCAAATCATTCTTTAAAATTAGTTTCTAAAGAAAATGTTATATCTGCCCAAGTTTAGATATCAAGGGATATTAGCATATTCATAACATGAATAGCAGTAAGAAGTGATTAAAAGCTATCCATCTAGAGTTTCTCCCCTGCTTACCAATATTATGTCACACTAGCAACTGCTTCCAAGTCATCTAGCTCGTTCTCTGACACCGCCATCCATTTAGCTAAGTACAGTATTTGCTGTTTCTTAATCATTTTCTCATTATCTCTTGCATTTCTCTCAAGTAGTTGAGAAGATTTCTTCGGAGTACTTCCATTTCCCCCAAATATTTTCCTTTTGGCTATAGCAATAACAATACTGAATTTACACAATGAAGACAGCGTGTAACCTGCTCCGTGTATGTCCCTTCTTGTTTAACTTTCTCTTCTACACTAATTCATTTTTTTTCTGCTGGCATAGTCCTCAGAGTGATCAGTGTAACTGTTTTCTGCTGCTATGAATTTATCGTATAGATGCTAACATTTTCTCCAAATATTCCAACATGTCAAATACTCTATTCTTGACTGCTTGCTGGATAACTTCTCTCACCAGTCAGCCGATGCGCTGCAAATCCAGGGGCTGCCCCTGGCTGACTGCCTGTCTGAATCCTCTAGAATCCTTTCAGAT
>NW_004567135.1:1505768-1508513 GCF_000260355.1 Condylura cristata | reverse complement strand
GGGGCAGGCGAGGATCGAACTCATGCGAAAGTGGCTTTAGCTTCTCAGTGCTGTGCTGTAACCCGCTGCGCCACCAGGGAGGGCCAGAAAGGAGAGATTTTTAGCTTGTGATCATTGCTGTTAATCTTGAACGTTTAAAAATACTTTGATTTTACCTTTATGTATGATTGGGTTCTAGCCTACATGCAGAATTTTAGGTACAAATTTAGCTAATATGGGGGGGGGGTGTGTGTGGGCATTTACTTCATCTACAGCTAGTGTCTTGATTCAAAGTGTGACTCAATATTCTGAACCCCATCTTTTGCTTCTTGATCTTCCTTCACTGTGAAGGACTCGTGACTTCTTTATCCTAGTGATTGTCTTGGTGATTTGGCTTTGAGGAGATTTTCGTTTATTTTCCTGAGACCATGAAGTTGCCCTTTTTAATCTTAAGGCGTACTTTCCCTGAGACAGTTCTTTGATACTCTGGCCCTTGTGTTTTATCTATGGGTGTGCCTCCATGCCCTGAGCCTGAACCTCATCCAGCTAAGTGCAAATTTCCTTTCCCTCTGAGACAGCTCTTGTTATCCTTGGGATTCCTTGGCTTTTTCCCTCCACACGTCTTTCCTGTTAGGAGGCTCCTCTCACCCCACGTGTTTCTGTGCCTCTCCCCAAGGTCTCCAGCTCTGTACTGTGGGTATCACTCAGGCTCCCGAAGGGAACAGAACCAGCAGGATGTGTGGTGGCAGGAAGCTGGTGCCTCTGTGATTCACAGAGCTGCGGCAGCTATGAATGCTATCAAGACTGACACTGCACCTTGAGCTTACAGACAGATCAGAGGCAGAGGAATTTCCTCAGTCTTTTCTCTTAAGGTCAACTACTCGGGTGAAGCCCCTCCACCCCCCCACACCCGGTATAGAAGCAGTCTGCTTTCTGATACACTACTGATTAAAATATTATTTAATACAAGTCCATGGCATGGGGGCCGCCCTGGTAGCGCAGGGTTTTACAGCTCAGCACTACAAAGCTGGCCCTATTAGAGGGCAGGAAGAGAGGGGCACCCCTTAACCCCCAAACCTGCCTGCTCTAGATAGGTTCAAGACAAAGCACGTAAGATTTCAATGAAAATGAACTTTAATGCAGTGAGTATAAAATACAGAAGACAAAGAATATAATTTCTAAATCAAACACCTGAAGATACCCCTCCCCTCATGGGCAAAAGTCAACCCAAAGGGTTTTGGTCCAAAGCGCGGCCTGAAAGCTGCCACAAGACTGAAGCACGTTCTGGCCCGGACCCATGGAAAAGGGTCAGACATGGCCACACTAGTCTGGGAGGGAAAGAGCACAATCGGAATCAATATAGACGCTGCCACAGTCACCTCCCCACGGGTCTCTCACCCACAACTGTTTCAACCAGCCCAGGGCCAAGAAACAAGCCCGGTTTCTTCATCACATGCTCCCTGCTCCCTGTGGCTTCCTCAGGTCTCCTCCTGCTCCATCCTGCTTCCTTCTTCTTTCTGCTCAGCTCCACCTTCTTCCGGGTGGGGCAGGGAACCTGGAACTTCCCCTTTTCCTGGGGACCCCCCTGTTACAGCCCGCTGCAGTGCATGTTCCTCCTGCCAGGGAGGGACCCCAGGGTGCGGCAGCCCCCTCCTGTCTCCCGATGTGATGTGTTTCAGTGGATCCACCTGTTCTGCCCCCCCCCCACTCTGTCTCTGAGGAGTCCTCTCGCCTCCGATGCCTCTGGCCTGTACCCCAGTTCATTGATTTATAAATAAATAAACTTAAAATAAAAAGTTCACGCCCTCATGTAGGCTGGTGCTGGACACGGTCACAGCCACCGTAGCCTAACTGACACATGCTACTAATTACCAGAGAGGGGTCGAAGTAGTTTTTGCTTTGTGGAGATGAATTCTGGCTTCTGGGCAGGCAGCGTGAGTGAGGAGGGCGGGGGGAGCGGCTGGCAGCCTGGCACTTCTCACGTGTGAGCTCGCCACCCTGCCCGCCGCCCACACCTCCCTCCCGCGGGTGACTTCCGTCCCTTATCAAAGCCAGCACACTGGTTTTTCCATGTATTGCTCACTCATGTACCTTATTTCCTTATATGCCACATGTAGGCATATAAGTATTCGTCTTTCTCCTGCTGACTTAAATTTCATTTTGAATCACCTCTTGTCGTGGCTTCCATTTTGTGGCAAATGGAGGCCTTAGCAAGAGGACAGCAGAGTGAAACCCAAGGGGGTGTCTGACAAATGGAGGCCCCTGGGGCCCTGCGCAGCCGACCCCAGCGCAGTGCAACCCAAGAGCTGAGAAGAACAGTAAGGGGACTTAGCCCAAAGCCACAGCAAGGGAGGACTCGGGAGAGAGGGGCCAGCTGCGAGGGAGCCACTTGCGAGTAACTGGCCTGCACACCCCCCCGCGTGCCCGGAGAAGGGGTGTGGGCTGCCCTGGGGAGGGCTGAGGCAGAGGAAGGCCTCGGATCGTGACACAGAACAGCCTCAGCTTGAACTAGGTCAGACACGGGGCTTCCTTAGAGACACAGCTGAAGACCAGCGGAGCAGCTGGATGCCGGCCTCACCCTCCCCAGGCTGATGCTTGCAAAGCATCTGCCACACCCTACCCGGGCTGAGGTGGCCAAGCCGTTTGCCACCTCCCTCCAAGGAACGCTTTATACCAGGGATTTCAAATTCCTGACCCCACCGGGGTGACCCTTTGGTGCCCAGTGAGGCTCCTTCATGCACGCCAAGCCAGCCAGTCCCCGAAGGC
>NW_004567135.1:1494494-1505298 GCF_000260355.1 Condylura cristata | reverse complement strand
AAAAAAACTAGAACTGATTGATACAGTTCAGAGCTTTAATAGCAAACAGAAGCCGTGGAGTGAATGAACTTGAAGACACAATGCTGGAGAACATAAGACTAGAACAAGGTAGAGAAAAATAATTTAAAAACTGAAGTGTGAGATCGTTCTGGGACAACTGAAAGAAATCAAGTCTATAGCACAGGATTCTAGAAAGAGAAAGGCACAGAAAAACTATTTCAAGAAATAATCACTGAGAGCCATCTTACTCCGGGAAGTGAGCCAGAGGTGGTTCTCCAAATAGTTCCAGACAAATAATGCCACGTGGTCATACGCGGAGACACCTCGTAATAAATCTGTCACGGCAACAATAGGGACAGAATACTAAAAACGGGAGCTACCCATGACATCCGGGGCACCGATCAGACCGTCAGCAGATTTTTCACCCGTGAAGGGAACTGGAAAGAGACATTCAAAGCACACAGAGAGAAAGACTTTAGCCCAGAGTCCTTGCCCAGTGAGATTAGCCATCAAGGTAGAAGGGAAACTTGGGGGTTTCACCAAAAAGCAAAAACTCAAACAATTTATCAGCCGCAAGCCATCTATGAAAGGAATTCTAACGGGGCGTTAAAAAGCAACAGGTCAGTGGAAATGCCACGGCAAAAGACACTTTGTCGTGACCGCCAAATTCTGCTTTTAATACCTGAAAGCCACGCCATTGACACGGCAACATCACGGCTTCTGCCAGTCACGCATCACGAACAGATTCAGAGGATTTCATTAACTTTCTCTTGAAAAGCTATTTTGTGTCTTGCTTTATTATAATCTTCCTGCATAATTTTCCCTTCCAATATCAGCTAATTTGAAAGCCATTTCGTTATATTTATAAGTAAAAGGATAGCTGCAACCAAATTTTGTAAAATATTTCAAATATTAGAATGATGTGGAAAATGCACTCACAGAGGGAAGCCATTTAATCTCTACCACGTAGACCACAGGGCCATCTAGTTCAGTTTATTCTGACGAAACTGCAAGCTAGCTGTCACAGTGAGAGTGGGTAAGTCATCTGTGTGTTGCTGAGTGCAATCATTGGTCATTGCCAGTGGAAATGGGGGAAACTTCACTTGTTTCCTCTGTCCACGTTCCAGTAATAGCATTGTTGATTTACAGCAATGACATTCACTACTAACAATGTGTGTTGTTAAGTAACACCACACTGCTTACATCTAAATAATGTTAGACTGCTATTAGTTTTGAGGGTAAATATTGGCAACATTTTTTTTCTAAGAGCATATTATTTTCATTCTCCCCAGAAGGAAATCTAGTCTGTTGGATATTTGTTAAATACTGCTCATCTTTTTTTCTGAATTTAAAGTTTATAAAATATGCTGGTCATGGCCCTCCCAGGTGGCACAGCGGGTTACAGCACCGCACTGAGAAGCTAAAGCCGCTTCCGCATAAGTTCGATCCCCGCCTGCCCCGGAGGTGACCACATGGCGCGGCAGACCTCTCCTGACCCACCTGCTGCTCCCCTCATCAGTGTTCTTCATCGATCTGCCTGTTCTGCTCCCCGCTCTGTCTCTGGTGAAGCCTCTCACCCTCTGCATCTCTGGCCTATACCCCAGTTCTGTATGAATAAAGATTAATAAAGATTAAATAAATCTTTAAAAAAAATACGCTGGTCAGTCTGACTGAGTAAAGTACAAAGTTAAGATTTTAAGAAAAGTTGATAGGTATTCTGCATTTCACCTAATAATCCCTTTGAGTACTGTAAGTGAGAGCTAGAAATAGAAAATGAGATCTAGAGAATTAAATTACTTATGGTTTCTCTTTAAAATCCATGCACAGACTGAAAATGACCTACAACATCCTCAGTGCCAATAATAATCAAGTACCTTTGTTTCAGCTTTCAATCTTCCAGGTCTAACACAATCATGTTAATCCTTCTAACCCATTTGTAAGCCCATGCCGTGCTCCACCAGGGAGTCGTCTGGAAAGGCTGCGTCCCTCCCCCCCTGACACGGCTCTGTGGAGTCCTAACCCTTCCTCATGGGATCCTTTGAGACACCCCAGAAATCAGTCATTGTCTCAATGGCAGAGTTATAATTTCTGCAAAATGCTCTTTTTAATTGTGCTCAGCATAACAGCATTCTATTTGGATTTGAGTTGGTCATTTAGTAATGATGAAGAGAAAATAGTCATTTGAGTCAAATAAGGATTCAGATCATGAAAGCTGTGGAGAAGAGGCTTATGCCCAAATAAGCAGTCATAGATCAGTGAGACAAGTAAATGATGGCACCACCTGGAATATTAACTACATGTATATTCTTAACAGCACAGTTACACCAGACAGAAGACCCACGATGGTGTCAGGACAAACACGCAGTGTGACGCGAACAATGGCTTTGGGTTTCCTCCCACTCACTGTCCTGTCCAGCAGTTTCCCCGCCTGGCCAGGCATGGGATCTATTTTCCTTTGGACACTTGTTTATGTCCACAGCATGGATAGCTGGAGAGACAAAACAAAGACTGTATTCTAAAACGACACAGGCTTGCTTCTTCAGAGGAGGGTGCAACAGGATGTGAAATGGAGTCCTGTTAGCTCAGTTTGATCAAGTCCCCCAGTTGAGATCTCCTTGTTAAAAAAAAAAAAAAAAAAAGAGAGAGAGAGAGACCACGCAGGCAGGATTTAATAAGGAAATGCAATGAATCTGATGTTTAATCCTTCTTCCCTCACTCAGGGTTAAAATATAGAAGAAAAATAGAAAACTGGAGATGTGAAGGTTTGCCCAGAGTCGTTACCGTGGGGCTGTGATTCCATCCTAACCCATTCTAAGACAGCTGTGGCATGGGAAATTCACTCTAAGACTCAGGAAACGCAACGCCTCGGAGCTCCACCTGCTCGGAGCACAAGCAAGTGGACACCAAGCAAGTGGACACCTCCCTTCAGGCCTGCCTGGGCTGCAGGCGGGGTTCTTTGGTTCCTGAGCTTCCCAGCACTGCCTGCACTCCAGCCCTGTCTCATCGCTGTTGCCAAGTCAAGTGACAGGAAAGGTCGGAATTTTATAGCACCTGAACTGTGAGTCGGGGCTGGGGCTTACTAATTATATTGACTGCCTTTGATAGACACAGACATTTCACTAGGGCATGTCTGTTCACCACAGTGTACTTTGATATGCAAGTAAATTCTAGTATTTACTGGGTTGTTTCTTTCCAAAATTTTACGTATTTCTGGTTCCACTTTATAATTAAAATTTAGACATGAACCAACACTGCGTTAATTAAATGGTAGCTGATTTTGCATAAGATGCAAACAAATGTGTGTCTGAGATTGTAATAAAATAAATGTAACATTGTCTATTACGGGAATTCACAATCCTTGATCCTACAATGAAAGATTTGTAGGGAAAGTTATCTATTCGACACCATCCCCATATGGTCAGTTTAGTGACGCTTTACTTGCAAGAATCTGCAAAAATGCTAATAGACCACATTTTTCAACAGCTTAGATCTAGCTCTTTATTGGTTTCTGGCTTTGAGATAACTGGCTAGGCAATACAGTGCCACCGTGGGCAATGAGTGATATATATGTGATAGGGTGACCTCAACCGGCACATTTCTCCATCACTGCTTAAATTTTACGAGCGATTATGTATCATGTCTTCCTATATAAATGATAGAAAATCTATTTTAATCAACATTGATTTCCATGAAATTGTAACTTTGCTAGTGTCCACTGACAAGGAGGAACAAGATATGGGAAACAGTTTGAAGAAAACAAAGATTAAGGGGAAAATACTGAAAAAGTATAGAAATACACGTTTTCGAAGGTTGACTATTTTTGGGAAAAAAATGCAGGAAATCTTAGTCATGGACCAAATATCATCCACAATTCTGGGAGCTTCTCTAAATATTACACGATGTTCTAAACATACCTACAAGTTAAAAGTCTCCCGAGCCCGGCATTCACCACGCCACGTGTAACTAGCTACAGGCCCTATTTCGGTTCCCTCCTTTTAAATATTTTCTTCTAGTTTTGATCTTACACACTCCAGATTTGATGCAACATTATTGATTTTTGCATACTCACAGTACTCCTGTAACTATCAATGCCAAAACACGGAGGTGCTTAAAATGTACGTGATAGAAACTATCCCTTTGCAAATATCCTTAACTTCTTTGGCCAAACAAGAACAAAACATCTCGCCCTGAATGATCCCAGCTCGCCCCCTAGTTTTACCTGGACCCACACAGCACTTTATTAAAAGGATTCCGTCACCAAAGCAGGCAGACTGGTACAGCTATAAATTTGTTCTCATGAAACTCAGCTGAGTACTTAACACCCTAAGAACATTCCACTCAGCTCCTTGAGTTTATTTTCCCAGCGTCGCTAACGCCTACTTCATGCATGTTTAAATCTTCCCTTATCTCCTTCACCACCACCTTGCCCTCTCGCTTAGTGACACTGCCTTATGCATCGTGCACAAAGATAGAAGATGGAACCGGACAGGAATGTTCTGGCCTTTCTAACAAGTCCGTGATTCTGGACTTAGATACTGGGTTAAATTCCTCTTTATTGCTCACTGGCTGTGGGCTCTGGCCAAGCTGCTTTTCCAACTGGTGCCCCCAACTATAATGCAGTATTAACCTTACCAGTCATTAGGGAGGTTAATATTCAATCGATATTAATGTAACAAAGTGTATTCCTGTTAAGGGAGCAGCACACCACCGGAGGAGAGCGTCTAGAAAAGCCGGTTTGTGTGAGCGCACGCGATCACTTATCACGATCACTTATCATTCCCTTCCATCAGAACAGAGAAGTCCCTTCTGCCAGAAGGCGGCCATGTGCCTTCTCAAAAACTCTTCTTCCTTTCCCAGCTATTTTCTCTGCTCAGTTGTCCACTTTCTTGAATTGTTCGTTTTCTTACAAAATAGACTCTACAGTCTTCTCCTAGAAGTGTCACCAAATTTCACTCAATTCTCTTAACTCTTTTAACTGCCGAGGTGTTTTTAAGGTACAACAGGCATGAAAATTGAGCATGTGAATATTCTTCTCTCATCTTGCCAGCCCTCTCAAAACCATGCAACATACCTGCTCGCCCATCCTGAAACTCTTGGCTTCTCTCGCTATCCAGTTATTAAAGGTAGCTTATTAGACAGCCTTAACATAGCTTTGTTCTTATGTTCTCCCCACAGCCAGAATGAGACAGATGAAAATCCCCATTTCTGAGATCTCTCACCACTCAGTCTTGTCCATATGTCTCACTTCAACTACTCCCTTCAACTACTCCATGACTTAGTTCTTATCCACAGAGCACTCAGAATGATCTTTGAAAATGTAAATCCAGTTCTTCCTCCATCTGTTTTATGTATTGCAATTACCTTTATTTTTACCATCAAAGATAATGATCTCCAAACCCCTCATCACACTAAACCACTACCCTTTATCCTAGATACTATGTTGATTTTTTAAAAGATTTATACATAAAAAAGCCAGGTACAGGCCAGAGGCGTGGGAGCGAGATGATTCACCAGAGTGGGGAGCAGAACAGGCAGATCTACTGAAACACATTGCTGAGGGGAGCAGCAGGCCCGTCAGGAGAGGTCTGCTGCGCCACATAGATCAGACCCCTGGTGGGTATCAACCTTGCACTGCAGTGACTGCGAACAGCCCCACAGTGCTGTGCTCTAACCTGTTGTGCTACCAGGGAGGGCCCTACATTGACCTTATTTTGATTCCTCAAGGACACAGTTGCAGGGTTACAAAATTTAAATTCAAGCAACTTGCAAGAAAAAAAGCAATTCCATTCACAATTGCATAAAAAAGAATCAAATACCTAGGAATTACCCTAACCAAGGTGGTCATACAATGACCAAGGACTAATGCAATGAAAACCAAGGTCCTACTAGTGTGTAGAAGACAACGAAGAGAGAGCAAGACATTCTACATTCAAAGGTGAGGAGAATTCATACCGACTATCAAAATTGGGCCTCCCTAGTGGTCTAGGGATTCGTCTCAGTGCTGTCAAGGGTGTCCAGCCACTGTGGTCTAAGTGCAATCCCCGGCCAGGGAGTGACCCACGTGGCGCAGCAGACCTCGCCTGTCTCCCCGCTGCTCCCCTCTGCAGTAGATTTCAGTGGATCCACCTGTTCTGCTCCCCACTCTGTCTCCCAGGAATCCTCTCACTCCCTGCGCCTCCGGTCTACATCCCCGTTTTTCTATATAAAAATAAAGAATGAGAGTTCTATATAGGCCAGGTTAACAGTCAACAGACTGTCTTTACTAATATTAGACAATGTATCATTCAGAATGAAATGAGAGTCAGTTCAACCAAAGGATATAACAATTCTAAAATTATATATAGTGAAATACATGAAACCAAGACTTAAAGAATTATAAAGAGAAACAGGTGAACCTTTAGTCATAATAAACTGGACCTAGAGATCTCCCAAACACTGTAACCTGCTTGGCATTTTTAAATGTTGGACCCGGAAGTATGTAAAGTCAACATTTGTTAGAAGTACCTTCTGAACATTTACCAAGTAAGACCATCTACTGTGTCATAAATATTAAGTAACTATCAAGTAAATATTAAAGCTGATAAGAGGTTCAAACAGATCTACCATATGGCACAGCCATTATACTCCAATGCACGCACCCAGGAGAAACAGAAGTATGTTCCTAGTCACAGAATTGTACTCAAAGATTCCCCTGGCCACCTATCGTTTACTAGCCTGAACTGGACTCAGCCCAGGTGTCATTCACGAGTGAGTGAATCACCATGCAGCCATGCACTGGTCTATTTTCAGCAACAAAAACCATGAATTATTAACCCACACAAAACCATACATACATCTTTAAGTATTTATGCGGAAGGAAAGAAGGCAGACGAGAAGAGTACGTAATGTAGGCCTCAGTACAGAAACCTCTAGAAAAAGCGAACTAACTTGTAGTACCAGAAAGCAGATCTGTGACTGGGGAAAAGGGGGAGGGTGGGTGGAAGGGAGAAGTTACAAGAGAATCTAGAAAACTTGAGTGCAATTGTATTTGCTTTTCTGATTGGGGGTTAGTTCTCTGATTGCACACATGCATAAAGTTGACCCTCCGTTAACTTTCCTAGAAAAAACAAAAATAATGGCAGGAGTTTTTCATGGCCTATGGAAAATATTCCCTGGGAACACAGGAACATGCATTCATGACTCAAACTTGCACTGCCATGAAGTGCGAAGCAGAAGTAATTCTCTGGATGACCCCTCAGTGACCTAAAAGAATGAGTGCACTTGTCAAGATTTCTAACCGAATCCTATGCCAGAGGGAGACTGATTGGCAAAAAGCTTTCTTGTGTATCTTCCTGAGCCCGACAGAATTACGTGAACAAAAACCATTCCAGATTTACATAGACAATATACAGATTAATGTTTTTTTCTTTTCATGAATTCCTACTTTGGTTCAGGGGTTGGATATAAATTTTGCATTGCTTGTAATCAAGCATAGGCTTTCTCTCCCGAGATTACTAATGCATCCTTTGGCTCTTTCACTTCAACAAGCTTACTATTTCTTGCTGGACTTTCACGGAAGCAACCTGGCTTTTAGTTTCTACACGGGCCTGTGTGCAGAGGTATTTTGACTTAAGCAGTAGGCGTACACCAAGATAGACCACGGACCCCTGGGACAGAATGAAGAAAACATGTGGATGGTCAAAGACAAAATGGACTCAAGCTAGAAATGAGGCAAAACAAAGACTGAAATGAGCCCTCCTCTCTCCATATTCATCCACCCACTCTCTCCAGCAAGCTGGCCCTTCCGGGGGAGCCCTCACACAGGTGCGCGTTTCCTCACACCAGCCCGTTTCTCTCCCCCGTGCAACCTGCGTCTCAGTGTGCCACGTTCAGCTGAAACAGACCTCTTGGACTACTTGTCAGTTCTCCACGGTGAGCGGTTAGGTTCTTCCTAACCTTTGTCTCAGGTGGTTTTTACCTCTTAGTCTCTGAGCATTAGAACACTGCTGACTCCTACTTGGGCTTCCTGATCGCTACAAGTGTCAGTTTCTGTTGTTCTAGAAATCTGTTCTATGGCATCGTAAATGATGAAGATAATTAGTGATGGGGAAAAGAAAAACAAAAGCAACTAAGACAGGAGCGGCAGGCAGGGTCTTTGAGTAGCCCATGGGGTGAACTCAGGCACGGGACATGTTCTCCAAACTAATTCTTAGGATTTTTTTTCCCCTCATAAGAAAATCCTAGCTTATGTGCATAAGGTCAGATGCATATAAGTTATCAATTAAAATGTGGCAAGTGACAAAAAGCACCGGACTGAGGCATAAAACAAGTAAGTAGGGCCTCCCTGGCAGCACAGAGGTTAAAATCTCAACGCTCTAAAGTTATGGCAGCCACCGCAGCACGAGTTCTCTCCCCAGCCAGGGAGGGGCCCCTGGGGTGCAGCAGCCCCCTCCCGTCTCCCCGCTGCCCCCTCAGCAGTGGGCTTCAGTGGATCTGCCTGTTCTGCTCCCCGCTCTGTCTCTAGTGACTCCTCTCCTCACCCCCTATTGCTTCAGCCTACACTCCAGTTCTGATATGTTATACTAATAAATCTTTTGCAAAAATGGCTAATTTTTAAAAAGAGAACAAATACATATAGTAGGCAAGTAGTATGAGCTTTCACTTATTGCTTACTAGTTATAGAAATTGATTTGCTTAGACCATGACTTAGTACTTTCTTTACATATTAGCAGTCACAAACAGTTCATTTTCTATTATGTTTTACCATTTACACTTACACAGAAAGACTATTTTCTTTCCCACACCCTAAGCCAGTACATTATTTTTGTCACTAGTCATGGTATCATTAACCAGCACCATCTTAGATCAGTATATGGCATAGTCCAGTCTTCATAAACCAAGTTCAAAATGATGCTTCATGATTGGCTTTAAGGTATTTTAAAGCAGGTTTTTCTATTTATGAAATGTATCATAAATATATTACCATATATTACCACATATATATTATATGTGGAGAAGTTAACTGTACGATAAAATTATAATTTTACTGTCACAGATAAACAAAAATAAAATTCTCTCACTCAGAAACACTGTTTCTGCAGGTTAGTGATTAAAGTTCACCTAACACTCAGGAACATGGCATTTTCTGTTTTTTTAAATAAAAATTATTTTAACAATTTCCACCTTTCATAATCCTAATATTTTTACTGTTATCAGTTCGGGGGGGGGGGGCTTTGTTACAAATCTTATTTGAGAATTAAAAAAATCCTTTGTCTGATAAATCAAAGGTCTTCCTATATTTTGCCGCGATCTCCCACTGACCTTTAGAGATGTTATTTTCTTTCTAGTGTCTTACCTGCTCTCTAAAGAACAAGAACAAAAGACAAGAACAAAAGACAAAACATCTTTGCACTTTGAATCTCAAGGTGACATTTAAGACTGACATCCAGCATGCAGAAGATCTCAGAATGTATTCTTGTCCCATGGGGATAAACAAGTCATTAATATAAGAAGGTATCAGGCCATTAAAGACTTTAAACATCAACAATAGAACTTTAGGATCAATGCGAACCCTGACAGGAAGCCAATATGAAAACTGGAGGACACAGTGATGTACTTTGAGCAGGTAAGTAGCCTCACGCCGTGAATGGACTGAACCTCGGAGATTGATTTATCAAAAAATCGAAACATCAAGAGGCCGAAACAGCCCGCGTCCGTGATCACCCTGCAGCATTTGAGCAGCTTCTGGCTTCGCTCCCCTCAGCGGTGTCTGTGGCCGGTAGCTGGTGCTTCACTAGCGCATCGTTTTGGGCTGAAACCAGCGACTAGCCTGAAACTCATCGTAATGATCACCTTTGTCCCGTTTTCGGGTGTCACCACATCTCTATCACATAGAATCCTACATGACTTAGGAACAAGATTCACAAGGCAAGAATATACTCACATACTTAGGTTCGTGCTGCTATTACCCCAAGAAGAAAACTGCGTGCGAGTCATGAGCGGTAGTCACGGAGCTGTGACGAGCAAGAGGCCACTGAGGGCAGCGCTCGGGCCCCTCCCGCACGCATTCTGCACTGACACCTTATCGAAGCAACAGTACCACTAAGAAACCGACGCTTCACTGTGTCACAGCACGGGCACCAGCTACTCGGGCGAACGGCTATCATTAGGGTGACGAGAACAGTGTGGTGGGCAACGCCCGCGACTTCACAGGCCAGGGGTCACCGCGGCCTTCCCGGCTTCCGGAAAGCAGCTTGTGCGGATTACGCCAGATTGGTCACTGCCACCCGCGAGGGGTTCCTCAAGCCGCAGCGAGTGAAGGCCGTGGCCGAGGCCGAGAGAGGCGGGGAGTGGCCGAGGCCCAGAGAGGCGGGGAGGAGGCTGCAGCGCACGGGCATTAGCCCCAGGACAGCGAAGCAGCCAGCCCCGCGGAGGGTGGGGGTGGGAACGGCCCCTGTAGGAATCTCCGGCCCCCACATCCACGCGGGCAACCAAGAACAGAAAGGACGCTGAGGCGCCCACCCGAGTGACGCCCTCCCGGGGTCCCCACCAGCGCCTCTCGCCCTGGCACTGGCGGGGTGTCTCACCCAGCTCCTCCTGCTGAGCGGCAGGGGCGCACCCCCACGCCCGCAGCAAGCTGACCCTCTGGGGCGCGCTCTGGCGGGGCGTCGGGGCGCCCCAGCCCTCCGGCCCACACGCTGCTTACAACGCGGCTCAGCGCGTGTGCGTGGGGCACCGCCCGGGAAACTGCCCGCACCCGCAGACCCGCGCCCCGCCGCGCCTCGGGTAACCCACCGACCCCTCTCTGAGCCCGGCTCGTCCGCGC
>NW_004567135.1:1475421-1493979 GCF_000260355.1 Condylura cristata | reverse complement strand
AGCCCTTATATGGGGCCCTCAAGTGGGATCAGGCTTGCATTGGCGCCAGCTGATCTCAGCCACGCTCCTCAGGCTGCGAGGGCAGGGGGGAGGCGGAGTTGCTGAGCCAGGTGAAGGCCATCAAGGCCTCCACAGGTGTCTCCGCAGCTGCCTCCCGCAGGGCCACTGGCCGCCATGCCTCCAGGGCCTCTTGCCACAGTGGGCGTGCGCCTTGATGCCAGCGATGCACCCCCAGATTCCAGACACCCACAGAGGTGAGCTGGAGCCCCCCCCAGAGCTTCTGATGGCTGGGCGCCGCGCCCCGCCTTTCTGTTTCTTGCAAAAATGCAAATGCAGAGCCAAGAGGTGGAACTAGAGGTGGACACAGAGCAGCAGGTGAACACAGAGCAGCTGGCTGTTCATCGACAGCGGCTGGAGGCCGCCTCTGGACAGGCCGTGCGTGACTGACGTGTCTCAGATGGGTTGGACAGCCCTGACTGACAAAGGGCAGCCCAGAATTGGGGTTGTTCCCGGACCCGAAGGAGAACACAGGTCTGATGGTGGCTGCGGCTGCTCTTGCCCTGTTCTGTATGTAATGAGCGTCTTGCAATCTCCGCACTTCCTACATTTGAGTGCTGCCTTTAACACGTGGGCCGGCTTCTAATTTATGTGTTACTGCCCCTGCCACGTCAGCATGGACCTTACGCGTGCTTTAGCAGTGCACTTTTTACAGTTTAAGGTACATGTTATAAAGCAAAACCTAAAAACATTTTTTCCCCTTATTTTAAGAGGTGGTGGTGGCGATTATCCCAGTTCTCAGTCAAACGGGTGGGGCTGATGAAGGTGCTAGAAACCGGTGGGCAGACGATTTGCACGGAGGAACAGAAGTGGACACTTGCAACCCTTTAATAAGAGCAGCGGTGGATTCTTTCAAATTAATTGACAAGTTTATCAGTGCTCTTATCAGGGCTCTTGTAAATGACAACCATAAGTACTTCTCCCCTTTGTCACTATTAGTTATTACTAAATTTAGAGCAAGTTCTTAATGTTTCTACCCATTCACATCCATAGTTTTTTCCAGCTTCTTATTCTAGATGATGTTGGCTAGACTCTTGAAAACTTGAGATGTACAATTCTATTACCAGGAAAAGTGTAAAGCTATGAATATTTCTTCTTTGTTTACTCTGATGGTTTCAAACTTAAAATACTGTCCAATAATATTAACAGTAGCTTCCATGTTCTCTCCTGGATTCAATGGCATAGATTTAGCATTTTACAGTGATGAGTACTATAGGACTCTTTGTATGTATCTAAAATATATCTAATATCTGTTATATTTGATCTGTTTCTATTTGTTAGCGCTCTTATTAAAATAGCTACTAATTGCTACTCAGTAACTTTAGTTTACTTGTGATTATACAATGTTCTTTCACAATATTTTAGTGACATGTTTTTACTGAAAATTAGATTTTTAAAATAAATCTGATGTGGTCACAGTTAAAAGAAAGAGCAGTGGTGAAGTCAAACTTTCATCTCTGCTGATACTCACAATGCCGAATTTACACCCTTGATGTCTTATCTTCTGATGAACTTGTTATATATCTTACCGTGAGCTGAAAGTGTTAAGATCAAGATTCACACTGCCCAAGACGGGTATGGGAGAAACAGCAAATGATCTTAACTGCTATAAAAATGTCCATATCCCCATTCACATCAAACCTGAATTTGAAACAGCAGGATGTCGATTACTTTTGCCTCCCACACAGGAGTCGTTTCCAAGGGGGCAGAAATCTGATGCAGCTTCCACAATAGCGCTGCCACCAGGAACTCGGTCTTGATCTGTCCATGCTGCTATCTGCTTGGTCAGCGGTTTTCTATGTTTTCCCCCTGTGAAACCTGACTTTTGTGCATTGTTCCAGCTGCAATGCACCTGTTTCAACCAACACAGATTGTTCCAAAGAGCTTTAAAAAAGCGTTTTAATCTGAATTCGACAATGCTTATTAACAGAGACGAGACCACAGAGGTCTCTTGGCAAGGATCATCAGGTTTACCGTGGTTTGTAACGAATACGTTTAATTTTATGTCGGCTAGCCAGGTCTTCGGCTTTTGGTTGGTGAGTGCCAGTGCTCAGAGAGACACTGCTGTTTAGCCGCAGACGTTACTGACTGAGAACGGGCAGTGTGAACACAGGCGGGAGAGCGCGATGGGGCCTCCAGCGAACTGCAGCACCAACTCATGTTCAACATTTATGAAGACTATTTCCTTATTGGCCCTGCCTGGGGGCGCAGCGGGTTACAGCACAGCACTGACAAGCTAAGGCCACTTCAGCATGAGTTCGATCCCCGCCTGCCCCAGAGGTGACCCCAGGGCGCGGCAGACCCCTCCTGACCCGCCCGCTGCTCCCCTCAGCAGTGGACTTCGTCGATCTGCCTGTTCCACTCCCCACTCTGTCTCTGGTGAAGCCTCTCACCCTCCGCATCTCTGGCCTGTGCCCCAGTTCTGTGTGCAGAAATAAATAAATCTTAAAAAAAAATGTTTCCTTATTTGGGAAATGCCCCCATGCCCCCTGCGTCACTCAATGCCAGGTAACCTGACCTACACATGGCCACAAAAACAGAGAAAAATTGCTCGGAGGACAGCAGGAGTTCGCAGAGCGAGGGGTCTGGGCCACATTGTAGGGTGTGCTGTTTGGAAAGGTGTTTGCCTTGAAATTGAGTGATGTGTGTCCGTGTTTGATGCGATCTCTTGTTTACAGAGCACTAAAACTCATTTCAGCAGAGAAGTTTAGGGACAGAATATGTCCCCACAATTGCTTACAACATCTACTTGGCCTCGAGAAGCAGACGTGTCGCCTTCCTTTTGCGTTAGGGACTGTCAGGCCTTCACACATTGCTAATGCGTTATTTTTAATCTGGTGGTTGTAAATTCCATTTTTTAAGAAGATTTATTTATTTACACTTACAGAACTGGGCACAGGCCAGAGGTGTAGAAGCGGTGAGAGGCTTCCCAGAGATAGAGCGGGGAGCGGAACAGGCAGATCGTTGAAGTCCACTGCTGAGGAGAGCAGCGGGGAGACAGGAGAGGTCTGCTGCGGCCTGGGGGTCCCTCCCTGGCTGGGGACAGCTCCATAGTGCTGTGACTTAACCCCTGCTCCACCAAGGAGGCCCAAGAAGACATTAAGTACTAAAGTTCTCAGCACATTTTAATAAGTAATCAATTATCGTCACCATATTAAGCTTTATATCCTTAGACGTTCATCTCTGGCTAAAAATTTATAATCCTTTACCAACTTTTCTTGACTTCCCCCTTCCGGCCTGTAAACCACTTTGTACCCCCCCATTTCTGACTGGCTTATTTCACTTAGCACAAGCCTCCGAGGTCCATCGTGTAAGTGATTGGATTTTCTTCATTCTCATGCTCTAGGTAAATCCCGCTGTGAGTGTGCCTCCCTGCCTCCCTGCTGTCCACAGTGATGACAAACGTCCCTGTTTCCTTCATCCATCCTGACGCAGAGGCTGTGAACACTGTGGCTACTGCGTCTGTGAACGAGGGGTGCGGACTCTTTCCTCACCTCATTTCACTACGGGCGCGGAAGCAGAGCAGAGCTGCGGGACCTACGGCAGGGCAGCTCCTACATTTGGGGCCTTTTCATAACTTGCTGCCCTCGCTGCGTCCCGCCAGGACAGCCTTCTCCACCTCTTCACCGCGCGGGAGGCCGCGCCTCTGAGGACGGCTGCTCTGTGCTTGCCCTTACGCTCTCGATTTCTTCTGATATCAGTGTGTCAGCACGTGGCGAGGCCCTGGCCATATGTATGTCTTATTTGGAAACGATGTGTATTCAGTTCACCTGCTCATTTTTTAAAAATCAGATTACTCTTTTTGTTGAGTCATTTAAGTCATTAAATTCTTTACATAGTTTGGACATGAGCGCAGAAGCATTCTCCCTGTCACCCTCTCGTCTGTTGTAAAGCACCGACAGAGTGCTGGCCTTGTAAATGAGTTTAAAATCACTCCCATCTCCTCCGCTTTTGAAAGTGACAAGGATGGTATCCATTCCGCAAATATTTACTAGCCTCACCTGGGAAGCCATGTGTCCCGGGCTTCGTATTTGGAGGGTTTGATGAATGTCCAGTCGTCCGACAGGCAGAGTAGTCGCCCTCTGTTCACACGTTTGATTTTCCTCACTCCTTATATATGGGGCCCCTGGCTACTTGCAGAGAGCAGTTCACTCTGCTTTACTGTTGCTGTGGCCACGAGGAAGAGGCGTGGAAACAGCAATAAATATTAAAACTAATACAAGCACGAACACTTTTTGGTATAACTGTTCAGGTCTGAGTCCAGATAAATAATTAGAACAAGGAGGCACCAGATAGGACTCGTAGGACACATTTCTGTCTATCTTACACAACTACTTGGCTTCTCACAAATGATGTTCTAGTAGTCTTCAAATGAGGGATAGTTCGGGCATGTTTTCCTAACCACCTTGCACTGGGAGACTGGCATGGACTAAACTTTTTATCTCTGTGGGATTTTTATAAGCCCACAAAGATAAAGTCGGTGGCACTCCAAACAGTGGACATTAAAATCCAAGGGAAATCATCGAGGCGATGGGCATGAGGATTTTTTGAAGTTGTGGGCCTCTATCCATAAAGACTGCTGTCTGGCGGGATGGGTGGGGACGGGGAAGGTTTCCACAGTAGGTCAGAGGGGAGGTGAAGTGAAGACATCGCCCTCCGCAGGTCAGAGGCCAACAAGCCCACGGATCCTATGGCAATCGTGAGGCAGTTAGGGAACACACCCAGCTCCCAAGGGAAGGCAGAACCAGACCCGCTAGAGCAAGGTTTTAGGAAGAACTGTCAGGCTTGACAGAGGAAAGGGAGTTGGAGTGGCCGAGGGCCCTGTGGTACTGGGCTGCCCGTGGCTGGGCGTAGCACTGGTGGGGGCAGGCAAGACCGAAGCCCCGGCGAGAGTGGAGCATTAAGGTGGCTCAATTGTGGGAGGGGAGGGGGAGAACCAGTTACAGGAAGTGCTGCAGAAGCTGAGGCGTTCTGAGTTAAAGGAGCGAGGCTTTGGTCTCGGTCAGAACATACCCTAACACTAAGCAAAGCTTCAGTGACTCAGTCAGCCCTTTACCGCACACACACACACACTATTCCTACAGCCAATCGGTCATCAAGACAAGGGGCTCCTTTCACACTGGAGAAGCTTCGGAGGCCTCGTTTCCAGAACTACAGTCACTCTTATGTGTCCGTTGGAAAGCGTTTCTGAGAGTCGACCGACTCTGATGCCTGTGTTTGCATAATTTCGAAGGAGCACCGTCATATTAGGAAACGCACTTGCCACAAGATGGAACGTGAAAGTGTCTGTAATTATCTACAATCGTGGGAAAACAAAGGACTCACCGGATTTGAAGAGTGTGTGCGCTTTAACTGTCTTTTTACCCTGGAGTAAGACTTCCTTGCTAGGACTGGTTTACTACCATTTCAAAGTGTTGTTTCCAAATTTGAAAGTGACTCTTCTTTCTTTGAAATTCGTGCCAGCTCTGAAATTGCAAAATCAAACTGCTAAAAGCCAAGATGCCAAACTAAACAGCTCCTTGCCATCATGTGCTCTTGTGACTGAGAAAGAGAAGAACATAGCTAAAGACGAAATCATGAAAAATGATAGTGAAATGAAACATCTAAGACGCACTGGTAGTTCATTAAATATGGCGCCTTGTGTATGTGGAGGCAGGTTCACGAGGCTCCAGAGAGCTGCTTGAAAAGCAGCGATGCCCCTGGATTTTCATTTCACTTAATGTTAATTTAAATAGGTCTGTGTTAAACAGTATAGTTTTAGAAAAAGTAAAGGAGAAAGTGAAGAGAAGAAATGTTGTTTTACGCATGAACTCATCTAAAAGTGGAGGGAAATGCATCTTACGACTTGACCAATCTCTGGAAATAAACTGAAATCCATGGAAGGAGTAGCCAAGCACACATGTGAAGGTGAGCATTGAGACTGTGTGAACAAAGCAGAGGTTCTGTCCTGAGAACCTTCAGTACTAAGGGCCCTCTGTGTGGCACAGCAGGTTAAAGCGCAGCACCACGAAGCTCCTGCACCTGCTGCAGGGTGACTTTGATGCAGGAAAACGTAACCAAGACTTACCGGACCCCATGGGATTTATGGATAGAATTGACACATCATCAAATTTGTATCAAAACATCCATATTTAAGTTTCATGGACTTCAGGATAAAGTTAACAATATCTTCAAACCTGTTTTACCTGGGGTGGAGTTTAATGCTATTTGGAAACCAAAAAACACAGTAGTGTTTTTAAATTTGCCACTGATGAAACCATAAATGTATACACATCAGCTACGAGCTGTTACAGAGATATTGAAATATTTAATCCCATAACTATTTTGAACATGGCAACAACTGATGACAGCCACCATCACTATCTTCTCATGAACTTATGGAGGGAGGAGGAGGGTTTCTTAATAAATCAACACACAGTACCGCATTTAACAAGCACTGGGAACATCTTGAAGGAAAGACACATGGTCTGGGGCAGGAAGGGTTAACCCATCTGGGTCCCAAGGAAATGAGCTGGGTTCTGCATGTTGAGTCCTGGGCCATGAGGACAATGACTTGGGCAGGACCAGTGGAGACTAGGAAAGAACGTCCTCTGATCCCAAATGAAAGGTGACTCGTCAAGTGAGCTGAGCCTGAGAAGGCTGGGAAAGTGACGGGGGCACTCTCCCCCCCAAAAGCCACGCAGGACTTTATGGATCAGGTGACTCTCCCAGTGCCGACGATAGCCCAGGTTTAAGGTAAGGCGTCACAGCAATATCAGTAGTTAATGGTGTCCTTTCCACTCTCAAATGTGTCCCAGGTTGGAGAGATATTATTATTCGACTTCAATCAATATATAGGGCAGGATCACGGCATCAATTTGGAATTAAACTTGGCTGCTAGTAACTCCTGTGAGACACAGTAAAAGTTTATCTTTTTCTCATTCAAGAAAACACACAGAGGCAAGAGCCCCAGCCTGACCTGACACAGTTATTGCTTGTCCTTGTGGCTCAGTTTTCCTCAGTAGGGCTTATCCACACATCCCTCGAGGCACAGCTGGGGGTGACGCCTGCAGCCTCAGGCAGGCCAAGCACATTCTAGGCAAGAGAAAGGCAGAAGGAGCAACAGAAAGAAAAGGCCCAGGCCCACCCCTCGTAAGGGGCCCTCACCGGGACCCAGGTTTAAAATGCATCACACTTCATGTGCAGGGAGCTGGTAACCTGGTGCCAGCTTCAGGAAGGTTGGAAATCAGAACTGAGCACGCTGCCATGCCAGCAAGTTAAATCGGGCTCCCCTCACCTGGGACAACGGAGAGCACACATACCTCTTGGTGGTCAGGCTCTCTGGGGCAGGGGCTACTTCTCTCTCACTCATCATTGCACCTACGGCCTGAAGAAGCAGGACATCGTTCTCCAGCACATGGGCCATCAGCCCCGACCCGAGTCAGAGCGGCTGGACCTGAATATAGTCGCTGACACTCATATGCTTCTCTCTGTACCTGCAAAAGGAGCCAACATCTTTCTCCAGTGTTTGTTGTGGAAATTAAATGAGGTAAGGTGTGTATCAATTTTAATATAGATCTTGACGTATAGTGACTGCACATGAGATCTCTGTTTTCATCTTTTGTTGCATAGAATAGACCCTCAATAACTGTTGATTTTTTTTATTCTGCCTTTGAGATTAAATATTGATCCAGTTGGTAATAAGCACAGAAGAAATCTCACCTACTTAAAGTCACAGGACAAGTTTCTTCAGATATCAATGAATCAAGTATTTCTTCTTTCAGGTGTCTGGGCTAATTATCCATTCAAATTTCAACCTATTGGGGATAGATGCCAGCTATGGCCAGGAGTGGGTCTGGCACTTGCAGGAATGACATTCCCTGTTAATATCAAATACGGAAGACATAGGGGCCACTTTATTTAAAAATTTACCCAGAATGACTTGGTGATGGGAAACCCATGGGATTACAATTGAGATGATAAAAAGAAATGTACAAAATGATGTAAAAATAAACTATTATATTATAAAAAAATAATAATGCCCAGAATATTGCAATTTCACCATCTGTAAAATGAACAATAAATCAAAATCCAAGACGAAGCGTGCTTATATTTGTATTTAGAAAATGATAATTAGAAATAGTAAGCATAATTGTTCAAATTAAATCAGTTGGGACTACAAAGGAATTAGTTTATGAACTGTTTGGGGTTCTAAATACAACAAGAGAACCAGATGTTTTCTAAGAAATAGGTGGTAGATAATTACTTTCATCTAGTTCTGAATTCTAAACTTGACTTCACAAGTGGCAACCGTCCATGAAAGGATGATGTTATGACTCAATAAAAACAATAGCATTCCATATTTTATTTATTTTCTCAGGTTATTGAAAGATACAAAAGATACAAATTTCCTAAGACTTTGCTAATCTCCAGATCACCCCTCCTTAATACACTTACTTCTGGTTAAATGGGAAAATGTTCTAGAATCTACACATTGTTGCTACAATGGAAAAGAAACATTGTATGTTTATATTTCATTCTAGAAAGGATTCCCCCTAAAGAAAATCTGCTGTGTTGTTTTGGATGGGAAACAGAATAGAAATTGGTTTTCCTATGAAGCTGCATATACTTTCAAATGCTACATGTGACATGCCTGGGCTCTTTTTGGTCTGCGTCCCAGGTACTCACTTTATTAAAATATTTTGATAGGAAGAAGATCATACTTATGCCCTTGCAAAGGATGAAATGTTGACACTACAAAAAGATGAAAAGAAATGAATTCACTAGTAGTATTAATTATGCAGGCATAGCTTATAGAGCTTGAATTAGAATTTGTTTCTGTTGCCTAAAAATAAGCTTTGTATCCTTTATACACCTTTTAGTTCCAACTCTAATAGGAAAGGTGTTTCCTGTTAAATGGACTTAGGGTTTAATGAAGCAGGAAGCCATTTAAATCTAAACCATATAGGGAAAAAGTAGGTGATATACTCAGAGTCACTAGAGTTGAAACATAAATTCATTTGATTTCATGAGTCCTGCAGCCTCTATGATATTACTCAGTTCAAGTGGGGAATCTCTGAGAACCTTAAAGCAATGAACTCTGCAAAAGAAGGAGCTAGCTTGACTGATTGGAAAAGGCAGAAGGTAAAGCCCCAGAGCTAGGAAATATGGGAGCTGGATTAACACATCATGTTATGCAGCAAAAATTCTCCTCGGTGAATATCAGACGTTCCAGAAGATACATGGGAGCTATTTCCGGGAGGGTTGCTTTGATGTCACTAAATTGGAGTCAGCCTAAAATACCACATGATTGTGAACGGGGATGAAACATCAAGACAAAGAAAAAATTGCCAAGTAAAAACTTAACTTAAAAATACAAAGCAAAAATGACTGAATGAGTGGTTGTCAAGGACGAGGGCTGGGAGTTGATCGCCTGTTTGATTTTGGTGGGAGAAATGGGAGTGGGTGACTGTCAAAACACATCAGACCAGTAACCTAGAGAAGGGGGATCTTTTCCGGAAGAAAATTATACCTCATTAAACCTGAGTAAAAATCTACTAAAAACAAGCACATTTCCCTTAGATAGATGAGTATGCCAGTAAAGTCAAACACCAACAACAATAAGCATGTATGGGGGTTAACCCACACGTCAATTTGCTGAATTTCAGAGACGACCAGAGTTTAAGAAGAGGGAGGGGACAGTGAACTATTTGAAACTGAACTTTATGTGGCCATATCAACTTCATTTTTCTTATGTTGGCGTAGTGGTACTCTGCCATCTATGTGCAGGAATTTCACATCATTTGTGTCTTCAATGTGAATCTTGAAGGCTGAAATAAGGGAACGTTGTCCTTTTTAAATTGGTTTGCCTTTTTACATGGGCATGGGATCTCCTGAGTTCCCCAGAAGCGAACCCATTAGCTGACAAGGAGATTACTTGAGAAAGGAGGGACCCGATGTGGGAACTGACCCAACTCTCCAGGACTTGTCCCCCTGATGCAAAATGACCGCTAACTGGGACTCAGCAAATTCACTGTCAGCTGGGCTCAGGAAAGTCCATTTATGGTCAGACAAATGCCCAAATGCTAAGAAGAGTCAAGGTGACACTTCAGGTCTTTAGGATTCAATGCCTGGTCATTCACTCCGCTCCTCAGTCCCAGCGGTATTTGGGTTTCTTCCTTTCCCAGGAAGATCACTGCGGGGTTCCTTTGGGGAAAGACCAAGGGGATCCTTCAAATGTCACGGTCACAGCACGGCAGGTGTTTCTTCTAGAAACCAGTCACCTCAGTAATCAATGGATCTCAGTTTTAAAAAGTGGCTCAGGTCACAAACCGAATAAAGATGGATGATTTTTTGGTGGGGTGACTCTTCTCGTCTCTTCTTTCCTGCTTTAACTTTGATTTCTTCTACTGTTACAAGATGAGTCATGCCCTTGTCAACTGTCAATTCATTATGCCTCTGAGTGTGTCATGTCCTATTAATCATCTTAATGACTCTCTGTGGATGAGATTCTCTAGGATGCTAGGCAAAGCTTATTAGTCACTATAATGATCACAGTATCCTGATTCCTGATAGTTAAACAATGCTATCTGAATGATATTGTTCAGAGCCCTTATCAGCCTCATTATCATCAGTGAGTACAGTTCTGTGCCTTCCTCCCTGGCCCAAGCAGTTGAGACACAGCTGGACAGTCTAGTGGTGCTAATTCCCTCTTACCAGAACATTCTTTATGTCACTGTTAATGCTGTGCTCTCTGGGCCTCTCTGGAGAATATAATCACCTAGAAGGAGTTCCTGGCTGTGTGCAATATGTGCATTATTGCATTCTCACAACATGAGTATTTTAAGGATTCCATCAGCATGTGCCTTGGAGATGCCAGCATTTCAGCTTTGCTGAAGGTGACGCTTAATTTTATTAACTTACCTAGACTATAGTAGCAGCTGTTTGAGCAAAAGCCAGTCTAGATGTTTTTGTATTCTTTAGGTGCCATAAACACTGAGATGGTAAGTTCCTTAAAACATTTTCCCACAGATGAAAAGATATAAAGATGGAGATAGATAGATGATAGGTAGATGACAGACAAATGACAGATGATAGATAGATAGATAGATAGATAGAAACATTATTGATGCTTTTTCTGAGAGCCCTAACAACCATACTCACCATGGGTTATTGTTATCCATTTTCCTAGAAGCTGTTATCGCTTAACCATCTCCTGAGGCAGTCACTACTGTGTTACATCCTTATCATGTAAAGCATTGTCAAGTCAATCAAATCCTTCCTACCCAACTTTATGTCTGACCCTATTAACGAAGAACCTTCAGGATCTAGTCACATAAGAACTGTCCCAGCGCCACTGACTAAACCTTGTAACTGTTGGGGTACAGTCCTACTATGTTGTAGATACTATGTACACCATGCACTAAATGATCCGCTGCTTCACTCTCCTTAGTGAAAACCTACAGGTATGCCCCGCCCCACACTGCTGAGGAGCTCTCACCCTGGATTCCCCAGCTGCTGCAGAAGCTGTGTGAGATGGGTCCTCACTCTTCCCCAGGTGATGGATAACGCCGCTCTACAGCCTGTAGTTACACCTGCTTCCTGAGATCCTTGCTGGAACCAACATTCAAAGGCTGACTTACGAGAAGCAGATTCTGAGAAAAAGTTGGGGACACCGAGTACTTAGCAGGAACCAAGGCCTGAGAAGGGGAAGGTAAACCAGCAGGATGGGCCAGAAGAGGAAGTCACAGTGTGGCAAGAGCTAGCAGAGACCTCTGGAGCGAGGACTGTCTGTCAGCCTACTTGGCGTGAGGGAGAAGTGACTGGAGTTTTAATCGCCTGCCACACTTGGCCACCAGACGCAGACACCCAAATAAAAGGAGGTGACACCAAGACGCACTTCTTGCTGTCGTCAGAGCAGACCGTTCGTCGCTGATTCGTAGCAGGCCCTCGGAACACACCGTCTGGCCCTCGGCGGCCTGTGAGTCAGGAAGCACAAGGCTGTCGGCCGCCCGGTGTGGACTCCGCAAAGTCAAGGAACCGAAAACAAAACCAAGCAGACAAAGCCTGTGAAAGACACCAGCCACGCAGGGCTTGGCCCTTGTAAGCGAAACCTAATTTTCCTCAGGAAACAACACGCAGGCCAGTTTACTCTGCCGACACTGTTTCCTGAGCTCGGTCCACCGGCTGCTGGCTAGAAGGTGTGACAGAGCGGGACAGAGGAAGAGGCGGCAGGTGGTGCTTGCCGGCAGACTGCCAGAACAGCTCCTGCGCTTGCTCCCCTACCCTGGGCCGGCACCCCCTCCGCGGCAAGGCCAAGCCCCTGCTCTCCCGCCCGCGGGTGTGCCCTCTGCCATCCTTGCGTTCATGGGGCCACAGGACGAAAGGGGCTTGCAGATGTAGGTTAAGAGCTGGACGTGCAAGCGTGGCTCGTCAGAGAGGGCAGTGCCCAGGGGAGCCCCCTCTGATCCCGGGCCCTGGAAAGCCGAGAACTCCGCGGATGGAGGCAGGAGGAGAAGGCACGGGGGAGACCTCAGGGAGCTTGGAGAGAGCAGCCGCCAGCAGCGCTGTCTGTCTCGCGAGCGCAGGGGCGGCCCGACGGCGTAGGCGGCCTCAGGAGACGCGAGGACGCTGCAGACAGTCTGCGAGGACGCAGGACCTCCGACGGCCGGACGCGAATCCTGTGGGCTCCTTAATCAGAGGCTGGGAAGCTCAGAGAAGAATTCCAGCTTCACTCAGTGTGACTGAGGACGCGTTCACAGACGCCGCTCGCTGCCGGCACGACCCCAGCCCACTGCGGACGCTGCCTCGCAGGTCGCAGGCACACGGTCGCGCACCACCGGCGCGCCAGCAGGCCAGACCCTCCCGAGCCGTGTGCACGCGTCTACACCGTCTGCACCCGCGTCAGCGCCGGGCGAAGGGGCCGCGGCCGTGAGACGCGGCTCCGACTCGCAGGGTGGCTCAGAGCGCCGCTCATGATGGCGACATGACCGCGGTAAACCGAAAGATGCGGTTCAGAGCGAAGCAAAATAAAAAAGGTGAAGCCACAGGAGAAGCCGCACTTCGGGAGACCTGTTGCGGCGCCGTGAGCCCCTCAGCCCAGCCCCGGGCCCGCAGTTACCCGCCTCCGAGGAGCATCTGGTGCGGTCTCCAGGCGAGGAGGCTCCCGGTGCCCAGAGGCAGAGACCAGAGTCCCGACCTACCTGCGGACACAGCCTGTGCCCTACAAAGCTGCGCCCAGGCGGGCAACTTTTTTTTTTTTTTTTTTCATTTAAACACGGTAACGGGAGTAGCAAAGAAGGAAGGAAAAAGTCTCAAATGAAAAAAGTGAAAATCTCTATAGACCCCAGGCCTGGAGTGCAAAATCATTATTCTCTAGAATAATGATGAGGAAGGATTTTTATTCTCAAGTTATAATTTGACTAAATGGCAGAGGAAGAGAATATCTTTTGCTAAACTACAACTGGGTCTTTCCTTTACGACAAATGGTTTTTCTTTGCGTTGATCAAAAGTACATGTCTAACCTCAGTTGACACAGGATTTATTTAAAGGTAGAGGCCAGTGAAGTGATTCATTTTTCTGTATAACGCTTTCTCAATTTTGTAATTGTCTTATTTGTTCTTTACAAATGC
Organism: Condylura cristata; assembly: GCF_000260355.1. NCBI lineage: Eukaryota > Metazoa > Chordata > Mammalia > Eulipotyphla > Talpidae > Condylura > Condylura cristata. The sequence goes on along the minus strand of NW_004567135.1, from coordinate 1,480,312 downwards.
TTAGGTACATGTAATTCAAGTATCAGCTTAGTCACTTTACAAGACTTTTCTCATTGAGCATATCAAGTTCGTTTTCCTAAATGACATAATTTTATTTCTGAGGGAATTTTTCCTACACACATACATATTTTACATAAGATCACCTCATCTTTTATTGCTGCTAAGGTTTACAATTTGGAAAGTAATTCCACTTGCAGTGCCTGGTTTACCCTTCTTACAAACCAAATCAAATTTTTATTAAGTGTGAAGAGTGTAAATTTTAAATATATTTGTGTCTTTGCCAAAGTAGTGCATTAATAAGTCACAAAACTGGAGACAAAGCTTCATTTACTCAGAATACCTTGTATCTGAAATACTCATTTCAGGCATAATATTGCTTTTCTCACTGAGAAAGTACATAGTTTTCTTTTTATGTATTCAAAAAGCAAACTTGCTATGTTAAAACATGTTGACAGAAATATTTTATTTAGTTATTTATAGAAGCAAATAATCAAACAAATCTCAATTTCCATCTGCATGTGAACTGATAAAGAACTTGTGGCCCTTATACACAATGAAAGCTAAATACAAAAATATACATATTGCATCATTCCATTTATATAACATAGTAGAGATGGGAAAACAAAGACATTTATAATGACAAAAACCAGGTCAACAGCTGCTTGGATGCAGATTGGGCTAAAACAAAATAGACTCTAGAGCTTTCTGCGATGGTGAAATTGTTCTATCTTTTGCTTGGACTGGGGGTTAATAAGTATACTAATTTATCGAACTGTTCCACTAAAATGCATTTATTTTGATATTTGAAAGTCATACTTTAATGAGTTTATTTAAAATAAAGCTGGTTACAATCCACAATTTTTGTTTGAGTCTTTTGTATCATAAAAGCAAGCTCATTCTCCTTTGTGAAGCTACTGAGGGCGAATTCTCAAAAAAAGCATATTTTTGCATGACTGGATAAGCATTCAATGCAATAATTAGAATGGTCTGTTCTAGTTCAGATCGAAGAAAAAAATTAAATGTCATTTACAGAACATAACATCCCAATATTTATACTCTGATGTGTGGGCAAATGTAATTATTTGTTGGGTATAATCATAACAAAGGCCCACACTCAATTGAAAATTAAAGAAACAATATATAACCTGTTTAAAAAAGCAATTACTCACAATTAGAAAGTTTATCACTGTTACCTGGCAGATATTTCTTGCTTTATAAACATTCCAAATGAATAAAACTTAGAAGTATTTCAAAGTCATAATGGATCTCATAAGTCTGGACCTGCATTAAAACATAAAGTTCTGGTGGACCAAGAAATATGTCACAAAATCAATATACCTCAATGACCACCTATATTCTAGCATCCAGCAAATATCATCGGTCTAAAGAGTAGAGGTCATTGGATTTGAAACATGCGTCCGATTTGATAGAACGCATCTCATACAGATTAATTCTCGGGGAAAAAAATTACAAGCGGTAACACAAGATCTCAATAAATAAAATCCCAGAAAAAATAACCAGCATTAAGAAATCAACCGTTATAGAACCAAACAAGTATGCACGCTGGCTCCATTCTTGCAGAAAGAAAGCAGGAAAGCACCCCCTTGAACAGAAAAGCAGTAGTGGGTCTTAACTTTTGGCATCAAACAAAGTAAAGCAGCTGAAACACTGACTTACCAGAGCCAGGTAGCAGATAACACTCAGCGTGGGATAACACTCATGTGAAACTCTCCTGGGAGCTACAATGAATTATGTAAATAAAAAGAATGACTCACCAGGTCAAGGACATTCAGGCACTTGACAAGTTATACGAAAGTTACAAAGTAAATTTATGGTTGCATTTCATAAAGTATCTTGACGAACACTGCTATTTGGAATGTGGGAAGTAAGCTATTCTTTTTGTCTAATTAGAAAAAGCTATCATAAATATTTTTTTTACTTGTTAAGATACATATAATCTCTGTGGATCTTTGAACGAAGACTAGGTGACTCACCTAAGAACATGTGTTTAGGAAAAGGCACTGACTGAAGGCTCAGTTATGTGATATCCTATTATGACATCACTGATGCAGTTAATGAAATTTATTAAGGATCAGATACTTATAAACAACTATTATTAAGACACCAAACATTTCTTACAGTGTATTATGAAAATAAGTTTCTAATTTTAGATATGCTTTTAGACTATAGAAACTATTCAGTGACAGTATCTATAGGACACTTAGAATCCATTAAATTTACTCGATGGATAGCACTAAACTAAAGTTAAAATGGATGTGAGTTTAGGCGCAGAATCCATTGAGAATGTTTTGGAATCCCCGCCATTGTTTTTGACCAAAGATCTCTCTGGGTCAGGCTGTATTTACTGAAAGACATACAGCAACGTCCAACATGACTGTTTTTCCCTTTTGTCCTACTGTATGGTGAGACTAAGTTTGATTTTCCACAATTCCGTGAGGGTCTGCAGTGGGAGATACTGTTACAGGGCACCTGGTGTGAACAGGGCGCTGTCTGTGGGCCTCACCCGCGCTTAAAATTCAGTTGTGCTGCAGACACACACAAAAGGGTCAAAATGGGTTTAGTTACAAAAGGGGAAAGAAAAGGAAACAACAACTGGAATATCTTACCGGCTGGGCTGACTCAGAGCTCTGGTAACAAACTAATTGAAAGCCCCGAGTCACGCGGTCCCATGAGCCGATTCCCCAAGGGAGAGACGCAATGGCGCCCTAATTATCCCCCAATGTCCCAGAATGCCGCTTAGCTCCACCCTTGGGTCCTCGCAGTTCTCTCCCTGGTGCTGCTGGGAGTTGTAGTTTTTACTTAACAGTGGAACCTAAGTTGCTAAAATATCGAATATATTGTTCTTGGTTTTTCCCATTATTATTGCACCTAGTAGAATTCAAGGCAAAAATTTCACCAACATTTTTCAAGTTGTGGTCATATTGTTGGCTTTTTCTCTTAAGTTGTGTGTCTTTGTCCGTTTCTGGACAATCTTAGGACTGTGTGTCATAGGATAAGTTGACTCAATTCCTACTAATTTTCCTTTCAGATTCTTTCCTAATTTAAGACACTTTAGAAATGAATTTCAGAGTACTGACACTGGGCAGTAGGTAAATTGGATTCAGTTTTAACTGTTCAGAAAACAGAACTTAGAAAAACAACTTGCTATAGTTAAGATATAATACTACGGGTGTTGATGTTTAGGAGTTTGACAATGGATTAGCATCAATTCTAGAATGTGGGGATATTTTTGGAGAGGGGAAGAGGCCAATAGAAAATGTAAAGAGAAGGAAATGGACACAGGAAAACAATTCAGGAAATACACAGTCTCACTTTTCCGAGTTGAAGGAAATTAGAAATGATGGCTGAGCAGGAAAAATGTCACTAGCCAACACTCAGCCGCCATTCAAATTGTGTCTTGATGTTTCTTTTCATAGAGAACTTTTTTTAAAGATGTATTTATTTATGCATACAGAATTGGGGTACAGGCCAGAGGTGCAGGGGCAGTGAGAGGACTCACCAGACACAGAGTGGGGACAGGCCGACGTACTGAAATCCACTGCTGAGGGGAGATGAGAGGTCTGCTGTGCCCTGGGGTCACTCCTTGGCTGGGGATCAAACTCGTACTGCAGTGGCTGCGGTTAGCTTTGTAGCTCTGTGCTCCAACCCACTGTGTCACCAGGGAGGGCCCTCATAGAGAACTTTTTAAAAAAGAAAATGAAATATGTATAGTCTCTGCCAGACGGCCCATCATTATTCAGTACATGATGTCATATACAAAAGTCAATTTAAACATGTTTTTAAAGATTGATTTATTGATGCACACAAAATGGGCACAGGCCAGTGGTGGAGGGTGAGAGGACTCCCCAGAGACAGAGTGGGGACAGAACAGGCGGATCCATTGAAACCCGCTGCTGAGGGGACAGCGGGGAGACAGGAGAGGTCTGCTGCGCCCTGGGCCCTCCCTGGCTGGAGATTGAACTTGCGTGCAGCGGCTGCTCATGGCTTCACAGTGCTGCGCTTTAGCAGCTGCGTCACCAGGGAGGGCCCGACTTAAACACTTTTTGCTTAAAAAACCTGAAGTTCTGGCTAGAACGTTCCCAAACTCCGCCTCTCTTTATGAATGGGTCTTGCACACGTGTAATCGCTCATATGATCATCCACATCACACACGTCAGCGCACCTAAATCTTATGACAATAAAAAACTGATGCTATTTCTGTTTTGTAATTGCAGAACAAAAACTCGTGTTTTGGCTACATTTGCAGACTTGCTGTGGCGAGGAAAGGCCATGTGAATTTAGCGAAATGGCCCAAATTGTCTGCTGCCAAATGCAGACAACATGAATACACTGACAGGCTGATTCTATTAACAGAAGCCTCGAAGAACTTAGACAGCGGCTGCCATGATAGACAGCAGCCAGGAGCAGTTATTACTCCTATTACTGCTATTACTAGCCTGACTCTGTCCTTTGGCTTTAAAATTCAGTTATTTCAACTAAATTATCCGGACTTCTTAGACAGGATTTAAGTTCTAGAATAAATGCGAAAAGCGTCTAGGAAGTTCTGTTATTATCTGGCATTAGATGACATGACATTTTTTTCCCTTTTTAGGAGCATGAGTAGGATGAGGAATCACACTGGCAGGAAAAGTACACTATGGCTCTCGAACGCACCCAGAGGTTCACCTTCTGGAAGCTTCTTCTCTCCAGGACTTCGCAGGACTGGGGTCCTTTCCGGGGCAGGGAAGCACCCAGGTCCAGTCCTTCCTCCTTCTCACTTCCCCCAAGAAACATTCCAGAGAGGGGAAAAGAAAGGGATGAGAAAGGAAACCCAGGAGGCCCAGGGCGGCGGCCCTGTCCCGGCGCTGGCCCTCTGGATGCTGACCCCTGC
>NW_004567135.1:1472759-1474286 GCF_000260355.1 Condylura cristata | reverse complement strand
GCGAGGCGGCGGCCTTTCTCCCGCGGCTCTGCCGCCCCCCAAGGCCTGAGGGGCGCGGGAGCCTGGGCCGCAGCGCAGGACACTTGGCGGCCTCGCCCTGCCCGGGCCTGACAGGTCTCCTCGGAGGAATGAAGTGGCCAGCGAGCGGGCGCTGGCCGGACGGCCGGGCGGCTGGAGGCCAGAGCCCCCCTGTCCCCCGGCCCTGGCTGAGAGTCCAGGGGCCGCAGGCTGCACCAGCAGCGCCTGGCTGGCGCGGGGCAGGGGCCCCCCGCGTCCAAAGCAGCCCTTGGGGAATGGGACTGGGCCATCAGAACTGGGCGGACGGGAGGTGGGACAGGCGACCTTCGTGGGGGAAGCAAAGGAGGCCGCCCTGCGTTGGAGCCCATGGCCGGCTCGGCCAAGTGGTTTTGGGGAAAGAGATGGTTTTCTTAAGCAACTCTGGGTTGTGTAAGACTCAAAGTTGGAAACTGTTTTGCAAAATTCGAGTCAACCGTTTGCCATTCTGCATTGCTGGCTTCTCCCGGTGTCTGATGACGGAAAGTGAGCTGAAAAGTTAACAGCCATTTCCCATATCTGGACCAGGACATCTTGCTCTGAGCGCTTAGCTTGTCTCTAGCTGTGCGTCTGCTCTTTTACAACATCTGATTGCATGTTGGGCCTGTGGGAAGGGGGCCCGTGCCCCAAAGAGGGTCCTGGAGCCTCGTTGGACCCCAGGATCATGGGTCTGAGATGAAAGGAAGTCTCCTGCAGCTGCTTTTCCTTCACCTTTAGTTGCCAGACGTTTCTAATGGAAGAGGTCAGGGCCTCAGAGCGGGCCTGGGCTTGGCATTCAGCCCTGCCCCTTTGTCAGGCCGAGTACTTGTTGAGCAGCGCCATCCTTGACTGGTCTCATCTGAAGATGGGCTCCCCTAGGTGCTACTGTGGGGGTAACGGAGGGTACAGACTACAGACCAGCCATTTCTGAACACCAGGCTGTGCTCTGACGGTGAAATCTGCTGCCAGGACGTGCTCTCTGGGTGACCCCTCCTGCCCTCTCTGGCGTTCTGGGTGCCCTCTCCTGGGCTCTCTGGCATTCTGGGTGACCTCTCCTGGGCTCTCAGCTTCAATCCTTCTGGTCTCAGTGGAAGATGCATATGAAAGGGGCTTAAGGATTTAAAGGATGCTTGTAGGAGAGTCTGAGAGACACATTGAGAAAGGCGCCTGCCCAGAAACCTGGCCTTCAGCCCAGTCCTCTGCTCCAGAGAGTGGCCGCGTGTGAGCGGGCGTCGCAGGCTTCCCCTCGCCGCCAGGGGAATTCTTTTCCCTGAAGATAGTCTTTGCCGATGACTTGCTTCGCTTGTTGAGAAAGGTTTCGGGACTTCAGTTTCTGCTACCTGTGACAGACTCTTCAAGCCCAAGTGCGTGGTGTGTGTGGGGTGAGGACGCACGTCCCGGGGGTGGGGCTCATCCCCGCTCCTCCTGGTGAAGTTGTAAACCAGTGTTGCCACCAGGAAGGGAAAGAGAAAGGAGCAATCTGCAGTTCTTACC
>NW_004567135.1:1466715-1472149 GCF_000260355.1 Condylura cristata | reverse complement strand
CAGAGGCCTGCAGGCCCTGGGGGTCCTCCCTGGTGGGGCTGCACCTCCCCACTGCAGTGCCTGGGTGGCCTCAGCTCTGTGCTTCAGCCCGCTGCCCTCCAGGGAGTTCCCGCTGCAGTGCCTCTGAGAGATCTCCTGTTGTCCGGTATCTGGACTTCTAGTCAAAGGCTCTTTTGTGAGAATAAAGCAGGCGCTCTTCGCTCTGAGAGATTAGCGGAAGGTGCGATAACGTAAACAGTAGAAAGAAACCTGCCCCAGCTGGCCGAGGAGGGCGGCTTATCCTGCTGGGCTTCTGGGTCGCACTGGGTTTGGCCGCTGGCTGGCTTGGTCTGGAGCAAGACGTGCATGGTGTCCTGGGCACCACAGAGGTCTTCTGTGGATACCTGAGGGAGGGCTGCAGCGCTCTCTCTGCCATTTCCACACCGTCACTCGCCCCTCCCTCCAGCTCCCCCAAAGACAACCTGCTCCTGGTTCCCGCCGTCTCAACCTGTGAGTGGCTTGTAACCTGGCCTGGACTTCTGGGCCGAATGTTCCATTTTACTGCAATTACTGTGAGCTCAGTGGGATCCCGTTTCCCTTCCTAGGCTGGCTGTGGGGACCTTGGAAGCAGAGAGAACATATGGGGTTCACCTGGGAGCCCCTGTTCGTCTGGGTCCGAACCAGATGGGGGTCAAAGGGGCACTCTGACATCTGGGTGTCTGGGTTTGGATCTTGGCTTGGCTAGAGAAAGTTGCTAGACCGCCCAAGTGTCGGTTCCTTATGCCTCGAGATGCGCTTCTGCGCATGTAGAAAGAGGACACTGTCAGCCCCGTGTCTCAGTTGCAGAGTAAATGAGGTGATGTCTGTGAGGGCGTGTGCATGCATGCAGCACTCGGCCCGGGCGGCTGGGGGCAGGTGCGGGATATTTGGCCTTGAGGGGATCACTGATCTTCCGAACAGATCTTTTGGAAACTGACATGCCTCTTCCGACCACACGCCTTGGCAGTGCCGGCTTGCACCATCCCCCGTGAATGGGCTCTCCTCAGCTGAGGAGTCACTTTGGTTTGTGACAGGCTTCCTCAAAACCCCGGGTCAAAGCAGTCCGGCCGCGTTGGGAAGTCACTGAGGCCCCGTTGCAGTCAGGGAACTCCTTGGGAATAGAGGGCGCGTCCGTGTCTCAACGGGGCCCGTAAATAGCCAGCAGCGGCCTACTTGGGCCATCCAGTGCTCATCTTCACCACGTGGAGAATAACAGCCTCCGACGGCCCTTGTCTGGGGTGGCGTTTGTCTCAGACACGCGGCCGCCACCGAAGACAGAGGTAGGTGACCGGCTCTGCCCGTGTCTCCTGCCCAGCTGCCCGCTCAGCTTGTCCGGCTCGGCCGTCGAGCCCCTCAGTTTGTGCCTCGCGTTTTTCTTTGGTGTGTGATCAGTGCACTGGCGAGGTCCGTCCTTTCCTGACCGCCGCTTTCTTTTTTATTTTACACATTCACGCACACAGAGCTGGGTGCGGCCCAGAGGTGGGGGGTGAGAGGACACCCCGGAGGCAGAGCGGAGCGGAACAGGCGGATCCCTGAAACCCAGGCTGAGGGGAGCAGCGGGGAGGGGGTCTGCGGCGCCCTGGGGCCCCTCCCTGGCCCATGGAACTCGCTGCGGGCTGGGCTGGGGCAACCTCACAGTGCCCGCCGGGGCCCCTGCGTTTGCCCTCACTGGCCGCTGGCCCGGCGCGTCCCCAGCGTCCGGCCTGAGCCCGGCCCTTCCTGAACGCCCGGCCGGGCCGCCCTGTGCAGCCGGCACCCCGAGGCCCGCTCTGCGGTGCAGGTGTCTCCTTCCCCGGCTGGTACTCCCGCGAGCGGGGCCACCCGCCGCCGCCGTCGGAGTTTGCCCGCCGCCTTCTCCTTGCTCTGGTGTCTCGCGCCCTCTGCCTGGCTGACGTTTGTCCGTCGGAACGCCCCTGCCGCGAGCTCTTTGCTAGGCCCGCGGGTCCTGGCACGTAGGCCAGAGTCCGGCGGGGCCTGTCCCCAGGCGGCCCTGCGGCCCTGGCCCTCCCAGCTCAGCCTCGTCCCCCCAGGCCCCCGGAGCCCGGTGACGCCCACTGCTCCGGCCTAGGGACCGGCCGTCGGCCCCCGGAATTCCAAGCCACCGTTGTTGTGTCAGGTGAATGCCCCGGTTCGCCCGCAGCTTCATGCCACCCTGCTGCAGCTGCGGCTCGGCTTCCACCCTAAAGTGCCCTCACGCCCCTTGCCCTGCGTCCGCTCCCACTCGCCGCCACCGCCGAGCCGCAGGGCCAGCTCCCGCCCTGAGCGCCGGGCAGGTCGACGTTGTGGCCCCGCTGCGCTCGGGCGCTGTCGCCTGCAGACACGTTTCTGGATGTCAGGAACGAGAGTGTGTCCGTCCGCATCTGTCCCCGGCGGGCACCTCTGTGGGCACGGAGTCTCCGGCACTGAGGGCCTCTGTTTCCGCTCTCACGCAGGTTCATCGGCGTCCTCGTAAACCGCTGCCTATTGTTGGCTCGCTTGTTCTTCCCGCGGCGGTTCCAACTCTGACTGCGTTCTTCCTTCTTTAAACTAGGACCTCTGCCTGGCTTCCTGGGCATCATCTGCTTCAATCACTTTTGGGCTATTTGAAAGCCCGACTGCTTATGTATCTTATGTTTCCTCCATCAGTCTAACTTATTTAGATTCTCTACCTGTTTTTTGTATGACCTACTTCAATTAAGCTCATTTTTAGAACCGCTGCACTTCAAGCTAGAAAAGTTCAAAAACGCACAGAAAACTACAGTAATGAAAACGTCGTTTATGAATATCATTGTTTGAGCTTCTGCTAATGACCCTTGTGGCCACTAATACCATCTCTTTTTTGATGAAGACTGAGTGGCAAATGAGTTGACAAAGGGGCTCATCTCCCGGAGAACCTCACTGTCCGCTTAGAGCTGGACATCTTTCCTTTGTGGCCCTCGGTGAAATGCATGAATCAATGACCAAGCCTGAAAGGAAGAAAGAAAAAAGGGATCAGCACTGTACACTTCAGTTACAATTTGAAATTAGTCACTTTGCAAAATTATTTCCTTCCTAAATCAATGCCTTTAAAGGTAAATGGCAACAGTGTTGTGTGTGTGTGTCTCTCTGTGTGTGTGCATACTAACTGGATTTAGAGATAATGGACCATTTATTTATACATAAACTAAGAGTATTTATTCACTTATGTGTCCCAGACACCCTGTAGACGTAGGGACATGATGGTGAATAACACAGCAAGTTCCTTTTACCCTTGAGTCATACAAACAGTGGAACATACTCTAAAAGCCAAGTTACACAATCTCTGTCCTTCTGGCCAATTTTGTAGACTTCCAATGTCACTTTCACCATGCAGTCTGTCCCATTCTCTACCACTCTCTTCCTTTTATTTCTCTACCCCAGTATCACATGCAGGACCAGAGCCTTCATAGATCAATAGAGAAAACTTGATGAAATTTTTGGGTAGCCACATCTAAGCTGTTTAACCAGAAGGAGGCTATGCAAACATTCAGATCCCTTCTCCTTTTAAAAAATGTCAACAAAAAAACCCGTATTATGGTTGAGAGCATAAAGAATATTACGGGTCATCAATAAATGGTAATCATAATTATTTTGCTTTTATCTCTACCTATATTTTTTTGTACTGGCTTAAGGAAGAGCCTCTTTATTTTTGAGGAGTTTTCTTCGGTACATTGTAGCGATGAATTATAATAACCTGAGCCAAGTAGGAGAGTCATAAAACAGCAAGAGCTCAATGACTTTACAATTCCAGGGTCTACAGATACAGTTTGGCACACACAGGAAAGACATTCAGCATTGATATGGATGCTGTAAAAATATTTAAGTGCTGAATTTTTCATTTCGCCACAAAGTCAGTAATGTCAATCAGGATAACATTCCAGGGGGTTTTTAAGCTCCTTACTTTCTATTCAGATGTGGCATATATAATATCCTGTGTGCATATACATGTATAAACTATTATACATCCCATTTATGTGTGTGTGTGTGAGTGTGTAAATTGCCACAAAAGAAAGACAGTAATCTATCAGCATTAGCTACACATGCTTGTTTATGCATTTGCACATAGCAAGATTAAAGGCTCAGCAAGATGAGACTCCCTGTTAGATAACATGGTGACTCAGGCTTCAGTAGGTGTTTCCATGAAGTATATGCTAATGGCAGTTAGATCTCGCTTCTGAACTTTAAATACATTCAAATCAGTAAATGAGAATCACTACATTAAGTAGTGTGTATTAAGACCTGAAAATAAGATAGGGCCTCTTTCCCGAACCTTTGAGAACACTGTAATTTCGGGGATACCCTCTGTATGTACTAGCTAATGGAACCATCTACAGAAGGATTAAGTATCAAAATAAATGATGGAGAGTGGTGATCAGCTAGATCAGAGGTTGACAAACCTTACAAATCTTGGGCTCTATCCAGTCTACTGTCTTGTTTTTATAAAGTCTTCCTAGGATATAGTCATAGCCATTTGTTTCTCCATTTTCTGTGGACACTTTCCTTCCCAAGGGCAGAGTTGCACAGTTGAGTCTTGGCCTACAACACCTGAAGTCTATACTCTGGCACTTTAGCAAAAAGAAATATTTGTTGGCCTGTGCTCTAGGATTTCAGGTGAGGGAGACTTTATTATGTGATAGAAAAATCAAAGAATTTAATGAAAAGATTAGAACTATCTTGAGGGTGAGAGATGGGCAGACTAAGTAAAAAAGAAGAGATGGTCATTTTAAATAACCCTAAATTCAAAAGCAAATGCAAACACATGGGTAAATACAAAAGTCTGCAGAAATATAAGGATTATGTTAATGTTTAATATTCAAGTGAAATAGCCATTTGTCTGAGTGTAGGTTTTATAAGTATTCATGCAGAAATGATTTGTAAACTTATCGATATTTTTGAATGAATTGGTGAGCTGGTTAAAAATAAGATTTTTGTTTTATACATAATCATTTATGCTAATATATATGATCCTTGTGGAAAATGACTAATCTAGACTAAGTTCATTTGGTAAAATACATTACTTTCTGTTGTTGACAGAGATTTTTTTTCCTCCCTTGTTATCTCTTCTAAAAAAAAGAGAGAGAGAGAAAAGACACCATATACATAGCACCAGTTTTTTAAAAAATGCATCTTGTTTTGAATACTTAATTAGAAGCCTACCTATTACTGCTCATTGGGTTATTTCGGTATTTACAATCAAATTTATCATGCACATGGTCTACAACCTTCATTTAAGACTAAGTGCTCATCCAACACTTTTAGCTCTTAAGTTATTTTCAATTATTTCACATTCTTCAGGCCTCCTATTTCACTAGCTGTTGTCTAACAGCAGCAGGATGGAATGGAATGTCTGCTCACATATGCATTCAGCTATTGGATGGAGGTCTGTAAAATCTAAATTTTAAAATACGTTTTTTTTTTT
>NW_004567135.1:1448713-1466615 GCF_000260355.1 Condylura cristata | reverse complement strand
TTTTTTTTTTTTTTGAGTTGAGAAAGGGGAAAGAGAAGCATGTCATACTTGGAGATAGCTCTGTGCCAGCCGTGTGTCTTTGAGGCTTTCTGTATCATTATCATCTCACCTAATCCTGAATGTCAGTATTTCTCCCTCTGCGCCAGGTGGTCTTAGCAGCTAGAGTAGAATCATTTCTCTTTATACACACACTGTATAGAAAAGGGACATTATGGGAAGAAAAAGTACACAGAATTTTGTCCTTTTAAAATGTGCTAACTTGAAAAACATCTCATTTTTTTTAAATGTCAAAGTCACACCTGGAAATCTTTCTCAAAAAAAAAAAAAAAAAAAGACAAACAAAAGGATGAGAAAAAGGTTGGCAAACTTATTTTGCTCCTCTTCTGCATTGTCTTGTCTGATTGTGCATCTGTGTCAAAATTCCACAGACTAGGCCGATTAAAAATAGAAATGTATTTTGTTCTGGAGACTGGATGTCTCAAGGTCAGGTCACTAGCATGGTTAGATGAAGGCTCACCCTCAGACTGTAGATTTCTGTTGTACCCTGCATAGTGAAAGAGATGAGGAGTTTCGGCCCTCCCTGGTGGTGCCGGAGGAGATCCACATGGCGTAGCAGACCACTTCTGGCCTGCCGCTGCTCCCCTCAGCAGTGGACTTCCTCGATCTGCCTGTTCTGCTCCCCACTCTGTCTCTCGTGAATCCTCTCACCCTCTGCATCTCTGGCCTGTACCCCAGTTCTGTATGAATAAATAAATCTTAAAAAAAGCGAGAGAGAGAAGTGTTTGTTTAGAAGAGCGATGACCCCACCCTGAAGGCTTACCCTGGTGACCTGAGCACCTCCCAGGGACCTTTCTTCCTAAAACCATCACTTTGGGCATTAAGATTTCAACATATGTGTTTGGGGGCCATAAATATTTACACCATGGCACACATACATAATCTTTCATTCAAAAATGTTATGTTAACTCGGTGGATTGTGTATATTGGGACTGCTGTTAGTGCCAAGAAGTCAAGTGGACATGGAAGACTCTACTGAACTAGGGCTGTGTCATACTCATTGGGGTTGGGATACTGTTTGACTCTTTATTGCATCCATTGTACTAGTTGTGAACATTAGCTCCAATTTGGCTGTAATAAGAGAGGTTATTCATCTATAAAAAGAGCCCTAGTTATAATTGCTTTATTAAAATACCACAATGTTGTTGTGACTTGCACTCAGTCTGAGAGTCGATCATTTGATACCCATTTCCAGGGGATTAATGAAGTTCCTTATTATAAGTGATTTAGTTCTTAGTCTTACATACATGTTTAAAATGTATTTATTTCATAGTAACATGAAATTCAAAATACAAGGGCAAATGATCAAATATTACTATCTGCTGAATAGTATTTTTTAGGAGGAAGTTAATGAGGATACAGGAAATACTTGTTAATTGAACACTTTTATAGATGATAAGAACATAGTATCTATCTTTTTTAATAAATTATAGTATGTAAGTTATAGCTTTAAATACAAGACTCTAAGACCAGTAAATTCAAAGAGATTTTATGCAAACGGGCTATTCCCATATGCATAAGACTTCTTCCACCACAGTAGGTGAATTCAAGTTGATGGGCCTCGCTGGTGGCACAGGGCTTTAGTCTTAGCACTAGAGGGATTGTTGGCCTGGCTTCTGCGCCACAAGTTCAATCCCTCACCAGGGAGTGACCCACAGGGTGCAGCAGACTTCTCCTGTCTCCCCACTGCTCCCCTCAGCAGTGGATTTCAGTAGACCTGCCTGTTCTGCTCCCCACTATCTCTCTCACCCCCACACCTCTGGCCTGTGCCCCAGTTCTGTGTGCATAAATAAATACATCTTTAAAAAAAAGAATTCAAGTTGACAACATCCTGGGATGATGGCCAAAAATCCTAGAAGGAATATTAATTCTGGATTAAAGAAATATATTCCCTGCTAGTTTATTGGAGGGAGAAAAGCATTTGCATGGACCCTCCTTTCTAATCGAATCTTAATGATTGCCGAGGAAGAGGTTCTGATGTGCTTTCTATGTATGTAGGAAGCACAAGGGTGATATCGGGTGAACTGCCGTGATAATCCACTTATTTCATGGGGAATCAAACTCTGTTCTAAAGTGAAAACTCACACTTGTCTGTACAGCCACAGCCTTTCTCTCGAATTCCTAAATATGTGAAAATAAAGCACACACCAGTCACATCATCTCTCAATTTTCTGCATGATTTTTGCTTCACAGATGCCACTGATCACCAGTAAACCTTACCGTTGTTTGGCATGATTTGAACTTCATATTTATGTATTTACTAACATCTTTACACTCTCTTGAAAGTGATTTTCCGATAAGGTTGACATGGGTCCGCTGGGAGGATGTATCGAGCCTGCCTACCACTCAGATGCTGAGGTCTTGTGTGTTGAAGACTGACTATGCATGCACACAAGAACTGGGGTGCAGGCCAGAGGTGTGGGGAGTGATTCCCCAGAGACAGTGGGGAGCAGAGCAGGTGGATCCACTGAAACCCACCACTGAGGGGGCAGCAGGCTGTCAGGAGAGGTCTGCCACGCCCTGTGGGTCACCTCCAGGGCCGGGATCCAACTCTTGCTGCAGTGGCTTCAGAGAGCTTCATAATGTGGTGCTTTAACCCGTTAGGCCACCAGGGAGAGTCCCGAAATTACTTTTTTAATGTTACTGTTAGACCCATTTCTCCACAAAGTATGGAATACAGAAATTTAATCTGCAACCACTATTGCTCTATTTTATATATACTTATCCACGTGACTGTGAGCTAATTGAGGGCACATTCCTAAGACGTGCAGAGGCAGAATTGCTCGTTCTTACTGAATGTGTGCACTGTCCTCAGGAATTGTCACTGACATGCTCAGAAATTTTAGCTGGCTTCAGGCAGGCGCTGGTCTCCTGTTGACACTCGACCCAGGAACACCCAAGGCAAGGGTTCTGCAAGCTTACTTGACTGTAGGTATCATTTGGAAGAGAAACTCTTGGCTCTGGAACTTCATAGGAAACCATACGGAAACATCATGTTGAAGAAAGATCTTTGTGTTCAAGACAAACTGGGGTTTGGATGTATCATTTTTGAAGACCAGCACAGGCCTGAGAACTGTATTTGAATTTAATTTTCAATATTCCAGACATGTGCCGTGTTCTCAGAGCATTAAGCTGCATATCAAAGGGAGAAGCCAGCATTCCTGTTTTCTTAGTCAAATGGCAAGCGTCAGGATGGTGCACATTGCGTACATGTAATAGGATATGATAAGTAAGAATTAAAGCAGTGCTTAGTGGGATGACTGACGTGGGGAATGAATTGTTGGGATCTGCTATTTTGCCTATAGTTTTAAAATAACTGAAATCTAACTTCACTGAAGGGACAAAAGGAACCTTTCCCAAGGAAGGTCACTCGGTTGTTCTGTTTATTACCAGAGGATGAGGGTCACGTAGTCAGAGAATCAGTAAAACTGAAAGTTTAGTGACACTTGGATTATCCCATCATAGATGGAGACGTTCCAGAGTTTTGAGCATCCTTCCTAGTAAAAGCTCTAAATCACTAAAATAAGTTTTATTTTACTGTTAGCTGACCAAATTTTGTATAATCTTAAGGACTTCTTCATCTTGTTTTAAAGGAAAATTGAAATTAAAAATTAAAAGCCATTTCCTGACATAAGTAATCCAGATTCTCTCCTTTTATAGCCAAAGCATTGTAGCTTGTAGCCACATCACTGCATTCCTTAATTATCAGCCTTATATGTACTTTTCTGCTGAAAGGGTTTCACACATTTCCTTAAACACACAACTCAGCACCACTCAAGCATTTTTCTCACTGCCCTCCAAAGCCTTATTCCACATACCACATGCTCAAACATTTACTCAACCACTTGGCTAATCAACCCAAAAGGATATATACTTGTAGATTTAAAAATAAAGATATTTAATACTATTTGCTAATTGTGTTTCCATGGAATCTTGTTCCATTCTAGCACAAGAGACCAGAGCAATAAAAACTGTTATCCTAATAATAGGACTGAAAGATGAGTAAAAGAAATCTGCATTCAAGAAATCCAAGAACAGTTTCCTAATTTTGACAATGATACTTGTTCCTCGACTGAAACCTCACACAAGACTTGACCCTTAGAACTTGCGACCTCTCCATGGTAATGAAAGAAAGCTTATCTGCATCTCTTTCTGGAAATAGAACATTCCCCTGAAGAACAAAATGCAGACAGTTCACAGTCTTACTTGTTCAGTAGTCACACACCACGCTGTCTGATGTTCCCTTCTTAGTCATGATTCTGATAAAATCAACATACAGATGTTACGGTCAAGAACTTCCAATGAGAAACGGTTCTGAGTTTTGGTCTCCAACAGCATTAATTATCTCTTTCTTCCTGACTGCAACTTACTTTGGGAATCACCTATAGTAAACTTTTGGTAGAACAGCTTACCTTTGCTACAGACATGATGATTTTACGGAAGCTATCAATCACTACATGGCAAAGCTCTAATAATTGTATGACATGTCTATTCTTGTAGATAGTTACTTACAGCACTGGTGTAGAGAAAATTTCCATGACTCCATTTTAGTCTCTATTGTAACTACTATCTGTTAGATGTAGCTAAACTGTATATATCTGAAAGCATTTCAAGTTTCTGCATGGCTGCTAATATTAATGTGAGGATTTTACCAACTACTTTTTATTGGTAGGGACCTTTAGCCTTTAATCTGATTTTCAGGGTGTCCCTTGTTTCTTTTCAGATGTGCAGGATTTAAAGAAAAGGAAATTTAAATTCTAGATTTGGATGGAAGACTTCCTTTGAAGTTGGCACTATGCTTTTGGCACGATGTGTATACATTAAGTCATGGACGCAACAAAACCTCGAGGTGGCCTCGCTTTGTATTTCAGCCAGTGTATTATCCCCAGCTCTGTGAAGAGCGATTACCCAGCTTCCATTAAAAGATGTGCAGTCAATGATGAACTCATCATTTGCGAGCAGCTCATGTTTTTCTTAGCCAGCTTCATTTGTTAGTAAGTTTATTTTAACATTAGCCTGAGGAGACAAGTGCCTGCCAATTGTGTTCTTTACATTTTTATTAACATTTTAATTGGTAACATTCATACCATAAAGGCATGTCATTGACAGCCTGCTGATAGATTATCAAGGAGTCTGATTTTATCCCAGGAAAGGAAGCCGTGTCTACACCACGTGGCATGAGGAAATGAGGCAGGCAGAAGTGGTGGGTGGGTGCTGAAGCCGTCAATGCTGTTAACTCGGGCCTGGTGGGTGTTAATTACATGTGCAAGTGGAAAAGCAGCTAGGTAGAAAGAGTGGAGGACATGTTAAAAATAAGTAAGTATAATAATCGCTTACATTTACTGAATGCAGTGTTCTATGATGACATCTATTGAAAGCCTGCCGTCTATGCGACATTCTAAACAATTTCCACGTGCTGAGTTTTGGGCCATATCATGAGGTGGGTGCCATTATTACCTTTCCTACATAAGAAGAACCAAGGTGCCAAGTCCTTGAGTGACTCACTGAAGTTTACATGGTTAGTGACACCATTTGGCCTCAGACACTGTTGTTTTTAATGCGTAGAAGGTTCTCTTGACAATTGCACTTCTCAGGCCCTTTTGGAGAAGAGAGGGAGCCTCTGACAGCACTTGGACTCTGCAGTTGGGTGCTGAGTCGGTGCTGTTTTCCCCCTTCTTTGAGCTACAGATTTGATTTCTCACAGCCCTAGTTCTCTGCCTATCAAAAAGATTTGCGTATTCATGTTATTCTAAGTTGTGTCTACATGAAGAATGCTGAGTGTTAAAGAGTCTTTGCTGTGATTCTAGATGCAAAGCCGAACAGGTCCACTTGGAAATAATCTGCGCCACATGAAGCTTTTCCTTTAAAGAAGGCCAGGGGATGCATTTGTCACGAGTAATACTGGTTTATGAAAGATTGCAATACAGACAGCGTGGTAGGGTCTGTATTAGAATTAGTACACTTCTAAAGACACACCACATGTTGTGTTTTAAGCCATATACACGAGGCCACATGGCTTATCTCTGGAGCTAAACACAGTTTTTGCCTGTGGTGTTCAAGTAATTGTAACATTTCTCCTTTCATTCATTAGCTTGAAAAGTTGGTGACCAAGTTCCTTCTCGCTACTTCTATACTTGTGTGTACTTGGCTTTGCCAGAAGAAAGCTGTCTGCACTTTTAACCCAGTGTCAACAGCATAGACTAGGGGCTGTATGTCTGCCTTTGGGGGAACACAGAGTAGGAAATTGGCAGGACAAGATAAATACGTCTGTGCAGCATAGAAGGAAGCAGGAGACAGGCTTTCCTGAGGAAGAGGAATCAAAGGTCCAACCAAGATATATGTCAACAAGGAGTCATGGAATGTATGGGCAGATTCACCAGAAAAGAAGTCATGCCAGCAGTTTCTCTGAACCGAGAAGCGCTTGTAGTTATTATTCATGGACGGCTTTTTCCAAAACCGCCTTTCATAACACTGTCCGAGCCTTTCATTTGTTTTTGCTAGCTATGCAAAGCTGGCCAATAAATTGTACTTAAAAACCCACACAAGCATAATCTGACTCGGCACGCAAAATTTAAATAAGGACGATGCCATCCCACAGTCTTAGGGTGCAGTTTGGCCACGCGGAATGTGGGGTCAGTGCTGGCAGGGAGGGGTGAATCTTCAGCTCGTTTCCCAGCAGTCTGATTTAAGACCTGGCACCTCCATGCGCACTGAGGCCTCCACTACTGTCTCCCAAGTCCAGGCCTCTCTGTCTCTCTCCCTCTCTCTCTCTCTCTCCCTCTCCCTCTCCCTCTCCCTCTCCCGCTCCCTCTCCCTCTCTCTCTCTCTCTCTCTCTCTCTCTTTTAACCATGCAAATGAAAATGCTTGTGCCCATGCATTTGCGTTTCCCCACTCCAGGTTAGTATGTGCTGGAGACCAGTTTATGGCTCGCTTGGCAAGCCGATTATTGCTTATAGAAATCCCCACCCCCAGGCCTCTATGAGCCCACTGGGGTGCTACTGTGTCGTTGACAGTCTCCTCCCTGGAAGCAATCCTTGCATCTCAGCCTGAGCGCCAGGCCCTGCCTTTCTAGCGTGGGTCTACGTGACTCGGCACTTGGCTAGACTGGCGCGTGCCCCCTTCACAGGACCCCGGCAGGACCCCGAGTGGCTTGTGTGCTAGCCCTGATCGCCGGTGCTGCTGGTGTTGCGTCGCTGTTGTTGAACCTGGCTTCCAGTGTCCTCTGCTCTGCACCGAATACCACTCACGGGGCAGCGCTGTGAAGCTCTTGCTATTGTCTCCTCTCCTCCTCGAGTTACCAGCGTCCTGAGAGATGAAGTCATGTCACCGTCTCTTGAGCGCCCCTTGGATTCACCCCCTTTACCTTTCTTTCCGATAAAGTGAGTTGTCTAGAATCTCCGGCCTTGTCTGAGTGAGTGTGATCAAGCTAACATCTGTTACTGTTTGGCAACTCAGTTTTTATTGCTAACGTTTTACCGATAGTTTAAATTATTTGCAGTTGTTTTGTGTAGTTCACTTTTTACAATATTCCAGAACAAAAGGCCCAAATCCTTGAATGTATTTCTTAGAGTTTGGTTAAAGCTAAGATTTAGTGCAAATCAGATAGACCGATTGGGTATATGGAGTGTACCTGCGTTTCGGATTTTATGCTAAGGTCCAGAAACTTCTGACTTTAGCCAGTATAAAATGCAATGAAAGTATTTTTTATGAAATATACAAATTATTTTATATAAAATAAAAAAATAGTTAAAGGCCTAAATTGCCGTCATGTTCTACAGAATGAAAGTGTGGTGTAAATATACTCTGTGCCGCCTAAGTACTTTACTGTGTGTTCAAAGTAAGACGAAGATAAACTTAGTGAACTAGAAAACTATTTTTTAATGACAGATGTGCTGACATTACGAGTGTGAGTTCAATCTCGTGTCCAAACATTATTGGCCACCTACGTGCATGTCGCTGGGCTGCGAAGTCAGAGTACTGTTCCTCCAGGCTGAACACTGGCTTGGCTTTCCCTTCTTGCTGGCGGAGATTTAAAACAGAGCATAGACGTTTGTCAGATGTCTCAGTCCATCACGTACACCTACAATGGCGGAGAGACAGCAGCTTTTTCTATCTTCAAACAGACAAAAGTGTCTGATAAGTCTGTAGCTTGCCTGTCCATCTTTCCACGCAATTTGTATCATTTTGTGACGTATTTCAACTTCTTTATGTATCCCATATATTCCTGACATACATATTACAAATACCCTCATTCCGATTAAGACTTCCCTTTCCATTTTCTACTTGGTATCTTTTGATAAATGGTTCTGAATTTTGCCAGCTGAATTTATCAGCTCGTTCTCTCTTGGTTGTTTAATTTGCTGTTTCTTGTCTCGTCTTTCTCAACCCCAAGGCCATACAGACGCTATCCCCTCTCTCTGCATGACCCCGGAGGCTTCTCTGTATTGTATTTTACATCTGAAACTTTCTACTACCGTGGCCACAAGTTACTACCAAGCACTAGAAATGTGAGTCATGAGACAGAGGGACTAATTTTTAAAATTTCATTATAATTAGTTGGAATAGCTTTATGTGGCTATTAGCGATTGTACTGGATAACTGAACCACAGCTTTGTTTTTATCACAAATAGGGCTGCATTTGCTGTTCATTTTCTGCATGGTGTCAGAGGAACTGTAGTGTCCTATTTTCCCATATGGCTAACAAGTTGGCCTAGAGCAACGTTTTCCCCACGGGTTGAAAAGGCCCGTTTTGAAATGAAATAGATTGTGTAGACGTCTGAGAGTGTGTGGGTGCATTTATGGATTTATTTTCTGGCTTCTGTTCTGTTCCCTGATTGATTCGTCTGCTGGCACGAGCAGTTTGCATTACCAGTACCACAGCTTTCTACTAACCTGATGTTAGTGAAGCTTGTCCGCGTCTTCTTCTGCTGTGGAACTTTGCCGTTCTTGACCTTTCATCGCAAATACATTGTAGATGCGGGTTTTGAAGTGAAAAAATCAAAAAGGAATTTTCTTTGTATTTGAATCGATACATCAGTTTGGAATTTTTATGATGTGGAAGCTTTGAACTCCTGAATACGGCGTATCCCTCTTCATTTTAGCCTCTTTCATGTCTTGCATAAAAACAAGCAAAACCCCCACCTTTTCATAAAGTTTGCTTTTCTTATATTGTTAAGGCAGAACTACATTTTGAGACTATTATGCATGTTGCTTTTGTAAAGTCACAGACTTGATACATTGAGGGTACCGGTGACTGTAGCGTATTCTGACATTCTGCCTCCAAACTTAACGAGCTCATTAATGACAGTGTTTCACTGGTAGATTTGTGCACTCTAGACAGTTCATTATATCTGACATCTGTATATCATTTCATTTTGTCAAACAACAAAACTTAGCGAGTTTAAAAGCTCCTCGGAGTTATTCGACAACTCACAGATCAGGCAACAGCCCTCGGCCAGTGGAAATGAGCTCCCAGGGGCCACGAAAAGGGGAAGATGTTTTAAAGGGAAGACTGGGCTCATGGAAAAAAAGATTAGCTCAGCTAGGTAGCCTACTTACACCTCATGGAAAGCGTCCGTGTGCCGGTCACTCACCTTCCCTGGGAGGAAATGGAGAGTCGCCTCGCAGGTTCAAACCGGGAAGTCGGGCCCTGGCGGGCCTGGCGGGGAGCAGC
Source organism: Condylura cristata (assembly GCF_000260355.1). NCBI lineage: Eukaryota > Metazoa > Chordata > Mammalia > Eulipotyphla > Talpidae > Condylura > Condylura cristata. The sequence continues at coordinate 1,456,884 of NW_004567135.1, read as the reverse complement.
TGCACTGACTTCTGTCTGCGAGGCGGGCTGGGCGGGCTGAGTGCAAGCAAACCCAGGTGGGGCCTGTCATTTCTTTTATTTATTTATTTTTTTCAGGTGCTTTTCAGAGCTCCTGACCCCCCACGTCAGTCTTGCTGAAGCTGCAGCCCTGGTCCACGCCGAGGGCAGGTTGGCTTCGCACGGCCCCTGGATGGTGACCCCTGCAGGCAGGTGGCAGTGGGTGGCATCCTGCTGTGCCACCGCTGCGTGCTTGGCAGGAGCCGGGGTTCACCACCCGCACAGGGGAGCAACGTGGGATCTCCCCCTGGTCGCTGGAGCACTGCCCATGGCCAGCCCCAGGCCGCTCGGTGGTGAGAGGCTGCAGGACTGCACAGGCCGGCCCACCTCAGAGCGCGGGCTGAGGGCCTGCAGGTAGCTGAGCGCCAGAGCTGTGGGTGAGGGTGATGAGAGGATCCCCCAGAGGCAGAAGAACAGGTGGATGGACTGAAACCCACCGCTGAGGGAAACATCGGGGAGACAGGAGAGGTCGACTGTGCCCTGGGGGTCGCTCCCTGGTGGGGGTGGAACACATTCTGCAGGGGCTTCAGACAGCTGCACAGTGCTGAGACTTAACCCTGCGCCACCAGGGAGGCCCCACACCCAGCTCTTCATTCTATTTTGTGAATAAAATCAGTCTTTAAAAACAAACAAAAAAGATGGCCGCCTGCCAATGAATTCTCTTTCGCTCCTTCACTATGTGCCGGCTGTGTGTCCTAGGTGTGTCCGTTTGTGAACTATTGCGGACTGGCGTCTGGGTCCAGCGAAGACCACGTGTCGCTGGTTCACGGCCGCACATGGCCTTGAAGGCTCCCACCTCTGCTGGCCTGGGGCCTTCTAGTCTGCTGCCTGCGCTCTAGGCGAGGAGACCGCCTGTCCAAGTCCACCCAGGTCATCAAATGCTTCAAGAACAAAGCTGAATAGACTGCTTCTCTCAATCTTTATGTTTTCCCTTTCAATTATGCTTATTCAATGAATTTTTTTAAATTTCTATATTTTTCCTATTTCATGTAGAGTTTCTTGTTGCTTCCAGTGGAGAGATTTTTATGCACAAAAGACAGAGACTTGAACAAATGAACACGTGAACTTAGTAACAGCTCGTGGGAATTTCTTGGAACCTGGTTTCAGGAATAGACTCCACTTTTGCTGGAATGGCGATGGAGAGTCCACTTCCATCCTGTCGCAATGCTTAGTGGCCTCACGCTTCTGGTGTCCAACTTCACCTCACTGCCTGTTCCCGCCGTGTCTCTTTAGATTCTTGGGGTTGAATGTAAAGTTGCCCTAATCTAACCTCTCAGTGGGGTTGCAGAGGTTTCTTACTTAAAGGCGTATTTTAGATAAGATTGGCACTCATGTTCTGCAGTGAGATAGATTGGATTTGAGTCTTAGCTGCAAATCTCCTTAGCGTTGTCATTCTGGGCAAGTCCCTCCTTAAGCCTCGCCCACTCCTGAGTAAACTGTGGCGATACTGAGGGACCTACCTCCTAGAGGCGATGAGGGTGTATGAGTCAACACGCGCATGAACGCGTGGGAACGCAGGTCACGAGTAGTGTGCTGTCGTGACTACTCATAAATGCCAGTGATTTCTCTCCCCTCATTCGATGTAATCCCGGGCAGCTGTCTGTTGCCTGCAGTTAGGACCATGTGGAATAAGCATTTCGCTCGGCTGTGTCCCTTCACCAGCACCACTGAGGAACAAATTAAAGAAACAGGCAAGAGCGGATATGTCTAAAGTAGTTGGTGAAATAAAAGCAGAGCAACAGGTCAGTTGGGGAAGGCACTGCAAACTATAGCTTCCTGTATATCGAACTGAACTTGGAGGGTAGAATTGTAACCTGAAGAGAGTTTTTAATTAATCAACTCAGCTATATTATGTGTAACATTTCACACCAGAAGTTTGCCTGTTCCAATTTATACTGTCATCTATTTTGTGTAAAATTAGATCCTCTATTGTGTAGTAAAACTAAGTAATAAAGGAGGTAAAAGCAGATGTTAGTGTATACGGTTAGGCATAAAGGTAAAATACGGCTATTTTACAGGAAAGTATCTCTTTTATTGCCTAAGTATTTCTAGGAAACATTTCAAGGAACAACTTTCTCTTTCCTCCTTTTAAGTGCTCACGAGTTTTTCTTTTTTTCCTTCTTTGGTTGTTTTTGTTGTCTTTTTTTAAGGGAAGAATATTTGGCTAAAAGTGAAGGCGTGGACTCGTCTAGTTTCCCACAGATGAGTACTTCCAATTACATTCTTTCTGGATTGTTTCCAGATCCTTGGTAACATAGAAATGAATAAATTAATCTGGCAATGCGGTTGGTCTGTCCAGTTTTGACAAAGAACGCCATGCTTTCTTTAATTAGTGGGCGCGCTAATGAGGTCATTGCCCTCTTCATAGCGGATACAGCTGTGGCTCGGTGACTCACGAGTCACAAAGCAAACACAAGCCCAGTCAGACTCACACGTTGAGTTCTGAAGCCAAGTGTGAGATTCTGCGACTGCTCCCTCAGCAGTGGTGTTGCGGAGGGGAGTGTTACGCTACCAGCCATCCAGTTCTGACCTCGGGTCCTGCTTCTGCATGTCGCGACTCGGCTGGACACCTGGCTCACGCTGAGGTGGAACACGCCTAGTGGAGACAGAAGCGTGTAATGCGCATCTGAACCGTTTTAATTCCTGTGCCATTAGGTAAAGTCGACTTGAACTTGCTCACTGAATGTAGATCACGTGGAAGTTCCGTAAACGAACAAGCCTTTTGGTTCTTGCAACATTTGTAAATATTGTCTAATACAGCCTTTCTCTACTCTCAAGACCATGGAGAGAGCATGAGAAGTCCTCAGCCTCTACATGCAGAATGTGTGAATTCATTCTTGGTATTACTTCAGTTTCACAGCTGAGTTGTCTTATAAAGAAAATGTTTCCCACGTTAGAAATGGAGCCAGTCCTGCAGCTCCCCGAAGGCCTCACAGAGCTTGCGCCTTGCTGTGCTTCACACACTGACTTGGAGCCCAAGAGAGCTTATGTGCAACTGGTGAATTAAACCTGAAATAATTTCCTGTGGCATTATGTCATATCTTCAACAATGCAAAAACCCACGAATGTATTTGCATTTAATGAGACAAGATTAAGTGAATTCTTTTAGAAATGCATTAAATTTAATAGGCCACTCTTGTATGTGCCGTGTAAGGCACATGTCTGTTCCCTCTGCAAGCTGTGTTACCCCAAAGTTGTATCCATATGTCTTAACTCTCTGTAGACGTACATCTCTCTGTCTTGATTTTTATTTATCATTTTATTTCTGATGTTTTTCATTAAGTGAGGTATGATAAAGAGACTTTTGCCTTGTGAGAAGTTCTTTCCTTTAAGTATTTTTGCACACAGAGCTTTAGATGAGGCCCTTTCACAGCCCGATGTTGACATCTCATTAGTTCCACTCAATCTTTCACACTGGGGAAAAGGGTCATTCTTGACATTTCTTACCATCTCCACCGGAATTGTCATCAAGCTCTTAAGCTTCTAGATATTTGCTTGAACCAACATTTATTTTCACCCTGTTGCCACTGCTTTAGCTGAAAATTTAACATCTCCCAAAGAACTATTCTGCAACTCCCTTCTTCTCCTGTCCATAACTGCATATTATCTTCAAAACCGTTTTACTAGAAAAGAAAATCTAATTACATCCCGCCCAGACTGAGCAAGTGACCCGCCGCTCTGCTTGCTGTTGTTATTGTGAGCTCTTCCTCCCCTGGCCAGACCCTTCAGTCTTTATTCCTAACCCTCTGGTCAGGGATCCTCTGATTTAGGGCCATCGCGTGGGAACCCCATTAAGAATGATATCTCCGGATATTGTGCTCTTTATGTCTGAGGCTGCTTGTCTTCATGACTCAGTTCAACTTTCCTTTCTTTTATGAAGTGATCTCAGAGTTTCATTGACAGAACTTATTGATGTCGTGGGGATGATAGATGGAGATTCTGAAGCGTGGTCGGGTTGTAGCACAGTGTCTGTGTCTATTCAGGGCTTCAAGGCTGGAACTGGGGACCCAAAGCCTCAGCATCACGCGAGTGATGAGTGTGAGTTGCCCGGGTGGGGAGCACTTGCACCCACGCAGTGGTGACTAGTTCGCGTTCAGGTGTCATCTACACAAACGAGAAGAGTTCGGATTGCTGGGAAGTTTGTCAGATGCTGATTCCTCTCACTTCAGCCATAGACAGCCGTTGGCCGACAGCCTTGTGTCACTTACCTTGTGTCACGGCACCAAGCTCATGTAGGCCCAGACCCTTGAGCGCCGGCCCTTAGCTGGACTCTGGATGGCTTATTTGGTTTTTCTTTTTTATGCTATTTACCAGGCTGACTCGGTTACCTCTGTAGCTTTTAGCACACTGCCGTCATGCTCTGCACGCTCATCTGTCTAGTTCCCTTGCTGTAGAGTAGAGGAAAAGTACATATTCTTCGTGTGTGTGTGTGTGCGTGTGTGTGTGTGCTTCATGTGCCCCGTAGGTCAGAATCTGGCCTCTAGAGTCAGCCCTCACTCGCTGGCTAAATAAGCGAAGAAGGAATTAATGCCTGTTGTTTACATTTTGCCCTCTTTAGTGCAGAGACAGAAGGAATCTCTTAAGATTACATGGATTCTCTGTCTTCATGTGTTTGGGAGGTCAGGATGTTTCTGAGTTAGTCACTTAGCTATTTTTCTGTCTTACGTTGACAGGTTGTGACATGAAAGTCATAAACGGGTCACATAAACAGCAGACATTTATTTTTCACAGTTTTGGAGCCTGGGATGTCACAGGTCCCGTGCTGTTGAGTTGCTTCCCGGGGAGAGCCCCCCGCTGGCCTCCCGCCGGCCACCTCCTTGCTGTGCGGTCACCTCCTGGCTGAGCGGGGCGCGGGAGCCAGCTGGAGCTCCAGTCTCTCCGAGGCCTCCATTCCCGTAACTGGTGCCCTGCCCCAGCAGAGCCCAGGAGCTCAGCCAAACCTAACCAGTTCATTAGTCTTCAGAAGCCACAGCTCCTAACAACATCTAAATGTAACTATCAGTCTCCATTTCTGTCACATGCAATGAAGGGTAGACAAGTACTTGAATCCCATTTCTGGCAAATGGTAATGATCCATTTTCTTTCGCGAATCTGTGTGCCTATTAAAACGATGTCTGCCACCTATTTGTTGAAAATCTGTTGTGACCAGTATACATACCAGACATCAGATTATAAAACGTCAATTACAAAGTGATCTACATTTATATAATAATTAATACAATGAATTATTTTTAAGAGCGCGTTTAAATGGAAGCAGTTGATGGTGTTTATAAATCATTGCTTTAAAAGTCTTCAGCCATAAAGCATTTAATAACATATGCCTGTGGGCCCTCCCTGGTGGCGCAGCGGGTTAGGACACAGCACTGTAAGCTGGCCGCAGCCGCTTCAGCGCAAGGTCGATCCCTGGCCTCTGAGGTGACCCACGTGGCGCGGCAGACCTCTCCTGACCCACCGGCTGCTCCCCTCAGCAGTGGACTTTGTCAGTCTGCCTGTCCTGCTACCCACTCTGTCTCTGGTGAAGCCTCTCACCGCCTCTGAGCCTCTGACCTGTACCCCAGTTCTGTGTGCACAAATAAATAAATCATTTGAAAAATAATATATGCCTGTGCAGAGTGTCTTAAGTTTCAAATTTTACCATCATTGTTTTTCAGTCGCTGGAAAATTGGCAACTTGCTAAACACCATGGAGGCTGTTTTTTCTCATCCGTAAAATGTGGGTGGTAAAAATTATCTTACCTGGGTTGTTGCAACTATTGAATTAAGCGCCGGTGAAAATGACCTTGAGTCATTCTGACCACACGGCGCAGCCAGTCCCCCTTATCCCAACTGGACAATTCAAATGAGCCTTACTTGGCAGACTCAGGGGCGCTGCGAGAAATATAATAGCTCCGTGACCTCAAGTTTTGATGTCAGATGTGTGCCTTCAGTTTTTGGTCGATTTTCACAGTAACTGTTTCATAATGAATTTGTAAGGTTACAATGTGGTCTTTCCAGATGCTAAAGGTTAAACTAATTTTCCCATAAGAAGATTAAAAGATTAAAATCAGTGGTTTCTTAGTATCCATGGGAGGTCTTCAGCTTTCTTCATGTCAAGTCCCATATGTAGAAGCAAAGTGTGTCACATTTCATTGGAGGACAATTACTACAACTTTGCCAATATATGCATTGCATTGTTTTTAATAGCTGCCTATTGATTACTTTGGATCTTGACTTATTTTTGGTTAAATTCAAAATTGAAAACACTTCAGAATAGCGTAAAGATAAAGGCGAGCTCGACATGGATGGATGGTCACGCGCCTTCAAGGTGCAGCCATTGGATTTCCTGAAGTTTGACATGCAAGCTACGTCTTTAACTGTTTGTAGGACCTGGATTTATTTTCTTCTTGAATTTGGGCTCAAACTTAGGTAAGGGTACAAGCTCTTCTGTTAGAACATGCCTGCAGGAAGAAAATAGATTCCATTCTGTTGTTTGTAGCAAAATGTCAAGTCCGTTGCCTATAAAAGACTAACCTCAGGGATTGTGGGATATGAAACTTGAAATAGATATAGCCTTCTCCCAGAAAGAGGGAAGTGGTATGGGTCAGAAGCCCAGGAATGCTCGTTATATTTAGAGTCAGAGTCACAGGGTACACGGTGGCTACTTGGTCTGTTTCCTGTTTTTACGTATACCTCTGCGTTGATCCATTTAAAACACACATCCGGGCTCGTTATGTTCAGAACATGTCCTCCATGCAGGCGGTTGGGAAGAGCATAGGAAGGAAACTTAGTTCAGGCTCACAAGGGTGTGTGTGTGTGTGTGTGTGTGTGTGTGTGTGTGTGTGTGTGTGTGTGTGTGTGTGTGTGTGCGCGTGCGTTAGGAGGCCAGGAAGGGGAGCGTTAAATCAGCAAGTAAGTGACTGTGATACTATACAGCAGAGTATCAGGGCTGGGGCCAGCAGACTCGTGCTACAGCGGCGGGGCAGCTTCCCAGCGCTGAGGCTGAACCCCCGTGCCACCAGGGAGGCCCAGTTTCCTCGGGCTTTGAGGGAAGCAGCGACACAGACTCTGCCGTTTGTGCATCAGGAATGAGAAGGGAGCGACCGGCTCATGAGGCCTCGCAGACTGCTGCCCGCACCGGGCACCAGAGCGCCCCACACTTTGCTGCCCGTTTTCCCAGTGAGGGCTAAGTACGTGGGTGGGGTTCCCCGGCCCGGCCGTGCGGTCTGGTACCCGTAGGGCAGGTGCCTCTCACGTAGCCATGCGACTGCCAGCATCTCGCTCTGTCTTTCTGCGACTCGTGTCAGAGAAGCCGGCGAGGACAACTCGCCACAGCTCGCTAGGTCTGTCGGGCGGAGCCCAGGTGGGCTCTCGCGGCATTGCTCAGTAACCCTTGTGCTGACTCTTGCTTATGGCCTGGAGACGAAGCCAGGGTCATTGACTCGCCCCCGTCTGTGCTTGGGGCCACTCGAGTCCAGGAGTGTCAGCTTTGGGCTCACGTTCTGCAGTACCGCGGCCGCGCTGCCTGCCGGTGCCCTCACGGACTGCGCGGGGCAGGTCCAGCTGGACGGTCATCACGCCAGCTGGCTGAGGCGCTGGGCTTTCCCAGATGGGGGAGCAGCGGCAGCCCCGCAAGCCGGCGCTCCGAGGGTCCTTCTTACCCGTTCTAATGGTCGCCAGTGAAAGTGCTGTTCTGTCTCTCCGCCATCACTGTTCCTCTCCTCTGCTCTCTTCTCCTCCACCCTCCTCGCCCTCCCCCCCATCCCGTCCTCTGCTCTTCCCTTTCCTTCCTCCTTGGGTTACTTACAAAAAACTTCCACCGAGGAACAGGTGGAATTGCACCCCTTACCTGGGCTGACCGCAGCGTTCCCGTGCAGCAGATGACGAGGACAGCGACGCCTCCCCGCGGAACTATTCCTTCAGCTCATGCTAGTGAAAAGTGTCCAGTGTCACGAAGTCCTTTTTCTGGGCCTGGGCACGGGGCTAGTCTCCCACTATTATTTATTATCGCATGGAGCCACCAGCTTTTGCCATTCGAAACCACACTCACGTAAAGGCGTTGCATCTGTTCCATGCTGGCCACCTCCCTGTCCATCTCCAGGCTCTCTGTCCGTGCTGGCCACCTCCCTGTCCATCTCC
>NW_004567135.1:1398877-1447652 GCF_000260355.1 Condylura cristata | reverse complement strand
ACCTCCCTGTCCATCTCCGGGCTCTCCGTCCGTGCTGACTCCCTGTCCATCTCCAGGCTCTCCGTCCGTGCTGACTCCCTGTCCATCTCCACTTAGGGGTTAGCAGCTTTCTCCTCACTGGCCCTATAGCCAGTGAGGGTCTCTGCTATAGCCAGGTGCGAAATGTACTCTCAGGCTTTGCATTTCTGCCCCTTATTAACATCGCCGTTGTGACTTATTCCTGCAATTCTCTTTCCATCGGCAAGCCGGCTGAAACAAACGCCGCTCTTGTACCCACGTCGCACCCATGCGGAACGCACCGCGGGCCGGTGCGGGCGTTGTGTCCACACGAGAGACCATGCGGACGGCCTTCACTGCACGCATTGGTTATGTGCCGTCACTTCGTTGCTTTGCCGTCTAGAGATGGGTTTGTATAATTTTCTCCTAGTTTGAAACCCCCAGTTTGGAAAGTCAGTGTCAGGTGGACGACGGTAGATTCCCGCGGGCTTACTGGGCCTGTGAATCGTTTCCCGAGTCTCATTTGGCGAGACTCATGGGACCTGAGGGGCAGAAGGAAAACGGTTTCAAATTCACTAATTTTTTCCATTAGGAAAAAAATAAAGTCTGGGGCAAAATCCTCCACATTTCCCATAAATCTCCATGTGAATCTGTGGGATTTCTCGGTGTCCTATCGACGCACCCCCCTGAAGAAAACCGGCACCTATGGATTGTGCTTGGGGACTGTCAGCCTCAAACACTCCTGCTTTTGGGGGCTCTTGGCATATATTGCTAGTGACACGCTAGTAGTCAGTATCTCTCACCAACCGTCATCTGAGTGCTTACTTAGAAATACTTGTGTTTTACCTGTTTAAATATTTAAGCAATTTTTTTATAGATTTCAAAATAACATTTACTTTGAAGCAATTGTATAGGGTATGCTGAATGCTTTGTTTTCCTGATGCTGTATTTTTTCTAGCAAAACTTGATTAAACTGTCTTTAGATCAATGAATCTCAAGATTTCTGTGCTTGTGCCGTGAAATGATCTAACTTCTGTGTGTTCTGACCTGTGTGGAATTAGATTGTTAAGATATTGCATAAATCTTCTTTTCCCCCCTCAAAGGAACTTAATTTTCCAAACACAGTATCAATAAATAATTAGAGGGAGCAATTAGTTAAAACATTTTCCTGATTAAAATTTGAGGTTAAATTATTATCCTCTTTTTTCTGTTACATGGAACAGAACATCCAGGCCTTTTCTAGAACAAACAGAAAACAATCTGAGGATACAACACAAGACTCTATATGATGATGAGAGCGTGGAGGCCATACTGTGGCCATACATCTCGTCGCTACGAGATGCAGCAAAAACATGACTGCTGCAGAGTGGCGCTCTTTCCGTGGGCTCATCCTCATTATGAGCTGACGAGTTACATACATGGCGCCTCATTGGCAGGTGTTGATTTATATGTCAGCCTTGCATCAGATGTAAATGGTTACAAGAATACTCTGGAATGCGGGTAGAAACAAAGACAATGTTATTTATACAATGAGTAAGCAGACCAAGGGGGGGGTAATTTGTGATTTACTCTTTGCTGTTTTTCATATTTGACTTTTCTTGGGGGAGGGCTTCATTATTTCAGCTAATACATCACATTTTAATTTTGGTGAATGTCTCTGCTCTGTCATTCACACAAAATCTTACCTTGCCTTGAACCCTGAAGGTTGTCAGAAAAAATACTTTAATTTTTTTTGTTAATTTCATTTATTACAAGAAATGAAATGATGGAGATCCTGAAAAGAAAAATGTGGTGTCTTTCCCACAATAGACTTGGATTCTCTGTACCCAAATACCAGGAGGATCCATGTCACTTTTGGCTACTGAAGCCATTTGTCATGCCAAGTGTTTGTGATTGTGTAGAGATTTTTGCAATGATTTTTTTTTAATTTTTTACCATTTGGTTGACAGATATAATGAAAGTCATTGGCGACTTCTATCAAAAACAAATGCTGTCATGAATTAAAATTGGAAATATCCACCTTTCATCTTGGCAACCTAATAAAGAGTCTGATGCTTTAAATGTCTTTTCCAGAAAAAAAATAAGCATAAAAATGAGTATTTCAGTGTTTAGGCAAAGTTCCCTCAGGGACCTTTAAATTAATGTGCGTCTTTGAAAGGAACTGCATCAATGAGAAATGACTTATGTGAGCCGATTGAGAAGTCAAAAACATTTTCTAGTTGGAGAAGACATTGAGAGAAACATTTTCATAGAGTTTTCTTTGTGTGCCCTATATATTACGTATGTACATACACGCCTGCCGCAACCAAGCTCGTATGAACTCTCATGTCTCTCAGAATGGGTGAGTCCTGTGGTGACAGCTGGGTGAAACACACACATATTTATGGCGGAAACCTGAATCCTATTTCTGTCTCAGCCTTCAATGCCTTCCCTAATCAGGTTGGCTCCATGAACCACTTCTCCACTCTCCCTCCTCCTCCTTTCTAAATTTACTTTGTAAATTTTGTACAAAACGATCCTTTTCGGTTGCCTGTTTGCATTTCCTGCTCAGCCAGAGACACCGTCCATTTCTGCTAAAAGTCTCCTGAGTCTGATCTTGTACATCGTAGACATCACTTATTCATTCATTCAAAATGTTTCTTAGAACTTACTTCATTTGACATTCGTAAAATATGATGAACAAAAATGAAGCCGCTGCCTTGAGGGGAGACAAAACTAGCTGTCACCTAGCGATGTCACCTAGTCACAGATGAAAAGGTGAATTCCATTTTCAGGGGGCCAAGTTCACTCTACAATACCGCAGTCGCTTCTTGTATCATATCGGATGCAGCAAAAGCAGCAGAATCCATCCCCTCCCCCACAGGTTGCCTCTCTGATGCTTCTACTTTTACATTTCCTGGACTCAGGGCTCATCTCAGTCTTCTGAGCCCTCCGTCAGGCTACAGAGTCTTCGTGTTTTCTCTTGGCCGCAGGGGTGAGCTCACTGGGACCTCCATTCCTAGTGACTGTGCAAAGGGCCCATCTCCAGCTACCCTCATTTAGGCACCGGGGTTCAACCTATTAATTTGGGGCACACAGACATTCAGGCCAGAGCACAAATGGTAATGGTGCCTGTCAATTGTAAAAGTGGATGAATAAACTTTAAGTGCTGGAATCTGATTCTTCATGCAGAGGATGGAGCCTCAAGACCGAGGCCAGAGGGAGAGCACACGCTCGGCATGGCTGCATTTCCACCATGCCCGTGGGTGGAGTTATGGGATCTAAGGGCGATAAGGAAATGGAAGCGACGGGTCAGCCTGCACTGAGGCCGCAGCACTGGTAGGGCCATGAGCCCCGGTGGCGGGGGGCAGTTACACTGGACTCCGGCTAGCTGTGAAGAACTGGGGAATAGCGCAGGAGGTGTACACTGACGCTGCTTAACTGAAAGTAGCAGTTGAAACGGCTTATGTTAATGGGGCAGTGTGCATAAAGGTGCTGGGAATCTCATTTTAATAGCAAAGTATCTGTGAGTTATCACTACCAGCATGCACTCAAAATAGTTTTGTTGTCAACTTTCAAAAGCCTTTGATAATTTAGAGTAATATAATTTACTTAAGAGCCTTATAAAATAATGACCGATGGTATGAGCTACCACACCAAGACCTTCCTCAAGCCATGGAGTGTGCTGTGTACTTCAGATGTACTTAATACTCCAGTGCAACTGCTCACCTTTCACAAATGGGAAAATACAGGAGAGTTCAGTCTATGTATCTGTGATCACATGACTCGTAACGAGACTATCTGACATTCAGTCCATTGCATTTGGAGCCAAAGTCTGGGCTTTCTACTGTGTCCACTGTACTGTGTCTTGCAGTCTCTGAGATATGCTCACATTTGCAGCAGGAGCTGAAAGTGACAGGCATCCCTGATAATGGCGTATACCGCCACTCCTTTCTTGGTTCACTCATCAAAGACTCATTGCCTCTCGAGAAGACTCGCTCTGTTGCAGACACAGCAACCACACGCCCTTGTAGAACTTATGGGGAAGCAAATGGCATTAGCAACCTAAATAACTTTGTAATAACAATTTTGAGAAATGGTATGAAGAAAAACATAGTGCATCTGTTAGGCAGATTACAGAGCGGGATTCACACGCATTCACTTTTCTGTGGGCAAATGTGATTGAATTTACAATATAGCTCACTGTAGCCCAAGAAGGCACTTCAAATAACAGTAGCTAAGTGGCACCACCCAGTCAGTCAAGGTTGGCAGTCCAGGAACGCTGGTCCTCCACGACCTTTCCACAGCATAAAAGGAACGTCGGGGAAGTGAAGACAATTGTGGTGTCCGAGCTAACAGGTTTTGAAAATTGACCAAACGTCACTTCTGTTTTTCAGCCTCGGAGGGTGAATTAGGAACTAAATCAACAATGACTTATGTCTATTCACAAGAAGCAAAAATATCCATGGAGATCAACATTACAGTGTCCTGAGGGCAGGATCGTCCTGAGCATGTGGGAGACTTTGAGCTAGAAATAGATAGGCAAGTATTTATTAATACTTTAAGACGCAAGTATTTGCCTTCAGTTATTGCTAATGCTTGTCATAAAAATCTAAATAGTAACAAAACAGAACATTTATGTCATGCAGGACTTCATAAAACTAGGTGGACAACAAAAAATAAAACTGATATGAGCAAAGCAGCATAAGCCTTAGCGCATGTCAGTAACACCACAGCATATGGACCATGGCAGCTCAAAGGTTAGAACATTCTAAATGTCAGCTTTAGAAATTTATGTAGATCTATATTATTATAAGTAACTGATACTTAAGGAAGGTATGAAAATTGCACAAAACCCCCACAAAGTCAGTGATCTGCTTATTTAATGTGATTTTTTTTTTTGCCAATAAGCATCCATGTTGTAGTTTTCTCTTTTCACCATCCTCTTTCACACCCCTTTCATAAACAGATAGAAAGTGAGTCATTTCCCGAAGTTGAAGATGTTTTGGTAATGATCTGCAAATCGTTTTTTTTTTTTTTTATTTTAAGATTTATTGATGCACACAGAACTGGGGTACAGGCCAGAGGAGCAGGGGTCGAGAGGATTCCCCAGAGTCAGAGTGGGGAGCAGAACAGGCCAACCAACTAAGAACACTGCTGAGGGGAGCAGCGGGCGAGACAGGCGAGGTCTGCTGCGCCCTGTGGGTCACCTCCCCAGCCAGGAGTTGAACTCAAACTTGTGCTGAAGTGGCTGTGGCCAGCTTGCAGTGCTGAGTCCTAACCCGTTGCACCACCAGGGAGGGCCTGGTCTACACATCTGAAAGACTTTCTTCCTTAACTGTGAGGGAGCAACTGAAATTGTGTTCATGGAGTCAGTGTGAATGCCTGTGACCATGGAAGTCAAACAGGAAATCTGATGCCACCACTGAAACTCACTGGCTTCAGAGGTGTGCAACTCCCCTGTTCACACCTTTCTCGGGGTCCCCTATCCTGTCTGTCCTTCTTACGCTCTCCTTTCTGTCTTTCTCTGAGCTGGGTTTTGAGGAGTGAACAAGAGCTCACCTGATAGAAGAGCGAGAAGAGGATTCCTTCCCAGAGACTGCGTCTGCTAAGAAAGCAGAGACAAGTTAGGAAGTGTGGGATGAACTGACACTGGAGCTTCTGTGCTGTAGGAAGGCGCAGTTGGCGGCAGGCGAGACACAAGATGAGAGCGGAACAGAAGGGTCTGACTGGATGTCAGAATCATCCAGAGTCAGGGGAAATGGCCACACAGCAGTGTGGGGCTACTTGGGGCCCAGAAAGGAGTTCACCTCCTGCCACAGCAGAGAATGAGGCGCCCCAGCAATACAAGGCCTGGTGGTTTGCTGAGTCTCCTTGTTTCTGTGAATGAGAAGCCAGATGAGCCACAGTGAAGAGTGAGAGTGACTGGGGAAGTCAGAGAGGGGAAGCTGTTCAGACCTGTAGAGGAAGGAGGGAGACCCTAAGAGGCGCAGGAAGAGGCTTCCTGGCAAGGCCTGCTCACTCTGGAAGCTGGGCATGTGAGGGAACCGATAGCCACGGTTAGGTTCGTCTTTCCCCACCTAAGAAGCTATTCAGCTCTCTAGCTGCAGGATCCAAACTGAGTCTAGAGTCTTCATTGTCCTTGCTGCAGCGAGACAAAGGTATGAATGACAAGAATGTCAGTGATGAAGGACAGTGTTTGCTGTTCTGGGCCTTGTGCTCACACACTGTGTGTTTTGTCACATCCTGTCCTTCTTTTCTGTGACTTTAAAAAAAAAATAAAATTGAGGCTCCACAATACTGATGTTCAACAGAGAAGAAATTAAGATCAGAAAATGACCAGTTGTTTGAGAGAAGATGGAAGTGTCAGGGAAGGGAACAATCTCAAGCGCCCAGGACAAGATTGCAGGAAATAGCATTTTCAGTTTGCCTGAGAAGTGGGGGTCCGGAATGGGACACAGGGGATCAACGTTTAAGACTCCAGGATAGAAACTGCCCAGTGTGTAGTCGGAAACGGTTGATGAAATCAGAGAGGCAGTGGAGACGGAGGCCCTGAGTTCTCTGGGCCTTACTGATCGCATCGCATGGGAATCGATTGTGAGCATTGATTACGGTGGGAATGTGGCGTAAGAGAAATGGATTTTGAAGGGAAGACCTTAACGCTAACGCATCCCAGCCTTCAGGGCGATCTTGCTTGGTGAAGTGAACTTAAATGAAGAAAAGTTCATTGCACGAGTTGGAAAAGTGCTGATGTGAAGCCGCAGGGTGGAACCGGAGTCCCGCTCCCGACCCGGAAACACAGCGAGCCTGTGCTCAGGACTCCGTGCAGTCAGGTCCCCAAGGAGAGAGCGTGTGGAGGCGACACAGAGCGGGGTTCGCCGGCGTCCACGCGTAACGGGGTAGCAGGGTGGGGCTTTCTGGGAAGGACCTCGAGAGGAGTCTGGTAGGAGCGAGACTTGGAGCAAAATGGGGAAAAGTATAAAGCGGAGCAGCGACGAGACTGAGAAAGAGGGTCACTGACTGTGATGAGCAATTTGGACCTTGGAAGTGCAAACGCAAGGAACCTCTGTGGAGCTCGATGGCTTCAAATTAGTAAGTGGCACTTTTGTTTGAAGGTGTCTGCCTATTTTGGCTGTATAAGTAGCAGGGTGCCGCAAAATCAGCCACATGGGTGCTGGCATCGGCCAGAGGTGGTACCGTGCAGCATTCTGTGGGTGCTGGGCTGAGACACACTGTTTTGGCCAGCCCCGTGTCAGATTCGGATGAAATTCACTGGACTTATGTCTCTGGTTTTGTGACCTTGTTTCATAGTATTTTACTTTAAAAATTCTAAATCTACACTCACTGGTTGCTGACGCAAGCATTCGGGGTCTTCATGGGTGACATATTTCTATTTCTATGTGGTAATTGTGGAGGATGGGATACTGACTCGAGCCTATAGTCGGTAGCTGAGAGTTTGGTTCCCCTGAGGCTGGTGTTGCCTGTTCTATCAAATGGAGAGATAACTATTACCAAGGAGTGATATGACAGTCGGAGACCATTTATCTTTGGAGTCTCTATGGTTACTCTACAGTTTTCTAACCCATTTTCTGTCGTTTGACATTTTTTGGAACCCCACTAGGAATTTGAAAATCACTTAAAACTGAGTTTTGCACTGGTTCAAGTTTTGATGGCTATGAAATAACCTGGGATAGAGAATTCAATAACAGCGCCATTTATTTCCCCCAAAGATAGCTACCGATCGCTAACAAGCTCCCCACACGTGCCAGCCAAAGCTCCGTGCGAGTCCTCTGGCCTGGTCCGTGCTCACAGGGCCCCCACGGACCTCAGGAAGGGGCTGCGTGGGTGTCTGCTGCGCTCGGGTGCGAGAGCGGCAGCTCGGTTCAGCAGTGACCTTCAGAGCAGGGGCTCTTACCCTTCCCCCAGCGGGCAGGGCTTCAGTCACACCCCGAAGCGCTCCCCACCTTTCTGTCCATCCTCACCCGACACTGCTAAAGTCTCTGCTGCACCGCTCCTTCCTGGAGCCCCAGACACATGGACACCGGGCTGTGGGGAAGACGCGGGCCTACAGGCGTGGCAGCCAGTACCTCCCTCCGCTCAGCCGCCCAGCGGGCTCCTGGACACGCCGCAGCTGACACACCCAGAAGGCTCTTTCTTGACTCTGCGTTAATGCTGCGGGCTCTGTCCTTCTTCGTGATTCATTTTCAGTACACAGCTAAAGAAATGATATTTGTTCTCACTAACCACCGACTGTCTTCCGTTTCTGGCCCCCTCCCTCAGCAGGCGCTGGGATGGCCATCACAGAGAGCGTGGTGGGGATGGCCGATATTTCCGCTAGAGTTCTGCTATCAAAACTTTCTTCCTAGTGTCTTCTTGCTTTCGCTCACTCTCAGTCGTGTGAGTCTGTCCACAGAACACGGCCCGTGCGGTTCTTGTTTGGGGATAGGGGCCACGCGTCAGGGGCCACACATCAGGAGCCACACGTCAGGGGCCACGGGTCTGGGGCCACACGTCAGGGGCCATGCGCCAGGGGCCATGCGTCAGGAGCCAAACGTCAGGGGCCACTGGTCAGGCGCCACACGTCAGGGGCCACACGTCAGGAGCCACACGTCAGGGGCCACGGGTCTGGGGCCACACGTCAGGGGCCATGCGCCAGGGGCCATCCGTCAGGCCCAGCCGCACTGCTTGCAGTCAGTCATGAAAACGCCGATGTGGAGCCTTTGAGGACCTGCCCCTGTGACTTTCAGAGACCCTCCATGGTGGTTGTGTACATGGAAACAGTGGTTTGTTTCTGGAGAGCCAGCCGTGTGCAGAGTGTCTCAAGGTTGTCATTGAGCGTAGAAGGAATGTCACTCTTCACCTTGGCCAGCCTGTCTGCACATTCTTCAGCGTGCGCCAGCCGGGCAGTTATCAGCTGATGTGATTGTTGAATTTTTCATTAATCACTCACCTTAAGTGCTTGTCCTTTGCTTCCAAAATAAACATGTTTTCTACGCTTGTGAGGAAAGAAAAGAAGGAAATTTAAAAGAAAATAATAGATGGTTATTTTTGGCTTTATTATGAGTGCTAAATATTATCATAAAGTATGGGATTACAAGTCAGGTATTAATGAATAATTCATTCAAGGCACTTTTTGTTCAGCACTAATGAACACTGAATATTTACAAAAATGACTGGGTGTTGCTATTAAGTTTAAAGGAACACCTTCCTCTCCTAAGAGAGTAGGATTATCGGCTATTTCTCCTGAAAATTTGGGAGTGGCTTTACAAAGTGTTATATTTTATTTAGCTTTATACTGCTTTCTAAAGGTGTTGCTTATTTTTTGAGAATTTTGTCAGATGTGCCACTAAAATTGCCTATTTCAGTTGATATGATTTTTGATATTTATCACTTTAGTTAACAGCCACACATGTAAATGTCAGTAGTGTATTTCTCTCTTCTACATTATGTATTATCTTGGCCCTTAGTAAATACCTTTGTAAAAATGGGTTTTATTTATATATTAATAAAGTTTGTGAGCTAGAAATCCTGAGTCCTCTGTCTAATTGAACTAAAATTACAAAGTCAGTTAATTATGGGATGGCCATAGAGAAACTTTATCACACCACATAGTATTGAAACAGCTGTTGGTTCTTTAAAAGCTTGACCTTTTTTAGCACCCAAATAATGGGCCCTGAAATTAAAAATTAAAAATATCATGTTTTCCTAAGTGATAATTGGATGAAAACTTGAACATTCACAGGTACTTCTAGAGGCTGCCTCTTCTTATTTGTGTTTATTTTCAGAAAAATGACCAAGGAATTTCTCCTAATTTTTTTTTTCCAGCGATATGATCTATATTTCTGTCACTGGGTTCTGATAGTGTAATGTTCTCGAGTTCCAAATTCAAGGTGTTGAAATAACCTTTTAGTTGAGATAAGAAGAAAAGAAACATCTTCCTTATTCATTTTTAAATATTAGTAATATTATTTTACCCTCCATGAGGATCAAAATATGAGAGATGTTGTTTCTTAAGGCATGGGGCAAAATGCAATTATACAGACAAGTGGATTGTAGCAAATAATGCCAATATATCATCATATGCTGAATTCAAAATTAAATATTTTAATGGTAGTCACTCAAGCAAAAAAGAAAAGTAATTGAAGTAAGATATTATGTTTTTCAATGTGGTAACTGTATTATCTAGCTCTTACTTATTATGTTCTAATAATACCAGCAATTATGTTACACATATTTTAATATGGATTCTAAAAGCAAATGAATTTAATTATCCCTATAATGAAATTATTTGCATGTAGAATTGACAGGTTGGCCTGTGATATTTTCTAAATGAGACCATTATATGTTAATAGTCTGCTTATTATAGTTTGAAACTTACAAGTAGGCACATTGGCTGTCAGTCCAAATTCCTTCCATTTTAGGTTACAAAGTCACGGGTCCTCTGGTCAAGTCCGGTAACATTACACGTGTTATCTAAAGGACATTGCATTATCTCTGTTCTCCGTCTTAATCTTTTCTTCTGTGAAAAATATTTAATAGTCTTTCACTACTCCATGCTGCTGTGAAGCAATCTGATATTTCTGGATTGCTTCTTTAAGTTGATTGATCGCATTGATTTAATAAGACAGGTATGAGGACTTATCCAGAAAACAAGTTTCGTTTTTCAGGTTGGGAATCAGCAAGGCTCTAATATCCTTCTATAGAAATTAATTTCTTTCATTCTCCTAAGTACCAACTGTTAATACTTACTATCTTTCTTCTTGTTATTTTGTTGACAAACACTTTGCCAGCATTTTGCAAATATAAACTGACTTAACAGCCACAATTTTGGGTTACATACAACTATAACCTCCTTTTTGTTTCAAGGTAAGAGAATTGTCAGAGAAGTAAAAAAACTTGTTTCAAAGTTCATATAAATTTAAGAACATATGAGAATTGATGGTCAAACTTTAGTGATATTTTAAATGTTTTTCTGACTTACTGTTAGACTTTAGAAATGTTCCTGAAATGCTTCTGCATTTTTCAAAGGAATAAATTTAATGCAAATAAAGTTTTAATGCATTTATATAAAATTCACATTATTACTTTATAAACACACACGTGCACACTTTTATATATATATATATATGCACATATATACATTATTCCACCAAAAATGTACAGGAAAAATTGTCCCTAAAGTTAAAAATACATTGTTGTTTGGGGACTTAAATGAATCTCTGCTTTTTTTTTTTTTAGTAATTCTTTTGTACTTTGGAAATAAAACTCAGCACAAAAAATGTAATGGCAGGCATTGTAGTTATAACATGAGGTCTGTGGTGCTGGGGCTGTCGGGAGTCTTTACACGAAAGCTTAGAAAATTGAAAGAAGGTGAACAACAGTTCAGCCAGTATAATAGAAATACATCTTTCAGAGATGTAGAGTAAATCTTTCAGAGATGCAATATATTTTTTTCATAAAAAAAAAAAAAACATGTATCTGAACACTTAGCTGGTGTCTCTTGTTTCTGCCTCTTCCAGATGTGATGCTCCCCTGTGAAACCTTGCACGGAAATCTCAGAAACCAGAGGACGGGAGGACTGTGCCAATCGCGTTACGTTGTGAGTCCTCGCTGCGTCAACTTGTTGACTTTTACCTGGCTATTGCAAGTCATGTTTGTGGATTGATAATTCTTAGTATAAATGAGGATATTAAGGCGGCTTGCTTTTAAATCTGTTTGAAAAATATCATGCACCTGGAAGTGGCGACTTGTAGCCATTAGCACCCCTGTGAATTCACTTTCTGTGATCCTGCTGAAGAGATTATGCTTCAGTCTCTCTATATAAAATAGAAGTAAATATAAACTTCAAAAAAGTCCTATTAGAAAGGTCATTTGCTGATCAGGTGACCTTGAGGGCTGCATGAAAGGACTCCGTGACCTTGGTGTGAGGTTGGAAGGCTCACGAACAACCAGGAACGGGGTGCTTTTTAGACACCAGAGAACAAAGAAAGGCAACAGATTCTCTCTGAGGTCTCTGGCATTCTTTTTAGTAGTGAGACTACTGATGTCTAGAATTATAAGATAATAAAATTGTGTTTTATTGGGCCACTAAGTATGTGTCAGTTGCTTACACCAGCGATATAAAACTAGTAATACCGACTCTGCGGTTAAGGGACACCTAGAAGGAGTTTAGTTTATGCCAGGTGTCATGCCAGACATCATTAGGTCAATCAGGGAATTACTGGATGGTGAGACTTGTTCATTTTTGTGCCCTAGTGGGCTCGTGATTGTTTAGGTGGGTGTAGTGGTCCATGGGGCCGCCACTGGCCACATGGTTTGCTAAGGGAACTGGCTGCGCCCTGCTCGTTCCTCACTGGCTAAGAGCAGAGACAGTGCATTCCAGGGCTTGCCTTAAAATCCTGGCTGCGAGTCTGACTCGTCATAACCTTCTTTTAGGACTGGTTAAGTTCTTAGAGTGCTGGCTCATGGTAGGAACTGTATAAGTGTTAGTGACTGCTGGCTTCTGACTTCTCTTCCTTCAACATCACAGCCATCAGCCTCATACTCTTTTCTTTAGGTGTGGAGGGGGGTGCCCCAAACTGCGGATGAATGCCTTGGCAGTAGAAAGCATTTCCATGCAGCTGAGCTCTTTCAGTTTTATAACGTGTTACATAACATAATTTAAACATCTTTGTACTTTTAAATTACCCTTTTTGTTTGATATCATCACACACAGAGATAAGCAAATTTAGCTCATCTATAATAATCCATTTAACTTGCCTTTCTATTTTGGCTGTTTTATGTTATCAAGTTATAGGGCTGCTTTATAATGTCACTGTTGAAGCAAGCAGATGCCTTGGTACCAGAACAAGTGTGCACGGATCTATAAAAAGAGCTCCTAGATACGAAATATTTTGCATGGAAGAAAAACCTAGTCTGAACATTGCGTTTGTGACGAACATCCTGTTAAAAGTGAGCCTCAGGAGTGAACGCACAGATACTTGCCAGTGCCCTTTCTACTCTCTAGCATCTGTGATCGGGTTTCTTTCAGATTTACTGGGGGCAAAGATTTGATCAATTCTTTAGACTTTGGGCAGAGTAGCTGTAGTTCAAGGCAGGATGCATTAATCAAATTAGCCAGCATGTGTTACATACCTCCTAATGATATTAGATAAAAGATACCTGTTTAAGGCTTTCCAGGTGAAGTGGGATTCTTAAAGCAGCGCAAGTTCTAGTAGTTAGAATCAGGCGGGGACAGGACATCCACTCCTGCACCGAGCCACCCCCACACAGCACAGCACCTACTGAGTCAGCCCAGCTCTGGTCATGCATTGTTCTGAGGAGCAGCTGGCTCCTTACCCCTCGGTCTTCTCTAGTGGCTGTTTCACTTGCTATTCACTGAAAGCTATGATCACATACCCGCTGAGGATCTGGTTAAGAACTAAGCACCAGAGCCCCCTGGCTAAAGCACAGCACTCTGAAGCTGCCCGCAGCCGCTGCAGCACCAGTTCGATCCCTGGCCTGGGAGGGACCCCCGGGGCGCGGCAGCCCCCTCCCGTCTCCCCGCTGCACCCCTCAGCAGTGCGTTTCAGACCATCTGTTCTGCTCCCCGCTCTGTCTCTGATGATTTCTCTCCCCACCCCCCACCCCTCTGACCTGTACCCCATTTCTGGTGTGCATAAATAAATCTTAAAAAAAAAAAGAATGAAGCACCGATCATCATATCGCGCACTTTAATGAATTAAAAGAGATTTCGGATTTTCCTCAAATTCACTCAACTTCTCAGTGGTGCCCATAAGCCGAGTCCTTCAACTTCTGGTTTACTCCGCCACTTCTCCCCCATTCAGTGATCCGCACCGTGTTTGCCTGGATTTCCTGAAAATCGCAGGAAACGAAGATGGACTTTCCCCCAGTTGTTGAATTAAGAGAAAATATGTAAACTTTATGTGGTCTCAGAGAACTCTCTCAACACAGAGCCTACAAAGGCTTACTGCCTGCCTTTCATTAGTTTTAAAGAGGGAGGGAGGGAGGAAGGGAGGAAGACATTTTTGAACAAAAATGGCACTGGAATGAGTTAGAAGACTTCAAGTAAACTGCTTACCTGGCTACGTCTGCCTTGCCTTCATTGACCTGTGTGCGGTGAGCCACGGCGAGCCGTCACCTGCGGCTGAGGGCAGCTTCTCCCTGCTGGCCCGCAGCCTCGCCCGCACCTCCCAGCCGCAGGTGATGTCAACGCCACGACCGAGGAGTTAGGCTTTCTCTTTGCAGCTGAACTGATGAGAGCTGCGTGTTTCGGGTTGTCTTCATGCTGGAGAAAGAAAAAGAACACGGCTTCCTGTTGACCTGGAAATGGCCCAGCGGCCGGGTTCCCCACCCGCTCCCACCTGTATGTCTCACTTGCTTCGCAGCTCTTACACCGTCGCCTAGACGCGGCCCTGAAACCAGATGTCTTGTGCACCTGGTAAACTCAGTGAAAGCCTCTCTTGCATAAACATTTAAGACCCGGGCTGAGCTCGGGGCACGCCTGTGTTCGGGCAGCCCCCACACAGACCCTTTTCACTGTGACTTCTGCTTTCCAGCATGGGGTGGTCAACTTTCCTCCTTAGTCTTTCCTGGGGAGACTGTCTGTGTGCAAGGCCCAGTTTCAGATTATACCTGGGAAGCTCTTGTGAGCCAGTACTTTAGCTGATAAAAACTTTTAAATTAAATATCCAGCCCTCTCACTGATGTTGTAGTCCAGAAAATGAATTCAGAGTCCCTATTAAGAATGAATTAGTCCCAATTACAAGTGTCTATGAAAACTTTAGTTCAGAGGGAGTAAACTCATTTCAGGGAGAGGACCCATTTTGGTGACATGCCCTGATCACCAAATCCTAAGTTTGATTAGTAGCTTTACGACACTGTGACAGATGTCATAGGTAGTTTTATGATGTTGGCTCTTACCTAGAGTGTATGGAAATGTATTAGGTATGAGTGAAATCCCTCCGTGTTTTCCAGGAAATGGAAACTGTACATATCTTAGCTTCAATATTTCTGACTTATCGACTGCCATGAAAAATGACTTTTAGAAAAGAGAGCCTGTCTCCCTTACCCTAACATCTCTGATACTGCTAATTATAGCTCTCGTATGCTAGCTGCTCACTGAGTGTTGGTTAAATCGAATACTTAACGCCAGGGAAACAAATAGATTGAGCTTGTTCTCGACTCTTCTGTTTAATTCTCAAAACTAGTACCAACCTGGAGAATGTTGCTTGGGCATATGGTTAAGTGGAGTTTCTAATTTAAAATTTATTTCCAAAATGTAAACTTTCCCTTTGTAGGATCAGAATCTGCCTTAGTAAGGTTGTCATATGGTGTAGAAAAAACATGTTCAAAGAATTTAAAAATAAAAGCCCTTTAGCATAGGGTGGATGAGAATAGCGAAGAGCTATGGCATGCCATAGTAGGAAATAGCTGGGCCCAGGGGACAGAGACTGGTGAGAAGGCGGCCCAGCACTGGCCCAGACAGAGGCAAAGGGGTCTCTGTGCTTGGCTTGGGCTAGGAGCACACGGAGACAGTGGAACAGCACAGAGAAACTGCAGAGGAATGAGGTCATCAAAGCTGTAGACTTTGCTTTACGCCCAGTCCATGGAATTAAGACCAGAGCTAGGCATGGTTATGACTGCTAGAAACTGCCTCTTCCATGTGACTTTACATTGCTTTCTCCCCGCTCCTCCAGCTTATAGAGATACAGTTGGCAAATCACATTGCCGATGTGATGATATGACACATGACGAGATGTTTACACAACAATGTGAAGATATCTTTCCACTTACACAATTACTGCTATTGTTAACATGGTGATAACATTGAAGCTCTACTCGGGGTGCAAAGTTCAACAGGCAATGTGACATTGTTAACCGCAGCCACCATGCAACTAATGAGTCTCCTGGAACACTTTATAACTGAAAATTTCTGCCTTTGTCCAAAATACCCCCACCTCCCACCCCTGCCCCTCAGCCTCTGACACTCACCACCCCCTTATCACTGTGGCTTATGGAAAGCTAAGGGATTTTCCAGTGAAAGTAAATGTAACTGAAGACATTGCCTTTTTATACTTTAACTCAAGGGTACGTAATGCAGGATAACATTTGAATTGTTTTCTTCTGTGATATGCTGACTTTTAACACTATTATAATTCTGGAATTCAGAAAATGTAAAGTTACAATTAGTTGTGCTAAGTAACATTAAGATTAGAGCACTCTTTTCAGGAAAAGAGTAGGGAAGGCTATCCAGATGAGAAGCACAATCATTAGAAGATTCGTCCTGTTTATGAGATGGCTGATTTTTGTGTCCTCTCTCTAGGTCACTGCTAGCTCTCATCCAAAATATAAGCCTGAGATTTTGCTCTGCAGAGTTTCTTATACGTTCTAGTCTGATAGAAACTTGGGTTTCCCACATTAATTCAGTTTACAGTCCTTAGTTTCCATGCAAAAAGAAAGAAAGAAAATCAACATCAAAATCTCACAAGGGAATTGTGCAAATGCTTCATGGAACTGGGGAATAATGTCATAAGCAAATTCACTGCCAAGAACTTATTGTCATGTTTCAGACACAGAATTAGGAGCCTGCTCCAGGAGCACACATGCTTTTATCAAGCTTTTCCGGGCACTGTGTTTCCTCTCTCCTGTGTCTACGTATTGAAAACTTTCGGAAACTGGAATTAAAAATATATATACATACTACCGTGTTTTTGGAATTACTCTTGGGAATTTGTAACCTTGGCGAAGGCTAGTCACCTTCAGCCATTTCTCCCTAGAGCTCACGGTGAATAAGTCTGTTTTGCATTTGATTTTCTTTGCTCAAAGGCTTATGTAGAAAAACAGCTGCATTTAGAAATGTGCTAGGAAAAGACCAGCTTGCTCTTTACCTTAGCAAACATTGCATTTATATTAAGAATTTTTGAATTTTTGGTACATTGTGAAAATTACATCCAAAATGTTAAAATAATTTAGAATTATATTCAATGAAAAAAATAAAGTATAGCGATTGAAGGCAAATAAATCATTTATAATCAGAGCTGTGTAACTTTCTAACAGGCTGTGTGTAACTAGTAAACCATCATCGTTTTTATCACTTGGGTAGTTATTTTTAATACCTTAATACTGTAACAGCAATAAGCAAAATCATGCAAAGAAAATATAAAACACATTATCTGCATTCCTGGCAATTCTAATCTTTGTAGATGTTGTTATTAAGTTTCTTTCTTGATGACATAACTTTTACATGTTAAGCATACATGTATCTTTGTCTTTCTCTTTGTATTTAACTTTAGCACTTTCATAACAATAGAAATATATTCATAGAAACAGAAATATATTGATCATACAGATAAGAGGCTTTTTTTTAAAAAATAGATTTAGCATTCTTGATGCAATTAATAGCATGTCTACTTATAAAGTTAATAGTCATGTATTTGCAAAATTGAAGCTTATTGTCATATTTGCAAATTAAAGCTGCTGATAGGTTGAATAACTTTAATAAAATGCTATTCTTTACCTTTAAAAAATACTAACTTGAGGTGTGTCTACAGAATCAAAATAATAATTATTAATGAAGGGTTTATATTACATCAGGTAATTTTATACCAAATACATATATTGACCACCCATTACTACTAAGGAATTTTCTATGCTGGGACAAAGATAGCTGGAAAAGTTCTCAGTAAAAAATGTCGTTAGCTTTTGATTGTCATATACATCATATACTTGTTGAAGCCGTAGTGCAGTTTGCTCAGTATTTTAGAGCTCAGTATATGTCTAGTTTTACGCTAGGCAAACTGTCCTCATGCTTTTACTTTGTGCCATTTAATTTCTTAGCTTAAAGCTTTAGTGGGAGAAATGAAACATACCACATCTTAGTTTGAAGACATTTGTTTGATGTGTTCAAGTGAATTCGAGGAAATTCCTGGAGATTATTTAGGTTAAATCTGGTCATTATTCCCTTTGTGAACACCTAGAAGCAGGCCCACCGAAATCTCTGGGAAGCTACATCGAGTGGGCCGTTGCTCAGTGCCTCGATGTAGCTAAGCACCACACGTGGAGGCCAGCTGCCCCCGCTCGTCCACCTGAAAGGCTGACTGCTGTTCCGTGACGAGTGCAGACCTTGCCTTCAGACAGACCAGAACTGGAACCTACGACCAGTTTTTAGCAGCTGATGTCCTTACACAAGTAAACAAAAACCTGATACTCCCGCTTGGTTTCTATGGTGTTGAGAATGGGCTACTGGAGATGCATTGTTTGGTAGAATGCCCACCCGCAGCCCAGAAAGCCTCAATGAACGACTGCACTGCAGTTTCTGCAAACGCAGAGACACAGCTCCGAGCCAGCATCAGATTCACCCTCAGCCTGCCCAGGCCCTGGGCCGAGGCCGCCTCCATCCACCGGGTGCCTGGCGCACCGGGCTGTGCTCGGCCAACCCAAGGGGAGGCTCGGCCCTTGAAGGACGCCACGCCTGACCTTGACTTCTTTATCCATTGCTCATAACTTACTGCGTCGTCCGGCCCTAGGTGGCTTGAAGATTCGCTGGTCCCAGTGATACATGACCGTGCGTTTGCACTGTTACATACATGATCATCAGTCACGTGAAGCTACTTACACTTGCACATACGGTGCCACTAGCAGCAGAGAACGTGAATCAGAAGATTAAATTTAGCAGTTCCCATTGCAGGCCTCGGTCACCTTCTCTGACCCGTGATACAATTTATGCCAAGTTAACTTTACACTGTGAAACTATGAACTAATTGTGCATGTCAAAGCAAGTTCCTCCAGAGGAGAGAAGCTGCCTTTCCCCCACTTCAGACAACAGAGGAGGGCACAGCAGACACTCCAGTGAGAGCCTGAGGTGTGCTGCTGGCTGAGAGTTAACGCTCGGCCGCCTTTGTTCTCAGCTCTGAGCCCTGAGAAAAGGGGTGAACGCCAGTTCTCTCTCTCTTCAGGTAACCTTTAAATTAGACGGACTGCACCTCTGTAAAGTTCTGCTTCAGATTACGTGGTCTTTTATGGTCCTTATTCTTTTGCTATCAACTGATATTGTGGCTTAAGATTAATGAAAAACCCTGGCTCAAATATTTTGCTTGAGATGTGTCAGGTTTAAGGCTGTTGCAGTCTGTGCTTGTATTGAGGAAATAGGGCTTCAAAATATTTTCAAAAAAGCTAACTTTTTTTATATCTCCTGACTAAAATATGTATCAATTATAACTATTTAAAATAATATCTCATGCTATATAGTCTGTCAATTATTCGTTAGAATGAAAAATTTGAAAGTTTGCTTTACCATTGTCATTTTCAAGATAACACTGGGTTTCTAACTGTTAATTTTGATTTATGTGCTCTTATGTAATACATCAAGAGCAATCTTAGTTTTCTTGCAAATAACTGTGTGTACTTGGTTGAAAAGTTGCAAAAGTAAAATGTGGCTTAATCTGGGGCTTATGTAACTTGTCCCCAAAACAGTCAGGAGTGTATAAAATAAGAAGTTCTTGTGCATTTCAGGTGATGCCATTTACATAATCTAGATGTAACTAAAGGTATTGTTTACAAAATCTTATTTTTAAAACTAGTTTGTAAAAAATAAAGTATATATACTTTATACATTTACAGAATATTCATATTCTGTGTTGAGTTCCAGCAAAAAGAGACACACTTTTTACACCACTGAGCTGTAAATTATATGTAATTGTATAGAGTCTGGTTCTTGCTAAAGTATCTTTATTAGTGTTATCTTTATTCCACAAGTTATCTTTATCTTTGTTATCTTTATCTTTATTCCACAAGTACCAAGAAAACTTATTTTGGTTGTAGATTCAAGTGATAAAGAGAAGTAAACATCAAATGCTCAATGTTATTGTTACAACCCATGTGGTATTCAATTTATATTTCTCTTGAACTGAAATTCAATGTCAGATAATGATTCATGATTTGGATCCAGGAAGGACCTCACATTTTATATATGAGGAGTGGGGTTCAGAGAGGGAAAGTAACACCGGCTGTTGGGAGTGCTGGAGCTATTTACTGGATACACAACAAAGTTAGTCCATCTTCATGCTGTTTTTGAAAGGGAAATCAGTACCCCTTTAATACATTCCCATTGGACATACAGCCAACTGACCTCTGGCATTTAAGCTGTAGATGTATGGTGATGTTTCCCAGACTGACCCTTGGCATAACTGAAACTTGTGTATGGAGTTACCGTAACTGATAGAATGCAGCCTGTGTCTGTGTATGAATCTGCTGAGGTGTTTTTAATTTCCTAGGCTTAGGGGACAGAATAGCGACTGTTCTTATCTTAAAGCACACTAACTCGTGGTGACAGCTTATCACGTATAAGCCTGAAGTTTTACTAAGTTAAGGAGATTTTAAATGTGACTAAAATAAAAATATGCAGAGCATATGAGACGGCTTCACATAAAGGGCAAAACATCTTCATGCAACCTAAAGGTTGTAGATAATTATTTGAAGTCATACAATTATCTGAATTATGGTCAAACAATTAAACATAAACCCTAACAAGTAAGATAATGTTTGTTTGTTTGTTTTCTAAGATTTATGTAAGCACACACGAACTGGGGTACAGGCCGAGGTGTGGGGTGAGAGGACTCGCCAGAGACGGAGGGGGGCCAGGAAGGGGGCAGTGGGCGGGCCAGGAGGGGTCCACTGCGCCCGGGGGTCCCTCCCTGGTGGGGTCCAGCTCGTGCTGTGGCGGCTGCCGGTGGCCTCATAGTGCTGCGCCTTGACCCCTGCGCCACCAGGGAAGGGCCCTTACAACAGTGTTTAATTGAAAGCTGGATATATAGAGCTTTTTCTGGTCACCTTTTCAGTAGACTATTTAATTCCTCTTTAATTGCATGCTGTTTATATTTAGAACCTGGTTTGTGCATCATGATGTCCTGGTCTACTACGGTGTCCACTGGCCGCTAGCTTACTTCTTCCGTTGAGAGTATGCACATTAAGCTTTAATCAAAGTTGTCTTCAGCTCATTATCAGATAGACTCCATGAATTGCTCAAAAACTTGCAAGTTGATCATAGATCTGAGGCGTCCAGCAAAGGAGGGGAAGAACACTGAGGAGCGTGGGGATGGCTCCGGGGTGGCGTGGTGGCAGGGGGCTGTGTGGGCTACAGTGCTATAGGAAAGTTTTTGAAAGATTTACTTCATTGATGCACACAGAACTGGGGTGTAGACCAGATGGATGGGGGGGAGAGGACCTAGCAGAGACAGACTGGGGAGCAGAACAGGCGGATCCATGGAAATACACTGCTGAGGGAGCAGCGGGGGACAGGAGGGGACTGCCGCGCCCTGGGGGTCCCTCCCTTGCCGGGGATCGAGCTCGTGCTGCAGTGACCGGTGGTAGTCTGATAGTGCTGACACTTGAATCCCTCTGTGGCCAAGGCGGTCCCAAGAGAAAAAAAATTAATCAAAAAAAAAATTATCACCATGTGCTTATAGCAAAGGGGTTGCACCCAAATATAAAATTCACACAATGATCTCAATCTGCCTTTTTCTTAATCTGATTTTTGACTGATGTTAGATAGCAAATGACTAAGATTGGAATGGCTTGGCAGTTCTGTATTGTAACAAAATAGATCTGCTTTGGTATTCTAAATGTGTGAGTGCAACATGATATTATTAGATGAAAATCAAAGAGCTTTACTTGTATTCTTGGCCAGATAAAAGGCTGTGCTGTCTTTGTAACAATATGACTCTGGAAGGCACTTTATATAGTCAGAAGACTTGAACTCAAACACAGTTTTGAATCTAATCGGCTACTGAACCAAAGCTGTAACACAGTTGGGGTTCGCTACCCTAGGAAGCATAAAAGAGCTGACTCCAACTTGGGATATTTTATAGGCAGAAATATTTCCATTTCTGTCTCTCTGTCATAAAATGACTTAAGGGCTCTTATGAAATTTAGAATTTTGGGCAACATGATAAGCATGTCAGGCTGATCTTGCTACATAATACTTCAAAGCATAATGAAAGTCACCTTTTAGACATAATTATTAGCATTATAACTGGGTATAGAAGGACATCTACCAAAAATGATGAGTTCATTTTTTGGCATACTTAATATTGAGTCATTCTTTCTGATATAGACTCAGTTGTTTCTTGAAGTCAGTTCTGAACTTTACTAGTAAATTCATGTTATAGAAATATTAATCAAATAAATGCTGGAGATAAGAATCCTATGATGCTGAACACATGTAAACCTAACTCAATAATGCAATGCACTTTGCTATTGATGGACTAGCTCAGTTGCCAATAATATTTTTGTTTGTTTTTCACTGGTAATCCTGCATATATTTAAGTTTTGGGCCATAAAATACTTTATGTCAACAATTAATATGTTCTTTTTTACTATAGGGTAGATTCAAAGAAATAATGAATAACTGTTTCATGTAACCTTGAAGCACATTGGCAATGATGAAGAAGATTCCACAATATCCAGTTCTTAGCCACAGCACTAAACTTAATCTTGGAGATACTTTACAAAGATGAAACTATGTATTTCATTTTGTGCATCAGTACTTCCAAGTGATTTCAGTCTATTGGGTGAGGTTGTGATGTTTTCTGGGACAGCACTGGTTGTCTAACAGAAAAATAGAGCTCACTTTATGTGTTCATTCTCCAAGGTTACCATTATCGCGCTCACTAGGAGCCTTTGCAAAATTTCTTGTTGTATCACTTTTTTTCCATTTCACTCAACCCTACTCATTTTTAAGACTCAATCAAAAGTATATATGATCTCCTCAGGCTGGTTTTATTGTACTTCCTAATAAAATTGTTATTACCATAGACTAGTTTCCTCAAGTAGAAGTTGATGAGAAAATTAGGCTTTAAAGTCATAAATCGTAGTACCCAAGATATCCATTGCATGCATTTCCCTTTCTCCTGTGCATTGAGATACATGCTAGCTACGTATGATTTTGAGGGAACTAAGAGAATAATCACTCAAATCATTTCTGTGTTGGTGGTTCCAATCACTCCAGTTGACATCAGCCCCCTTATTTGTCGCCACTCATTTATATCCTCTAAGAAGGCGTAAGCCACATCTTCTCTGACCCCCTGCACCTAATGCTAGCACATTAAGCTGCTGATGTGGAGGCTTTGTTTGCTAAATATTTGTGAGAAGAATGAAAAAAGACTTGTAAGAAACCTAGGCTGACCAGTAATCCATACCCCAATGTCCAAGACAGGCTGCGTGAGCCAACACCACACTGTTAACATATGCAAGGTGCAGTCAGGTGGCAAGACCGTGATGATGCCCACACATGGCTGTGTGGTAGGGCTTATCCTTCAGCAGAGGTCATTTTCCTCATCTCCAAGACAGAGGAGATCAGCAAGAACAAAGATGGAGTAAGGCCAAGGGTCTCTTACTATTCTGTGACATAGATTGGTTTCCTTTATCCCATGGTGATGGCAGAGATCCCAAGAGCAGCAAGCGAGGATCTCAAAGGCACAAATGGTTTTCAAGCCTCTACTCGTTTCCAGTGTGTGACTGTCCTGTGTCCCCGTAAGTTCATATGTTGAAGCCATAACCCAACATGGAACGGTGTTTGCGATGGGGCATTCAGGAGGTGGTTAGGTAACGAGGTGGGCCTGCTCTACAGAATCGTTTGCTTTATGAGAAGGGACACCAGAGAGCTTGATCTTCCTGTTGTCTGCTTTCATGTACCAGAACAGACCAAGTGAGCACACACTTGGAGATGGTGACTGAGTCAGGAAGAAAGCTCCCAGAGACCCCAACCATGCTAGCCTCCTGACTTCTGCCTGCCGACGTTTGGCAGTGTGAGAAAAATACATTTCTGTCAGTTCAACCTCCAGTGCTTCCTTGCGATGGTCAGACCAGTGCACACAGCCAGTCACGTGGGCAGGCCTAGAGTAAGGGTGGAGGGGGCTACTAAGAGGTGGACGGGGAATGGAATTATTTTTGTCTTCTGTAATCTGTCCTAATGGCATCACCTTCTTTAAGTAAAGATGATGCAGTAAAGTTTGGGAGGGTATCATAAATGCAGGGATTATGCTCCTTTTGACATTAAACATTTAAAACTCAGCTAGCCCTATAGAAAAAATGAACTGGGAGCAGATGTTGTGATGTTGTTCAGTGTGTCTCCTCTGCATGCCATACACTTATTAAATGTGTTTCAGAACTATTACTTACTAGTTTTTAAGGTACTTGTTTCCCCATGGACATATATGAAAGTAAATGGCAGTGCATACTAACTGTTCATTAAATCCTCCTTCACATAATCTGTTCAAAACTTAAAATTTCTATTATTTCATTGCCCATTGACCTTCAGACAAATTGTCAAGAAATTTATGAGGATGGCAGCATGCATCTGTGTCCCCAGGTGTCTGCTGGGTAAAATGTGACTCATGGCTTTTTTGTTCCTGCAATGATTAAGCCTGAAACCTGACGTTGAAGACAGAGTCACTGCACAGATTGATGGCCTCAATGACTAGCATTTGACAGTGTTTGCTTCTGATTTATTATTATGCTTCTAGGGAGAAATAATCCACCACAACTTTTTTAGTATTTTACTGTGCTTTTCACTAATTGGATGAAAAATATAATTTTTTTTTTCATATTTGAAGACGTACATTTTGATGAACTAATCATTTTTAGTCAAACACTATTTTTAAGGAAAGTATAATTTGAATGTAGTTTTCAGTAGTCTCACCTGATCCTTGTCATTTCTGTCAAGTAGCTCCTATTTTTAAGAAATTTGCGTTTCACAGTAAACCTAAGACTTGTGTGAAATATACTTAACAATTATGGACTTTTTCATCACCATTTATCCATTTAGGCAAATGTACTTGAGAAACAACCACACACAACGAGGCCCACTTTGTAGTTTCTTTGTTCCTGATTTCCTCTCTTGCTGTTTAATGAATTGACTTTCTTTATCATGCTTTAACTTCCTTCTCTTTATCTTTTGTGTGTCTTCTATAGTTTTTCTTTCATGACTACCATGAGGCCAGTGGGACATCTTGTATTTATAGTGATCTGTTTCATGCCAGTGATCACTTCAACCAAAGTCATGTACATACCAATCCTCTACCCTTCACCCTCTCACCCACCTTTTGTTTTTGATGTCACAATTTATGATTCACCTTATTCGTCCATTAACCAGTCATTATAAATTTTATTATTTTGTTATAATTTTGCCCTCTAACCTTTAGACTAGGTTTAAGTGATTAGCACATTACCCTACTATAATGATAGAGTACCTTGACTACAAGGTCTTATAGAGTGTCCTTTCATTTTAGTTTGAAGAACAACTTTTTGTCTTTTTATAGGGTAGGTCTAGTGGTGATGAGTCCCTTCTTTTTTGCAAGGTAAGAATATTCTTGGTCAGCATTTTCTTGCTTTCAGTCTGTGAATATATCACTCAATTCTTAGCAGTCTTCAAAGTTTCTACTGAGAATTTTACCTGTAGTCTCCCTGGAATCCTGTGCATAAGATATACACACACACACACACACACACACACATATTTAGTCTATTGCTACTTCTAGTTCTATTTGTCTTTGATTTTAAACACTCTTGTTATAATGGGTCCAGGGTAAGACATATTTAGGGAATTATAAGGGCACATTAGGGTTATGAATTTCGCTCTCCAAAAACTCTCCCCAGATTTGAAGAGTTCTCAGTCATTGTTTCACAGGTGATTTTTGTTGTCTTCTTCTTGGTCAGCAATAATGCTTACATCGTTTCTTTTTATGGCACCCCACCATTAACACAGACTTTTTACACTCTATTTTTTGGTTCACCTCTGAGTGAATTTTTCAAGTGTCCTATTTTCACTCCAGGGGCTTTCTGTGTCTGACCCACTCCTGTGTTGATGCTCTGTATTGCCTGTTTCCTTTCATTATATTTTTCAATTTCAGAATTTACGTTTGGTTCTTTTTTAAGATTTTTCTATCTCTACTACATTCATTTCATTCATTGTTATTCCTATTTCCTTGAGTTGTCTGCCCATGATTTTTGGAGTTTGCTGAGTTTCCTTAAAATATTTATTTTGACTTCTTTATCAGGGAAACCACAGATCTCCATTTTTCTGGAATGGGTTACTGGGAAGTTATTGTGCTCTTTGGCGGTGTCATGTTTCTTTGGTTTTCCATGTCCCCTGATTTCTTGTGTTAGGTCACTACATTGTGAAGAAATGGTCAGTCCTCTGGTGATTCCTGCTGGTGTCTGATGGATACACCACCTCGTCAGCTCGGTCCCGACAGTGAG
Organism: Condylura cristata; assembly: GCF_000260355.1. NCBI lineage: Eukaryota > Metazoa > Chordata > Mammalia > Eulipotyphla > Talpidae > Condylura > Condylura cristata. The sequence goes on along the minus strand of NW_004567135.1, from coordinate 1,421,420 downwards.
AATTCCTCACGCCTCCTTCCTCTATTATTACTCCTCTCCCGAACTCCTTGCTCCCTCTTGTGGCAGAGTTTTGAAGCTTATGTGTCCTCTGGAGTCTACAACGTCAGCCTGTGGCCCCAGCCTTCCTTTTACTCACCCCGGTGAGGCTGACTCTCGCGTTTGTGGTTTTGCCAGGTCTGTAAGTCAGTCAGTGCCCTACGCGGGCGGATGCGCCTTCTCGGGAGTCGGGCGTGGACAGGGAGTGTTATGGGGAGACGTGAGCCTCGTAGACGCCGTGGGAGTCGGGTACGAGGGGTAGATCTCATGCGATCCTTCCTATTGACGTCCGTGATGTGGGAAGGGGGCCCTGCACCCTCTCTTGTGCTTCATACTCAGTCCTTCCTCTTGTTCTGTGCGTCCCCACGCCCCGCCCCCGTCCGCCCGTTTCCCCGTCCCCCCGTCCCCCCGTCCTGTGGCTACGACTTTCCCTTCGGTTGGAATCTGAGACAAGAGGGTCTAGCACAGCTTCAAAGACCAGAGCTCACTCACACCCCCGCGGAGACCTCGCTCTCTGAGAGACAGCTCTTTGAACTTCTTTCTGCGCAGGGAGCGTTACTCGGTGAGACAGAGACGGTGACATTAACCTCGGCCCCTGCCCCCGCCCGGAATTTCCACCCTCCGACAGTCTCGCTGCCTCTCGCAGGGCCCTCCCCAGACGCTCTGTCCTGGGAACGACAGGCGATGGCAACTCTTCCTCCGACATAGCAATCGTGCCAGGCCTTCTTGTGTCTGTCTTCGTGTTCTTTAATGCTTGCCCTCGAGAAAAAAATGTGATAGAAGTTGGTAATATGTTGTATCTGGGGGGTTGACAGAGGGAGGTGGGCCATCTGAGGACTCTTCACACACTACCTTTTGCTTTGTAAAGAAAAGGTGGCATTTGGCAGAAGCTTATTGAAAAGAGCAACATCCGGAACTGAGACTCACCAAATTGGGTGTATGTGTTTAGGTGTTTGTGGGAGTCGCGTCTTGACCAGTGTGGTGACGCAGAGGGGAAAGGGAGAGAGAATATTTTCTCTTCTCCGGGAAATTAAATTGGGAGATTAGTTCTGCTGGGCACTTTCCGGTGAAGCCGATGAGCAGGTCAGACTGGGAGACAGAAGACGAGGTGGGTGGTTGGGAAGGACCTGGGGTGGCGGGGGTCAGCTGGAGGGACCATCAGGGAAGTGGGGCGAAGAGGACTCAAGAGCTGCTCACGAAAAAGGGCTCTAAACAGGGAGGAAGAGAGGACTCAGGACCTTTCACCAAAGGAGCCGACTCTTACCACAACGAGCAGAATTACTGAGAAGTCACTCGTCGGCAACTGTGTCCTGTTGAGCGTGTCCAGCAAGCAGTCAGTGAGAACTGCAGTTTGAGAGCTGCCTTAGGTGGAGAATCGGAAGACACAGAGCATAACATGTGGCCGGGGCTAGCCACGTCAGTCGGTGTCTGTGAGAGAAAGGAGTCAGGGGTGTGTAGCCTTTCTGGGACCCACATGTGTGGGGACCCCAGGAAAGCAAGTCAAAGGTGACAGCATAACAGATCACGACAGAAGCCAAAGTCTCAGTACCCGGTACAAGGTGCAGAGGTAGTTGCCTGGCTTCCGCGGGCTGGGGGGCAGGCATGCCCTCAGCTCCCCGAAGGCTGTTTGGGGGTTTGTGGGCTTCGCAGCCTTGACAGGGACAGTGACGAAAGGGGGCGAGGAAGGAAAGGGATGTGTGTCTCTGGTCGGGGGCGATGTTCTTCCCAGTGACCTTCCAGAAGCGACAAGCGGGACCGGTGGATTTATCCCAGCAGCTCCCGGAGCGCCTCTCGGCTGCACTCAACTTGGAGCTTGTTTCTGCCCCGTGGGCGCCAGCTCACTGCCATGTTCATGGAGTCTCAGGGCGTAAGGCCAGTTCTGGGGGGAGGGCCTGCGGCTGCGACTCCTGGGCGCTTCCCGCGGGACTCCAGCAAGGATCTTCATGGTCAGTCTTGGGAGCGTCGTAAATGGCACGAAAGCAATCACTTTCAGCTCTGCCTCCTGCCTGAGCGGGTTGTATTGATCTTTTATAAGAAATGGCCACAGTTAGCTGCCCCCACCAGTGGCAGCGGCTGACAGCAAACGCATAGGTAAGTTTGACAAGAGGAGTTATCTCCTGGCGTGTTTATAAGCGGTCAAGTCTTAGGCTTTATTAACGGTATCTCTAGTGATTGTTTAAATTCTCTTGAATGCATTTTCAGCAAACAATAAATGATGGATGCGATGACCTTTTGGTAGTTGGGAAGTATAATTCTTTATTCATGGTAAATAATGGGATAGAAATGGGAATTAAAATGTACAGCGTAGGAATTGAAACATTGTGTAGTTCTTTATAATTTTTCATATTTAATAGGCACAGAGCTGTTTTCATTCTCCCTTTGAGATGTATCTTCATATCTAATTTATTTGCAATATTGAACCTCACTACCCCACTTTTAGGGAACATACTCTATTAAAAAACATAAAAAAAAGTGCTTTAATAGGTTAATCTTGATAAATGAAAAATTATTCAAACCTATATCAGATTCTCTGGTAATCTCAAAAATAACTGTTCTGGAAACTACTTTATATTTTGAAATTGAATAAAATTCTAAATACACTTAAGAAACTAATACCTGGACTTCAGGCATCTCTAATATTTAGCTGTTAGTTACGTGCATGGATCTGCTTACTTATATAAGGGATTTCTTGAGATGATTATTTCAAGATAACTTTTCTCACTCAGTGCATAGTTTTTAAATCTTGGAAAAGTTGCCTGCCTGCTATTTATTTTTGATTGGAAGAATTGTTTTCCTGGGAAGGGAAGATATTTGCATTTTACATGCAAAGAAAGTCTATAAAAGATGCTACAAATGGCACCTATCTCCATTGCTTAGAAGCAAAACTCACGGGCTGAGCTCATGAGCCAAACTGAAAGAGCTCCTGATTCTGCCGTAACATTTCACAAATAAGGAACCCGAGAGTCGGTGCGCGAGCCGCGTGCCCCGTGGTTCCAGCACTGGCGTACAAGTGTCACATCTGTACGCCGACACGTGTCTACATGTCTCCTGTTCTGTCTCTGCATGCCGCATAGAGCAAGTCCCAGGACCCTGGGCTCATTTTAAATATTTGGTCATTTTGCATTTCCAGCCATCGCTGTTTCTTTCTATTTAGGCTGGAAGCGTGTCTTGCAGCATAACCTTTAATCAGAAGTTTAGAATTATTTGTTTCCCCTTAGCACACTAGTCATTTTCTCACCACTACTCTTGGAGGCATGTGCCCCCACTCCCCTTACCACAGACGATTTCAGTGTATTAAACCCCTGATTCTGCTCCCAACTGTTGTCAGACAGAGAGAATTTGCTGGTGTCTGTCCTAAGCCTGTAGGGTTTTAAGAAAAGTTCCTATGGTCACGTCTTTGCTTTGCTCTTTTTCTTGGTTTTACTGACCTTGCTTTTGATTTAGTTTGGCCCTGAGGCAGTGTCTTAAGTTGAGAATATTCTATGAGGCCAAAAGTGGGGAGATATATATCTTTGCTCGGGCTATCCCTTCTCACCTCTTTCATGCCTGCTTGCAAACAGATCAGATCTATTAAGATTTTATTGCCTCTCTTTGCACTTATGAAACATAGCTGGTGACAGCCGACTCATTCTACAGCATTCTGCCTTGGAATACCTTCTCCCAGAATCCCAGGGGCATTGGAGACATTTTATGCCTTTCAAGGATCCATAGACAACGGTTTTACTTAATGGTTTGCCACTGATTGACAGAAGTTGTCATCTTTTAAACCTTTTTTGACAGGGTCCTTACCACCAGCAAAACACCCCTAAAGCCAACGTGTTTTAAGGTTTTCTATAAAACCACGCCTCAGATTCTTTTTTTGTTTGTTTGTTTGTTTTTTGGTCTTAGCACAAGTCACTAACAGTGGAGGGCTTACAATATGTAATTATTTCTTACTATTTGGAAGCTATGGTCAGGCGATAGCGCGTAGTTGACTAGAGTGAGCTCGGTTCACCCTCAACCATGTTTTTATTTTCAGGGGTCTAAGCTAGTGGGATGGGTCCTCATATCTCATATGTTCTGTTCTAACTGCAGTTATGAAGTAAAAAACATGCAAACATGCTTTAAGCTTACTCTCGGACATGGACTACAATTCATCTTCAGACTTATCTTCTGGTGATGAAGTCACGTGGCCTAACAAAAGGCATTTTGCCTCAAAGAAGTGTGATTAGGATAGGCAGGAGACAAACACTTATTAACCAAAAATAAACTTACTGATGTAATTCATTCATAACTATGCCTTTGAAGAAATACCTGCGCCTGTGTTAGGTTCTAGGGATTCTACAGCCCTTCCCTTGCTGTGGTCAGCCTGGTGACCACTGGTGCAGTGCCTGGAATCCACTCAAATGCTCTCGCAGAGTGGGTTCCTGCTCTTGTTTCTTCTTCCACTTCTGGCAGCTACTAACTCATAGTCTTTTAAAGCCCCTGGGGAGGCACGTAGAAGGTGAAAGACAGAAAACCCTGGCAAGTGAGTATGAGAAGAGGGGAGATTCTGCAGGGTGGAGCGAGGTAGTGAGGTGAACATTTCCAACAGCTCTTGATTGAAAAGTGGCATGGTTGTAGCATGAAATCTATAGCTTTTAACACTGTAAGAACCTAGTTCTACAGCGGAATAGATACACAAGTAGATTTGAAGCGAGATACTTTATGTGGTAAAGATTCTGTTTCATTGTCTACAAAAGGGAAGCAATAACTAACAATAAAATCATGAGAAAATGCATGTTAAAGTATCAAGTGTCTTGGTCAGTTGATCCTTGTAACATAACAGAAGATGGCAAATGTTACAGAGGTAATTGGTAATCAGCAAATATATATACCTATATTTACGTGTGAGGGTCATCTCTAAATGTGTGCTTTAGAACTCCTACAAAATCCTCAAATTTTATATATAAACAAATAAGTGTAAAGCCAAAAAAAGGAACTTAAAAATACAGGATCTCTAAATTAAAATTTTCTAATATTACTACATTATTTTATTTTTTTTTTAAGATATATTTATTTGTACATACAGAACTGGGGTACAGGCCAGAGACTCAGGGGCGGTGAGAGGCTTCACCAGAGACAGAGTGGGGAACAGAACAGGCAGATTGATGAAGTACACTGCTGAGGGGAGCAGCAGGCGGGTCAGGAGAGATCTGCCACGCCATGTGGTCACCTCCAGGGCAGGCGGGAATCGAACTCATGCAGAAGTGGCTTTAGATTCTCAGTGCTGTGCTTTAACCCGCTGCGCCACCAGGGAGGGCCTATTACTACATTATTTTATATAACCATATTGAATGGGTAATAGACTAGTTAAAATTAAGTTACTTTTCAAGGCAGATATGAAAATCAAAATTAAGGAAATTCATTAAATTAAAATTAAGGCAAATCTTTAAATGTGTAATATTAACTTCAAATGTGTGATAGATTAGATAGTAGTATTATCAAAAATTAGTATAAGTAAGGGCTTATAATTTTTCTGCAACCCACACCTTAACAATTTAGCTCCTGTGTTTTCTCCTTATGGATCTACCTTAGCACATATTTTGAGTTTTACTGTCAAACAAATTTTTATCTTCTTTTTTCCAGTGGTGATTATATCATGAATATTTCCCAGATTATTACAAACTGTTCATAGCCATCATTTAATGTATGTAGACTTATCACATTGAGTACAATGATACATTCAACCACTTCCCAAGTTGGACAGTTAATTTCCCATGCTATAAACTGGTTTGCTCAGGGAGGCAGTGGGCAGAGCCTCCAGAATCATGAGTGGGGGATGACGAATAAGTCCCAGATGGGAATCTTATATACAGGAAGCTAAACAGAACAACGGTTCACCGGAAACCCCAGCTGTCTGGTGCAAGGCTGAAAGGTCAATAGACCAGGTGAGCTTACCTTACAGGAATGGAAATCCTTGTCACCCAAGTTGATGCACCTTGCTGAGGCATCATTTCTTAATCCTGCCCCCAGGGTGGCTCCAGAAATTTCTAGGGGATTCTAGTATATTTCTGAAGCTCATCATTGGTATCAGGGTATCTTAGGGATTTTTTTTTCTTACTCCACTTTTAAAACAAGCTTTTTAATAGGAACAAGGGGAAAGCACCCCCTCACCCTGCGATCTTCCAAGAAACACCCAGAAATGAGTTTCAACCCTCCTTGCGTTGTACCTTCCCAAGTCAAGGAAAGAACCAACCTACCAAAAAATCTTTGAAGACTAAATTTCTTAAATATCATGTAATTTTTCTCCATGTTGATCTGAGAAGGTCACTAAATATGAGAGGAGATAAAGAATGCAAAAATCTCTCCACCTAAGCTCCCAATTATTTTAAGATTCTTAGGGGTTGTTTCATGGAATGAGTCAAGGAATGCTGACAGGTAGAGATACAGGATCTCTTGGACACCCATATAAGCTACAGTAGCTTGTTTGAGTTCTGGCATCATCAGTCACATTTTCCCTCTTAGCAAGGATTGTTTGGCTTTGAAAACTGTAGTCCAGAGGGTAGCGGCTGTGCGTTGGGGCAGCTCAGGGCAGCACACCCCAGCCCCACACGCCTTGAAGCTGCTCTGCACCAGGGACCTTGTTCTCTGGGCCCGTGATGGGAAGGGCGGGCTATGATTTCTGGATTGTATTCTGGATTAGTCTTCCTTTGTCCTGGTTGTGTGGGAGGACCCTCATGTCTTAGAAAGTGGGATTTTTGCACACACTTACTGTTCTCTTCTGACAATATTTTCTCATGGGCTGAGAGTACTCTGAATCTTTAAGTTTTGATGAACTATTCTGTCTTTAAATCATTTCACTCTTAAGATATTTTGCTATAAGGAGTTAGGGAGAAACAAGCCCACTTACTTAGAAATAACTTCAGCTAAAGATCTGATTTCATTACTCACAAGTTCTCTAGTGGAACTAGAAGATGAGCCCAGTCCAGGTAAGCTCCTTGCCACTTTTATAACAAACATCATATTCCCCCATAGTCTTAGTTTCTGTCTCTGAGGCCTCCTCATAATGGTCTTCACCCTCTCAGTTTCTAACAACCTCTGTTCAAGATGCTCCATGTTGTCTGAGAAGATAGAGTCCATCTCTACAGCATTCTTTTCGGGGTTCTCACCAATGTCATACTCGAGTCCATGGCAAGAGTCTTTTTTTTCTCATGTACCTCAACAATTATCCAGTTTCTGTCATTACCCAGATCCAAAGCTACTCCTACATTTTTAGGTGTTATACAGCACCCCACTCCTAGTAACAATTCTGTTTTACTCTGTTAGGGTTACTAGTGCAGTGTCATGGCTTGAAGTCTCATCAGCAATAGACATTAACTTCTCACAGTTCTGGAGGTTGGGAAGCCCCTGGCTCATAGATGGTTGTCATTCACATGGCAGGAAGGGTGAGGTCTCTCTCTGCTTCTCATTTATAAGGGCACAAATCCCATTCTTAAAGACTTAACGTTGTTTATTATGAGGTATATATTTCCACTTCTTCATAGATAAATACATACTGGTTTGCATTTGTTCCTACTTTTTCCATTAGTTTGACACTATCAATTACTATTCTCAAAGTCATTCAACAATGACAATAATTTACTTATAAAAATAGGCTTTGTGTTACTAACATTTGTGGGCCACGCATGCACTATGGATAGCTTGTCAAAGGAAATCAGTCAATAGGCTTTAAAAGGTGGTCCGCTGTGAAGAATAAAATATATCCCAGGATTAGTCTTCAATTTTAATTCAATTACATGTTGGAAAAGAAAAGCTTTGGCTCAGTCTAATGCCTGTTATAAAATTGGGTGAGTTTTCACTTAAACTTTAGCAGGATACATTGATTTGACATGACTATATACTCTTGTGGAAGGGAGAGAAAATAATGAGCAAAACACCCGCCATTATTCTTTTCAGAATGTACTAACTCCTTTAGGAGAAAACAGGCCATCTCATAGATAGGATGCAAAGAACCACTCATGCTTTATCTATAGGCCATCTAGAAGAATTTATAGTCAAGTCGATAGTCTCCTAACAGCTATTGATTTGACTTGGAACTTAGTTTGCTGAGTACATTATTTCTGGATTGTTTTGAAATGTTAACAGCTGGGATGGCTTGGACAATTGACAACAGGTCATAAAGTTGTTGCCTACTGATTTAGATTTAGGAAGTTGAAATGATCACTCACAGTGTATGTAAAAGAACATTCTGGTATTATGTACAACCTAACGAGAAAGGGCTTTGACTGTAACTCAAGAGTCTAACCATGGGTCATAGGTCATACTTTCATTATTTGTCCTAAGTCATCAGCTCTATAGGTTATTTATCCCATATCGATCTCTGTAAGGTTAGACAAAGTTCTTGAGCTTCAGCACTTTTCACTGCATAAATTGTTGAAATGAGTAATCATCAAATCATTCTTTTATTAGTGATAATGATATTTTGTAGTCTACCTCCTCAAAAAACTTTACCAAAGAAACAGGTGCAAATAAGTTGGAATCATGAATTTTTAAGGATTTTGACTTTTGGGGTTTAGAATTAAAAATATGTGTGACAGCATACACTTACAGAATGTGGTCCTATATCTCTAAATGACACAGTATTGTAAAACGCGGCTAAGAACTCAATTACAGTTAAAAAAATACAAGTATCTAAATACTGAGATAAAGGCAGGTGAGAGCATGTGCAGGAATTGAAATCTGGAAATTCATCCTACAAATGAAATGAAAGAATGAAAGAATGCATTTATAAGTGAAAAGAACAGCCTCCAAGTTGGTGTACTAGTGGAGAATTAGCAACAAGTAAATTGAGTCAGAAAGTATAAGACAGATACTGGATGATTTCACGGGTTTCTGGATATACATCATCAAAGAAATAAACTTCCTTTTCATAATGGTAACTTTGTAATTTATTGTTATTTATTTGAAAATCCTAATTTTCCATTTTATACTTTTTAGTTTTTTTCATGAACACGTTACAAATACAGTTCAAGTATACTCCACACGCACGCATGCATGCAGATGCAGAGGTTATATTGTGAAAGCACAGGTCCCCTAGGCGATGGAGAAAGCAAAAGGTGGGCAGGAGGCTGCTATTCAGCGTTTTAGACCCAATGTTTTTATATTCATGTCTATTCAATTTGCTAATAATTAAAACTTGACCCGTTGGGGTAAGCTGGAGCTTGTGGCTCTAATGAGCATACATGTGTTTCTTGTTTCCTATTATTTCAGATAATTCAGGGCTTGTTCTACCTCTCTTCATTTGTCTTACCTTCAAGAAACAGCTACTAAGTGTAACGATTCCACGTGTAATCTAAAGACACCTGTTCAAGTGGACACCTATCAGCAGGTAAAATTATCCTTCAAACTGCTGTTCTTGCTGTGCATACATTGAAAGGAACAAGACACAACCATATGTTGCATAAATGTTACGGAATTGTGCACCAGAAGATAAAGTGAAAATTCATAACAATTTATGAATTGGATCTTGCTCATTGGTCAAACCAAGAGCAGTAGAGACGTGTTCACCCGACACAGATGACCCTGGAAGAAGCACTTCCGAGCACTCTCTCACTCTGTGTCCACTGTGTCACCATGAGGGCGTCCGGCCCTTGAAGTTAGTGTGTTTGTTTTCTAGGGTAGGTTGAGGTAGCTTTCATTTGGGGGTTGGTAGTCAATACAGATCTTAAATCTTTTTGTCACCCTAAGCAAATTAAATCTGTTCAGTTTTAATCCTTAACCATCTGTTACTTCCCTCACTTTTTTTGTTAAATGTCCTGAGTACAAATATTAAAATATATGAATGAGAAGTTTACAGTTGTAGCTGCCCTGAACAATACTGTCGGTGACTATCGAGAGTGATAAAGATAAAAATATGCTTTCACCTGTCATTTTATTTTTCATACAGGTGACTTGAATTTCCCTAGAGGAACAAAAATGCCACCACCTGCGGTCGCCCCTCCCACCCACCCGCCCCCGGATGGGGGGTGGGGCTGGGTGGTGGTCGGAGCTTCCTTTATCTCCATTGGATTTTCATATGCGTTCCCCAAAGCCATCACAGTATTTTTCAAAGAAATTCAGCAGATATTCAACACATCCTACAGTGAAATCGCATGGATATCATCCATCATGCTGGCTGTCATGTACGCTGGAGGTAAGGTTCTTCGGAGTGAAAGAATTCTGGATTATGGCAATGGCTTCTCTATGTGCCAATGTTTTCATCATGCAGTTTCTTGATATAGGAAAGCCCTGTTTTCATATGATAGTCACTTAAAACCAAACAAAAGTATAATTAGAACTGATTCCTTAATGAGTTTAGTGATGCCGTATCTTTAACCAGTCACTTCACTCTGAATTCTGTTAGTAGTGTCTTTTTCAATGAAGACTTACATTTTGCTAAATTATAGAATATCCAAGGGAAGTATCTTTCCATTTAATTCAGAATAAAGCCTACACTGAAGTGCTGGTGTTACTTCCTTCTGTTGCTACCGCTGGTTGAAATGCGTTATTCTGAATGAGGAAGAAACTCAAGTGGCTGGCAGTCTAAGAACCTGCAAAAATTGGAGTGTTCCCATTCAGACTGGTGGTATTGAAATAAGTCCAATCTCTCTGTAGTACCTGTAAAATGACATCATGATATTTAATTGGTCGCCTGACAATTATCTTGTATTATCTGATGTTCAAATGAAGATATAATTCATGAAGGATAATGAACAAATCAAAGTATCACATCATTTCTGAGTGTTAAAAAAGTTAGAGTTATTAGAGCATTATTATGTCAAATATATTCGTTAAATCACTCTCCGCAGCAGACCAGACAGTCTTACAGATTGTCAGTCATTAGTTAAAACATCTGTATTTTAGAATTTTAACTTTTGAATGAATAGTTCACTTACTATAATAAGCTCACAGTATAAACATTTAAAAGAAAGAATACAGACCACCTACTGCAATTTCTTTGCAGTCATGGATGTATTTTTTCAACTGAGGTTTATCTAAATTCGTGTTATGCATCATGCCGCCTAATTCTCTTAGTCAGCTGTGAGTTAAGCCTTATCTTTTCTCTATTGTATAACTGAGGAAACAGAGATAAAATAGTTTCCCCTGTCAAACAGCTCATTAGTGGCAGACAGATATTCAGACCCTAGACACTCGCTCACTGTGATATCCTCACATCGCCCGCTGTGCCTCTAGAAAGTGACAGAGGACGGGCCTCGGTCAGGCCTTGTACAGCCCTAGAAATGTCATTTGTTTAGTGGCATACTGATTTTTCTATGATATTCTCACTCCACTGTGCTGCCAAGGTAAAATCTCTGCTCTCCGGTCACCGTGTGCGCGCGTCAGTCTGTTGTCCAGTTCTGCACGCCAGATTTGACATTAATCCTTGCACCTTGGCTAGCTTGAATTGATCCGTGTTTGTTCCAGCACCAGCAGGTGTGTTTTAAAAGCTACTTGGGTATGTCCTTGAGAACTCTTCTTCTGCGGCATTTTCTAAGACCCTCTTCTGAACAGTTGCCTTCGGAACTGTGACTGTGTGATGTGGGTGATGCAGACGCAGCGGGTGTTGTGCCCGGGTCTTGCACTCCTGCCCGAGTGCCAGTTACCCCTTAATACTTCCCGAGAATATCAGAAGCAGCAGCTGTGAAATCCTCTTCTCATAAGCTCCAAGATGTGCTGATTTTTAAGATACATAGTCTTTTTATCCCTCTTCTTAAACATAACTGGAACATATTCCTCCAGTGATTTCATCTAAATCTATTGAATTTGGACTTCAGAATATATTAATAGTTTTCTGTTGAGTAGCTAGATGACCAACTCATAAGCAAGACAAACGTAGGCAAACTTTGTAGTTAAGTCTTAGTTCACTTCCTGTGTGGGGGTAAAGCAAACAACCTCCAGATCATAGTGTCTGAGGGAATCCACGTTAATTTCCTGTTCAGGCAATGTTTCCCGTTGCTAAGCAGCTCTTAAGGCTTTTCAGCTTCCCCTAGGTCTGTTCCCTCTGGCTGCACAGAGGGTGACGGTGGACATTCCTGGAATGAAAGGTTACGTGGAGCCTTTTAGATGTCAGGCGCTCTTGGGATAAAGGCTTCTGTACATATTCCACCCAACTGGAGGGAGGGGCCAGAGGTACCGGGAAAAGCATATTTGCTATGAAAACAAAGAGATTTGCTTCCCACCCCTGAGCTTCAGCTAGAACTGGATACGCCAGCAGTCATGTGCTCAGCCAAGGACAGCAGGATGGACATGCAAGCGACGGGCCCGTTACTCAGAGACACGGACCCTGAGCTGCTGCTCACTTCACAGTGTTCCATCCTGGGTGCGATGCAGGCACGCTGCTTCTGAATCATGGGTTTCTTGTTATCTGAACATAGTTCTAGGCTTCCTGGCAGACCTTCTTTTATCAAAATGTCTGTTGGCAGAGTCCAGAAACTGGACTTTTGGCAAACCTCTGTGAAAACCACTTCGGTTGAGTCCAACATAGAAATATACTATTGTAGGCAAAGTCGGTGAAATATTTCAGTTTTCTTCTCATGTCTGTAAGATCTCTATTTATGGAGACTTTTTAGTTAATGATTAGAAACTAAATTCAAAGACCCTGAGATGAAAAGACTTAGAAAATACTATGAAGTATAATAAGTCTCTCTACTAAGTAACTGATATACTCTGTTCAATATAATACTAATTGCCTCAGCCTGGAGAACATCTAAGATCTGACACACTCATTAGGGCTTAGCACGCAGCCTATTAATCACCACCGCGGGGGTCACTGGGTAGGATGGAGTGTGTTCAGAGGCCTGGCCTGTGATATCAAGGTTGGAGTCTCTTGTAGTAATTAGTTGGCATCTGGGCCTTGGTGGCAAGGTATGATCTTCCCCTCTGATGTCTGAATTAAAAAGGAAACTAATAAAAGGTGTGCAGGAAGGAAGGGGAATAATGCAAATTATGTTTGTCCCTTATTTCATCCTCAGAGTAATGGCATTAGGTCCCAGCAGCCATCTGGCTGCCCATATGGTCTCCCGGAGCTCAAATGCTTTTCCCCAAATAGGTCAAGCAAGGTGTCCACGCCATGAAGACAGTGCTAAGGAGAGCTGGAAAGCATGTTACAATGTGCCTGACAAGATTTAGACAGCTACAGGGATCTCTGTTGTAAACAGCGAGCACGAGGGACTACCATTGAGTGTGACGTTTGTCTGTTACCAGTCAGACAATGACATGAAGAGTTAGCGAGCGCCACAGTGACTGGGCACAGATTTGGGGCTGTGAGTGTCCCAAGCTATTTTTCTGAGAAGAAAAAACAAAAAAACTTGTCTTTTATAACTTGAAAGAATTGGCCATTATGGAACCTGCGTCTCCATGGAAACTTACGCTCCTGTCTGATGTGGACAGTGACTGCCAGTTGTACTTAGGTGTGGGTGAGGACTTCGCGACGGTGTGCAACACAGGGCAAAGCAGTAGACCTCTTAGCCTGCTGTGCTGTAGGCCAGGAGCCTGGAGTCTTAGGTGTAGAAGGTTAGTGGCCTTAGGATAACGTGTGCATGCTGTCATTCATTTTAAGGCAAGATGAGCTCATTGTATGGTGTTACTTTCTGCTCAGAATACCCTGCAAAACAGAAAGTATAAAATAAGGCATTGAGCGCTGCATATCTTAGCAGCAATAAATAGCACATTTTATTCCTGTGCTTGCGATACCAAGCCTTTTCATCATATCTTCACAAAAAACAGAAAATATACATGTGCAAGTCATCATGTACTTCTTATACCTAAGCCATGGTAGATGTCTAAATTAATGAACATAGATAAAATTTCCACATTTAATTATGTGTGTGATAAATATGAAGAAAGAAACAGTAGTTGGCATTAAATGACACACAAGGGAGACAGGTCTCGTTACTGATGGCTGGGGAGTTAGTTCTTTGAGCTGAACTTGAAGGACGAGGATGAAGTATTACTCACAGAAAGGAAAGTATTTGAGGCAAAGGAAAACATGTAAATGAAGGCCCTTGATAGGGATGAGTTGCACTGGCTGAATCCCAGGAGCCCAAGGACTTGGGTGTTCTTGTTACACAGTGACACAAGAGCGACGTGGCACTGGAACGGACCTGGACAATAGGCAGACACGAGAGAAGAGGGCCAGAAGTGGGCCTTTCACTATCAAGTCCACAACTGAGAAGCGTCCTCCTTTTACACAATATTTTAGTAGCTTATTCGTGACCCGGATGTATGAGAGCACAGCCAGTTCTCATTCCTTTGCACTAATATGTTCAATTTAGTTGACAGCACGGAGTCCCATTGACCTCTTGCTCTGTATTCTACAAGGCGAAGCTCCTCCAAGTCCCTGGCCACATTCTCACCAAATGATCAATATACAGCTTTCTTTTACGTGTGTTTCTAGTGAAAGCCACCTTGTGAAACGTATATCGCCAACTCATTTACACGGACTCCCAGCAAACAGCTCTGTCACGCCTGCCTGATGGAAGCTGGTGCAGCACATGTTTCCTCAGTAAGACCACCACAGACTTTGTTTGCCTCAAGCTGTGCTCGAGGGCCACTTTCAACAGCAAAATAAGCAACAGAGAGCACAACAGTTTGGAAAACTTGTCACTGGATCAAGACAAGGACATTCGTCTACAGCCTGCGCACTGAAGCAAACAGGGTCATCTGACCTCACCTGTGACATTTGTTTCAGGTGATTCAAATTTTCTACTCTGTGTTTTTGTCACAAATGGCTGTGGAAACACATGACTGGCTGATGTGGGGGCTGCAGTCATTTTTAGCGACAGGCAAGTGTGTGGATATGAGACCAAAGAGGAGGGTCAATGATAACTCCAGACTTTCTCTGGCAGATTTACTCTTTCCTGTGTTTTATAAGAGGATTTGGCATTGCCCAATGTTGTACATACATGTGTTTAATCTGTTTTGAAAATAAACCTGTACAACTACACAGCTGATTTACATCCACATTAACATAGCTATACGATGATTATGATCCTGGATTTTATCAAAGTCCTTCCTAAGAAAATCCACGCTCCCAACCTATTGAAGTAAGAATAATTAGAGCTCTTTCTAGTCCCTAGGAGGACTTTAAATGTAAAGCTGTAGAAAGCTTCTAGACACGCTGATAGATTTTTGAAGACTGATGTCAACAGGGTGTTCCAGAGCCGTGAATTATCCTGAGCACCATGTTCGGTGACTGTAGTTTCACTTGGTTTGTGTTGTTCCTCCCTGGCCTGCCCTCTTGTGCCAGCAGTGACTGGATATGAGAGTCAGGTGAGGGGCAAAAGGAAGCAATCAGTGCACGATCTCACCTTCCCACAGCGGGCACACTCATGGGAGGAAGGTTGAACAGTTGTGAACCAGTAGGTAGACGTGGGCTCTCCTTCAGACTCATCTGCTCTTTTCAGGGTGTGAGTGAAACGGCTCTGTACACACGAATATGGATGAAGTCTGGACAATGAACAAACAGGAGCGAAAGGAGAAACACGGGTGGGTGTTCAAGTCATGTCGAGTTTTTAATTTTTTTTATAAAATTTGACCAGGTAACCCAGTGTTTGTGCCCATGACTTACATTGATCTAGAAGCCTAGGCATCATCAACAGACCAAAATCATTTCAAGTATCCTTTGAGTCCTATTAATTAGGAGGAAAAAAACAATACAAACATTCAGATTTAACCTCAACTGGTATAAGCTGTTGAGTTATTAGCTGGAAGATGGACTGATATGTTCTGTGGAATGACAGTTGTGAAATCCACCATGAGGCGCGAACAGCAGATTTGCTCCTTGTTGACTTGGGGCAGGGCGGGGCTGGATTACTGAAACTGTTTTCGAAACAGGCCTGAGTCAGTGCTGCAGATTTCTGCCATTCTAAAAGATGGGCCTGGAACTCAAGATTGAGAAACTCTTCAAAGTCTGCCTGTACTTTTTTCCTCTTGGCTGGGGCCTCTCCCCTCCACCACAAGTATGCAAATGGTTGAATTTTAATCGCTTGATGTAGCATGTCGTTGAACACTCGGAGGTTATTAACCTTCAGTGTTTCTTGGGTTCAAGGAATAAATATCTACATAGGACTAATTTTTCACTTTCAGACAAAGAAAAACAAGTTTAATGAGATGAATCAGATAAAAAAAAGATCCAAGTCTTTCTCATCAACACTGCTTCATCCACACACAAATGTGATATTAAATACCTTTACTGTGTGTGAAAAATATTACTTAAAGATTTTTCTTAAACCAACCATGGTATATTTTAGAAGCTTGATAAAACTTTTGAAAAGCATCATCGCCTCTGCTCCTTAAAGCTGGCACCCAATTAGCTCAAACGCAACTGAACTGAATGCTTGAGGCAAGTCCAGGGCTTGTGAAACCTCTTTCCCTAACAAAGTGGCCTGGCCCCTGTGTGCTGGGAACATTCCAAAATGTTGGTGTGGGAGAAAAAAGGAAATGTGCTCCCTCTCATAAATTTACATTTGTGAGGTCTTATTTTGTCTCCTGGACTAATTTTATTGTCTGACGTTTAATACAAACAGCAGGTAATGCTGAGTAATTACGAGGTCTAGAGGAGTTTTATACCTGTGACCAAACAAATTGAAAGTAGAAATGGTTCACGCTCTCTCTATTTCCCGCAGTCTCTCATTCTCCCGTGGGAAGTTCAGAGATTGCTAGTAGTAGCGAAATTCACATCTGACAATGAACCTGAGTTTGTCTTTGGTTTCAGACAGTACTTTTTCATCTTTTTAACTCATCATATGTTTTTTTATTATATAGTGAATTTGTTAAGGTCCAGTTCAGTTAACATGTCTGAATACCAGTTTCCCCATCAATGGCAAACTTGTATACGATTCTGACTGTTCAGCGTGACCATTTACTGGTTATGCTTTTCCTAAGAGTAATTCTTTTCCTTCTTGGCTCTGCTTCGTCTGCACCTTTTAATACCTGGTTATTGGTGTTAGGTGAAGACGTGCACGCATTCTTGTGCATACCAAAAGCATTCAAAGGCAAATACCTACTTTTAAAATAAATTCTTAAGATTTTTTTTATTCATACAGAACTGGGGTACAGGCCAGAGATGCGGAGGGTGAGAGGATTCCCCAGAGACAGAGCGGGGAGCAGAACAGGCAGATCGATGAAGTATGCTGCTGACGGAGCAGCGGGGACACCGGAGAGGTCTGCCGCGCCCTGGGGGTCCCTCCCTGGCTGAGGATCGAACTCGTGCTGCAGCGGCTGAGACAGTTTCCTAGTGCTCCGCTGTGACCCCTGCACCACCAGGGAGGCCCGTGTGATCTGAGTGTCTTTCCCCTTACTTCAGGCCTTCTTAATGCACTGAGGGAGGAAAGCAGTCTGATGTGAGGACGTGAGTCTCACAGTCAGCTGTGATGCAGAGAAGCTGCGTGTCATGTTAGTGGAATCGCAGCCGGAGGTGAGGAAGGCACAGCGCACTCTCCAGCACCAAGCGGCAGGGCCACTTCAACCCAGGAGGCTAAAGAGGCCAGGCACAGACACTTGTGAACTGCGTTTTCCATGTAGAGAACACCTCTTCCATTAAGGCAGATACATCTGACTTTGTCTTTCTAGGTTGGAAAACCAAGGCTAAGAAAAGAGATAATAAAGCGATAGGAAGCCCCGACGGGTGGGCTTATGTGAGTAGAAAGGCTAACTAAATTCCACAGGACTGGAACTGCAGTGAGAGAAAAGGGGAAGAAACGCTCAAGAGAAGCTTGAAAAAAAGCAATTCTATAGTAGAAGGGAATGATAATCGAATAGAATTTGTGATCCCAATAAAAAGGAATTAGACCAATTTATAAGAGAATCAACGTTGGATAGTACTTTTATGCGTGATCGATATAAAGATAAGTGAAGACAAAGGCACTTAGTGCTTATTCCTCAGCAGTTCACCCTTTTGGGGACTGTCGATTCATGCAGTTACTAAGGATAGCAGAGCATGCTGATCTTCCGAGGAAATACTGCACACAGGCTTCCTGCCTTGGTCTGTCTGAATTTAAAGTTCGTGTTTCTGTTCAGGGTTCTGTATTCATTGGTGAAGTTACTCTCACTGTCTCACACCCTGTCTCCTGCTGCCCAGGCAAGCAATGTCCGGCAGCCAGCTGTCCTGTCAAGCCCAGCGCTGCGGAACGGACACCCATTTGGAGGGACGGTGCGCTCATCTCACTTTGGCTTTCTCTTACATCATTGTTTCTTATGCATTTATAGTTGGCTAAAATTTCTAAGTAGGCCATTTTTTTTTTCTTTGTAGCATCCATTCCTGGATTTTGTCTGTTATCTTGAAACAGAATGCAGCCTTGTGTATATATTTAGTTTTCGTGCCAGTGGAAATTAGTTTCTGTTGTTGAAGGGGATCAGTCATAGTCGTCGGGAGTTTTGCTACTTAGACGGGAAAGAACCTGTCTTTGAAACGGGCTACCAAGAGTGGCCCCTTTCTTCTGTCTCTGTACGAGTGTTATCGTCCCTTTTAAGCTCTGGGACTTTCTCTGCCCAATGAGAAGTCACCATGCTAACCTAGACTTTCTGTTGTGGCAGAAAAGGTAATCACACGTAGCGTCGTCATCACCGTCACTAACCTCCAGTGAAACTGCAGCCCCGATTTCACACCCTAAACCTGTGTCACCAGCAACCTGCAATCCTGGACGGTCTCGATTTTCTCAAACTGTCCTCTCCAGAGCACAGCCCGTCTCCCGGACCGTCTCCATCTGGACACCAGCTCCCTCCGGGACCCTCAGCCCGGCTGGACCGCCCATCACCTCTCTGGCCACCTTCTCCCTCCTTCCCCAGCCATCACCGTCAGTAGTGACCACTGTCTCGCTGACATTCTCAAGTCATGGCCACCACTCACTCTTCTCTGTGTGCCCTGGTGAGATCAGTGTTATTTAATGCAGGTGTGTACCCGCGCCTGCATCGGCACATCTAAATACAACTGAGGAGAAGCCTCCCTGTGGCACAAGGCCTCAGGCGCAGCTCTGTGAAGCCGTCCGCAGCCACTGCACGAGGTCAATCCCCGGCCAGGGAGGGACCCCAAGGCACAACAGACCCCTCCTGTCTCCCCGCTGCTCCCCTCGCAGTGTGCTTCATCCATCTGCCTGCTCTCCTCCCTGCTCTGTCTCTGGGGAGTCCTCTCACCCCCAAACCTCTGTCCTGCACCCCAGCTCTTGTGTGCATAAATAAATAGATCTTTAAAAAAATAAATATCACTGATGAGGACATGCTGCATGATCCCTGGTCCCTTCTGACTGCTGACCTCAGCTGAGCCTCCGAGCTGCCTGGTGGCGAAACGCTCTGCTGTCCTCACCTGGTCTCTGTCCCATTCTGGACATGACTTTTCTCATCGAATGCTCATTCCTCAAATCTAATGTCATTTCCTCCTTCATTTTTCCATCCCAGATAATAACTTTGGCTTTTTAAAAGTTTTGGCACAGAAGAACTGGGTACAGCCAGAGGTGCAGGGGTGAGAGTCTCTACCAGAGGCAGAGCGGGGAGCAGAGCAGGCAGATCCATGAAGCACACGGCTGAGGGGGCGCTGGGGAGACAGGGGGGTCTGCCGCGCCCTGGGGTCCCTCCCTGGCCGGGGTCCGGGCTCGGGCTGCAGCGGTGAAAGAGCTGAGCCTGGACCCTTATGGCCACCAGGGAGGCGCCAGATTCTCATAAAATTTGATCTTTATTTCATTCAGGAAGTTGAGGTGACCGCAACTTCCCAGGCTTCTCCTCCACGTCCACCTCTGCCTTTTCTTCCCGTCCTTTGCCGCCTGTCTCCTCAGACAAGTCCTTCCCCGCTCGCTCCTCACCCGTGGGCGGACGCGACGGCAGGTGGGACTGTGCCTTGCCCCTGCTTGGGTGACAGCCTCCCCTCGTGGCCGGGGCCGTAGCCAGAGCCGGACGCGTCCTTACCCTTGAGGAAAGCAAAAGGCAGCGTAGGAATCAGCGTCCACTTCCAGTTGCCATCCACCGCAGTTGCCTGCTTTTATCTCCCCCTCAGGCGACATTGCTCAAGCTGCCGTTGTCATTAGCGTCTCTGCTTCCTCTCTCCCGTCGTCTCTGTCCCCCCTCAGTCCACCTTTGTGCCTCCGCGGTCTCTCCTGACCGCCGAGCTCCGGCCGGCCCTTGTAGGCGCCCTCGTCCCGAGCTCCCGCCTGCGCTGACGGGGAGCCCGGCCCCCTCGCTCACTGCGCGCTTTGTGGGTGTCGCTGTGAGAGGTGTGTGCTGTGCCTGTCCCGTGCTTGCTTCTGCTGCTGCTCTACGGCCTTAAACTCGCAGCATCGGGGGGTGTGAGCTCGGGTCTGTTCTCTTTCCAGTGTGCGTAGGCCATCCACGACTGTGCCTTTAGCTCTGTAGCTCGGATTGAAAAGTGGGTGCCCCCCACCCCGAACTTACAGCCCCCTTTGCAATCTCCCCGAGCTCTAAACAGATGTGCAGCAGCTTTTCCTGGAAAGAGTAGTCGGTGAAAGGGGACTGGTACGACTCCCTGGAGGATAGGGAGGCTTAGGAATGTTTCAAAAGAGTTGGCGTTTTAGAAGAGGAGCAGCTGAAACCACGTCAAATTCATTCTTCCCATACACCGGCAGGTGACATGTGGCAGTGTGCGGTAGTTGAACCCGAGGCTTTGTGTAATATTACGTGACTCTGTGCTATTATAAGTTCATGACCCTAATGTTGACAAAGACTGTATCTGTGTTTTTGTATTATGGAAACATATAAATACTTTATTTCAGAAAAAACGAAGCTATTTCACCTAGTTTCTATCATAAAGTTCTCAAATACTAGTTCTTGGATTATAGCTACTGTGATCATAGCTGTTGTTCCTTGTTACACGGCCGTTTTATGCCTCAGGCCTTTCTCCCAGGCCTCTAGATGCTTTTGGTTAGTGAACATATTGCAGGTCCTTCTTTTTCATTCCTAAACAGAGCAACTGGCCGAGAACAGCTGAACTGTGGAGATACCGTGCGTGAGTCTGGCAGCGGTGGCATGTCGCAGATAATGTAACAGCCACAGCGGGGTGCTCTGTGGGTCCATGGCCTTCCTGCTGCAGATTCCTCCTCGGTTCCATAAGCAGCCAGAGAACTGCCCAAGAAAACTTTTGAGCAGACGAGCCTGGAAGGCATGCAGTGGGCGCTGCTTCTCTGAGACCCTCGGGAGGTCAGCTTCTGTGTCCGTCCCTTAGAGTGGAGGGTCAGCTGACGCTGAAATGAAGACGGGCTTGACGGGGCGGGGCGGGGAGCTGTGGCACCGTTCACTGTAGCCAGAGGACATATCCGATGTCTCCCTGGAAGTTAATCTCATTGTCAGAGTCCGCTATAAGTTTTCAGGTATCCATACCTAAAAAGAAATAAGAAAATAAACTGTTAAATATGAAGAATGACATTCACATTGCTAATGGCATCTCAGATCTCCCTAAAGCTTAGTTTTCGTTTGTTTTGATATCAATCGCAGGCCAAGAAAAGACTTACAATGATCTTCCCAGCCTGTTGCATTTCGTGTAGACTTAAATTATGTAGCATTAACGTAGACCTCCCAGAACCGCCGGGCTGCTGATACTGAGATGTTTTCCAAGTTGTATAAATAGAATAGGACTAGACTTTAAGATATTAGCAGTGACTCTCTAATCTAATTATATGAAACATGATTCCCTAGTTGAAGCATTGAAGGTAGTTTATTTATAATATATTTAATGAGATGCTAGAGTTTTTTGCATTTTAGGAATATATTTTAAAAATTACAATGTGCATAGAATTTCTGCGTTCGTAATAATAATAAAAAGATCCACAGATGTTTCTCATCTCCGAAATGAGGCTGAGAGTAGAACACTCGTAGTCTATGAAAATGCTAGTCAGGGAGGTAAATGATGCAGGTCTGCTGCGGTGAGGTGCCCAGCAGTGACACTATGCTTAGTCCAGTGCCAAAGAATAATAGTTCATCTTCTCAAATGTTGTTGAACAGACGCGCTCTTAACCACATAACCATATTGAACGACGCAGTAAAAGGAAGAATTCTTTGCACATTTTCACAAATAAGTAAGTAGTGCAGGTGATCTGTACAAGTTTCATGAAACAGCTAAGTTTACTTCCGAGATCATGTAATTTAATGTTTTCCCCAGGCATGTCCCACTTGGAATCATCACTGTGTGTGATAAACCTTCAGGGCCTGAGGCCAGCTTTGCCCTGGGGGGGGGGGGCGCGGCGGCTTGAATTTACAAAGGGGCAGAGAGGGAGGAGGGAGCATGTGCAGGCGTCACCCAAGGGCAGCCGTGCTGGGTGTGCAGAGGGGGCTTCGCCTTCTCCTTGTGAGAGGCCGTGGGCTCTCTCTGCTTGCTAGGGGGTCTCTGACTTTGCTCATAAAAATACCACAGCATCTTCCCGTCACAAATGATTGCACAGTCGAATTGTCTTCACCACACAGCACATCGACGTGGGATTTAAAATAGTTTCTGGGCTGCTTAATTGAAATTCTGCTGAGGCCCCCTGGTGCCGCAGGGGTTAAGCCTCTGGCCGGTCAAGCTCTCCCG
>NW_004567135.1:1397983-1398497 GCF_000260355.1 Condylura cristata | reverse complement strand
GTCGCCTGGCGGCCAAGCCACTCCTCCTTCGCCCTCGCCATGTCCCTGGTCCATCAGTCTCTCGGGCCTTCCTTTGCTGCTCCCTGAACTGCCTCCTGGAGCTCTTGTCATTGCCATTTGTTTTTCCAGTGTGGACAGTCTACCCAGCACTGCCTTTGTGTTTAGGCGACAAAGCCGTCCCAGTCAGGGCCTGGGGTCTGAGGAAAGCTTCCAGACCCAGTGGGCGGCCACAGGTCGGACACTGCGGAAGCCTCAGTCTGATTTCCCCCCGCGCGGCTCAAAGTTCCGTCAGTACTGCGACAACTGCGCGCGTTCACACCTTATTTGCTGTGCATTGGGCTAGGACGACCGGACGTGCGCCCCCGCGGGCGGCCCCCGGGCCTCCAGGTACTCCACGGTGCCGTAGGCCGCCATGGTCGCGCCCAGGACCGCCAGGAGGACGTAGAGCTTGACGTCCACGCAGAGGACGGTGCTGCAGCCGAAGGCGACCACGAAGCCCAGGGCCTCGCCCAGG
>NW_004567135.1:1387694-1397708 GCF_000260355.1 Condylura cristata | reverse complement strand
GAAGCCTCCCCCAAGAGATAACCGTGCAAATGTCATCCGCAGCAAATAGGTGCCTTAGTTTCTGCTGCTAGGTAGGTCCTGAGGAGCTTTATCGAAGCAAGTGTCCTCCCTTCCCAGTCCAGCAGCTTTTACTAAAAAATAAAAATGAAACATCAGATGCAAAATATTCAAACATGTATAGATTTTTTTTTACATTGTATTCTTATTTTCAAAACTTGGGAATCAGATAAGAAACTGCCCGAGGCCTGTACCCCAGTTCTGTATGCAAAAATAAATAATTTTTTTTTAAGCAACTGCCCGAGAGGCTTTTCTAAAATCTTAAATTAATCCCCCCAAAGAGTATTTTATATCTGTGTTATAGTTCAGAGGTTGTAGCATTCTCTGACGTGTCTTTCCCGGTTGACATTTTCAATAACTGAGTCGGGGAATGGTGTGATCATTGTTTTCTAGATTACATAACTGAAGTTTAAAAAGGTTAAGTCCCTGGCAAAAGACCACAGGATCCGGCTATAGGACAGCAGCCCCGTGGCCCTCGCTTAGCGCTTTGAAGTGTTTGGCAGCAGGATGAGAGACCCAGATAAGTCCCACTCGCTTTCATCTTTACTTTGCCAAATCCTTGAGTTCATTGCATGGAAGACGTCAGACTGAAAATCGGAGCGCAAACTGCGGACTCCCCCCACTGTCTGGGGCCTCGGCCCTTTCCGGTCCCGGGGCTCCGGGTCTCCTGCCTCGTCTGCCTGGGGAGACCCCGAGCCCAGGCCACCCCGAGGCCGTGGGGCCTCACCGCAGGCGGAGGCCCTGAGGTGACCAGGTGCTGTTCTTCACAATATGCAGCAGACATTTTGTTCTGTAACGCCCTGGCGTGTCGAAGCGAGCGTTTCACCTGCCCGTGAAGGACACAGAGGTCAGGCCTCCCCAGCTAGGGAGGTGCTGTGAACCCAGGCAAAGCCTTGCGCCGACGTGCTCATCACACACTTGGAAAGTGATTCTGAGCGCTGCCTGTATCGCTCCGGTAGTGAGATTTCTCCGTTACAGATGATTGTGAGCGGCCTCGTGGAATACACACATGCAAACGAGGCTCTGGGTGTGTGAAGGTCCGGCCCTGGAGAGCGTCATGTAGATGGGACACTAGGCGTGCTTAAGCAAGTGGAGTGAAGCTTTGTTAGCATCCGCATCTCATAAAACATCGAACATGAACACTGCGGAATGCTTTATTGTGTGAGCCCCTAGGTCCGACTCCTGTGGCTCCTAAATCGTATGGTTTCTAAAGGAAACAGGCCAAAGGAATCGAGGAAAAGAAACTTTGCCAAGAGTGTGACTGACGCTTAGTGTCACTGTAGTCTGGCTGGTCTTCATCCCTCTCCTGCATCTCATTTTTCAATTTTGTTTTCCTTTCTAAATAGTTTTCTCAGATACCCACCGCTCTTAACTCTCTCCTGCTTTGTAAAGAGACCTCATAGACTTGCGCTTGCTATTCCACACTGACTCTTTCCCCCATCCATCTATAATTCATCATCCCGCTCACTCCATTAAGCCAACTGCATGCCTGAGCTCGAGCCAGTGAGACGTCAGGCCGGACCCTCCCTGCCAACTCTAATTTTGCAAACCAGAGGGTGTTAGGTGAAGGGTTAATTTCTATGAGAGTTGACACAGAGATCACTTTTAACGTGTCTCTGTTGAAAGTACATGTGATTCATTGTCACTGGTATGTGAAAAAATTCCCTGAAGCTGCCAAAGCAGGGAACCCAAGAAAGACACTGGGGTGAACAAAGACATTAAATGGTAACGTTACACCCCGCCACGCACCTGCTCTGGGCTGTCTCCATCCGGGCCGTTCGTGTTTATTTTATTTTATTTTATTTTGTTTTCCCCCATAGAGGAAAGAAATGAAGAGCACGAGATAAGAGTCTGATTAAGATCATAATCATTTCTAAAATTCTCTTAACATTATAGTTGCCCATGTGGATTTGGGGGCTAGTGACGTAGATGTTGGCCATTTTATTTATGGAGTTAGATATTGTTCAATGTTACATTTGCAAGAAAATGTGTTTACATATTTTAAAAGCCTTATGTGTTATGAAGTCATGCCTTCAGATATTAATCCTAAAAGTCTTTTCTAAGACCCAACAATAAAGCTCAGTGTATTTCCCAGATAACTAAATCATCTTGAAAGGAGTTTAAAAAACAAAACAAAATGAAAGCAACTTGTCTCTTGAAGTTCATGAGTGCATCTCGAAGGCTCTCTCTGTGTGTGGTGACTTATATGGCAAATAGCTCAAGTGTAAATAGGAAGAAGTCCACGAAAAGTCGCTTTGATCTAAGGCATATTTAATGTCTGCCTCGAAGGCATAGTTTTTCCATTGGAAGGAATGTTTCTTCCTTCTAGGAAACCTAAATATTCTCATCACAAGCATCACATGCTACGTCCTTCCTGAAGTCAGTGTATTTCTCTGGATCACTTTAGTGTGCTCTGGCCGCAGAATATCAATATCAGCCTTCAGGTGGAAGGTGGTTCCAGGAATGCCTGCTGTGGGAGCACCGCTGGTGATACAAATGGCGGGAAGCCTGTGGCTTAATGGCCACTAATTTATCTGGAATTGATGATGCATTGCGGCTATTAGAAATGAGTCACTTTCCATCAGTTCCTGGGGAGTGAGAGTTATATTTGTGGTGGGTTTTATTTGTTGTTGCCAATAAGGAACTATGCCCATTTCAAAAGCAAAAGAAAGATGCTGCAATCGAGCAGATGAGAGCAGAAGGCCGCCAGCTCTGCACACCCCTCCTCACACAGCAGGCATTTCCGGGTGCCTCGGCGTCGGAAGTGGCTTTGCTGGCTTTGCGTGAGGCTCAAACATAAATTTAGCATGCAATTTCCACTACTTTCTCAATGCGTTCTCTGTATTATTTATTATTAAACATTTCGGAATAAGGATAATACAACGCATCTTATGTAATGGAAATTGTCATCTATTTAAACATCAACATTAGACTAAAGCTGAAATGTCAAGTAACACTCAGCAGTACACATTCTCTGTGACTGGTACCAGAGGAAAAAAGAGCAGACGGTTTTCATTTGCCTACAGGTGGGTTACCCCCTCCTTTGTCTACTTGAGATAAGATTTTGATAGAAAAATAGCTTCCTGCTTGGTTTTAGTAATAATTGAAGGCAACAGGTAGTGAGATTTATTGCTCACAAATAAGAAGAGACGCACTCCTGCACCCAACAATAGATGGTGCCCGTGTTTGGGAACAGGAGACAAAACGCCAGGGGCAACCTTCACATCAAGGGCAGGGCTGAGTTTCAGATGGGAGGTGAAGGAGTAAAAAGAGGAGCAGAAACAATGTGTGCAAAAATCATGACGGGTGGGGGGGAATATGATGAATCGCGGGAGGGTAAATGTTGAATCAAAGGGTTTATCTGGAAGCAGTTTTTTGTTAATTTGAAATAATACCCGATGAGGCAGGCTTGAGTGAAAGACTTTACATATACACCCAAACAAAGAAATAGCAAAACAAAACAGCACAAGAACAAAAAGCCTAAACTATTCACAGGTGATTGCACACGTGCGGATTTCCAGCTAAAGCAGCCCGTGAGGCCTGTGGAAGGGTGAATTCTTGTCACCATGGAATTTTCTCCCCAACCTTCTGTCCAGGCATCGCTTCAGGTCTGACCCCACCCAGCGGGCTACAGCTGGTCCCTGGTCCCTGTACCTGTGCTATCAAGGCTGCAGAGGCTGGAACCAGGTGGTTAAATAATTCTTTCCCAAGGGCGCTCTGGGCAGGCATCACATTAGCAGACTAACAAAAGAACTTTTGTCCAGCCCTGCTAGACCTCACTTCTAACTTCCTCCTGGGAGATAAGACCATCTGGCTCTGAATCTTTGTTTATCTTCCGCACTGAGTGCACACCCACCTGACTGTCCGCCCACCTGACTGTCCACCCTGGCACTTTGTCTCCACACTCAGCCCTGCGGGCTGTGGAGTCCCACCTCCATGCACCTCTTCATCCGCCAGTTCCTCTTGTACCTGCCTCACCGTGAGGTGTTGGCGGTTAGTCTCACCTCAGCCCCTTCCCCAATAAGACCTCTGACTCCTTAACAGAGCCCTGATTTCTTCCCTGACTCCACTTCTTCTCAAGTAGAGAAGACTGACACGGGGTTTCAGTGAGTCGCCAACACACTGCTCGCACCTGGGAGACTCTGGCTGTGCGCTGAGACCTGCCCCCGGGGTCGGGGGAGGGGTGCGAGGGAGGCTCCAGGAACATTACAGGTGGGCAGCAAACAGGACCTGCAGGTCACTCTGTGTTTCCTACCTAGGGTTTGCCACTAGGTTATCATTCTCGAAAGAGATTGGATGTATCTGTAAAAGCTCAGCTTACCCCCTCCAAGAGCTCTAAGCTATACGACTCATCAGTGCTTTGTCACAGAGAAGTTGCACTTGAAAGAAAAGCGGGTGCAGGCCAATTCCCAGACGGGGATCTGGGCTCCGGCGTTCTGCTCCTCATCCCGCCTACGTTTGATTTGAGAAGCTTCAGGTTTTGATTTCAAGAATCACCTGAACAGTGCAGGCCACATAGCCCCATGGCTGAAAGCTACTTAGGAGGGAGCACATTTGAGTCCATCTGCCAATGATGGGATTATACTATCAGATGTTCAAAGATAGCTCAGCTTTCACTAACAAAGTATAATTCCGAAGGGATTGTTGCCAACGATTATGAAATCCAAGTATTAATTGGGACTGACTGAGAAAGGTGGTCAACTGAACAATTAAATTTGGGTTATAAATACCATAGAACAGTTCATCTTCAGTCACCTCCATGGTTCCGTAGGTTACAAGAAAGTCTGCAGAGTTATTGTTCCCTGGATGTGGTAGTTCTGCCTCATGTCTTCTTTGTTCACCAAGTAAGCATTTGGGATGATTATATGCTTAGTGATGGCAAAGTAGGAAGAGAGAGGCTGTTCATTTGGAGAGCTTTAGGGAGAAAAATGAATAGCCATTGCATGTAATTTGAGCAATTTGGCTCTAAGAATTGGAAGAGAATGGCGGAGCGGCTTGGAAATAGTCACCCCTCAACAAGAGAACAGATAGCGAATTTCAGTTACAAACGGCTTTTGGCTGGATCTTCCAGAACTAAATCTCAGTGGACGTCAGATGACCACATCTAGTGAGTGACTGGTGACGTTGTCAGAAACCTGAGGAGGGCTGCTCGGGACTGACAGCAAGACCAGGCACTCAAGAGGGTTTATTATCGCACTCACAGAGTGTGGTGAGCTCATAATAGAAGTGCTCTGGTTTTGGAAACTTTTCCCAATTTCATCAGGTTATGGATTAAGTTCTTCCTCAAACATTAGCAGCGCTTTGGCTATTTGATCTGAATTAAAATATCTGACTTGTTTAATTGTATTTTTCGAAGACAGAGAGATGGTGCCAGTCAAATGATTATCATAGCAAAAATGCACCTTTTCTGACAAATCTCGGAAAGAATGTTCTGGGCCGCGTCCAGCTTCAGTTCATCTTTATTGAGCTTCTCACCTACTCTTGTAGGCTTTTAATTTTTTTTAATGTTGACATGTTAAGAACACTTTGGACTACTTCCTCCACAAACATTTTCCTTTGTAATACTATACTGTCTAGGTCTAAATCTTAATCATCTTGCTTAACTGAAATTGTGTGCTGGTGTTTAAGAATTTCTCATTTGTTCTTCCTTCCCAGCTCCTGTCAACCTTTATTCAAAATTTAACACAATTGATTGTATTATTTTAGATACCCCCCACAAGTGGTGTGAACCACTCACGAAAGTATGGAGACAACTGCCAGAAACTTCTCTTCATTGCTCATGGTTCTGGGTTAGTCCCAGAAGGGACTTGCTTAGGCTTTACATTGGTGATTCTTAAATATAGGGGGAACATAATCTAGAGATACAATGAAGAGTGAGTTTGCCTTTTTTTCAGAAAATAAGGGGTGGGGGAGAGCTGTCCTACACTTAACAGGTGAATGCGGTCCCATGCTCAGCTACTACGATACTTGACAGAACTCGTTTTTTAGAGTTTTTTTTAAGAAACAAGAAAGCATTACTTGAACCTCAAGAAAACCCCCAGGGTTTCCGAGTCCAGCAAAGGACTTGAAACAGTCATTGTATGCTATTGCCTGCTCGGTTTTAATTAATTGTAGCGTAGACAGAGGGGCCTCTTGAGCTCCCTCTTCTCTGCTCTCAGTCCCCAACCATGTTCCCAAATGGTGACTGAGGAGGGTGAATGAAAAATTTCTGTGCAAGTGGGGAACTTCAAAGAATGTTGTTCAGTGTAAAGTGAAATTCAAGGCAAGGAAGTATGTCCTACAGAACGTTAATGGAAATAGAGGTTTAAAACATTCAACTCTCTGCAGAGAATACCGTGATCTAAACAGTCAACTGAAGGGAGAGGCACAGTATGAAGCATGTATCACCTAGTTATAGCACCTCTGTGGAGATTTTTTAAGACCATGCAAAAATTAAGAAATAAGAATTAAAAATGTCCTTGGGCAGCATCTTCATCAATGTTTTCATAAATGGTTAAAATGAATATTTTAGAGATTGTCTTTTACATATTATTTTTCCTTTCCATCTACATTCTGACACAGCTAACTTCAGTTCATTGTCTTCATAGTTTTCCTATTTTATTTTTATTTTGTCACTAAAGTTACATTTACTGGATGCTTAAGAAAGATTCTTTCCACCTATAAGAAATCCTATGTCTGTAAATTGTTAAACTAAAGGATGACTCAATGCACAGAAATTAAGCTGAAGAAAGGAAACCAGCCTCTGTAGCTTAATATATGTAAAAGTAGACTAGGAGGAGCAGTGTTTGATGTGCAAGAGGAAAATTATATATGAATACCAGTTGTGTGGAAAGAAAACAGAGAAAGAAAGCTAGAACAATTACTGAGAAATCAAGACAAAAGGTAAACTTCATAAAGTATTCTAAACTGAAATTCAGATCTTCTGCAATGACTTTTTGGGCTTTAAAAACACCAAACTTGTATTGACAATGTGTCATTTTTTTCATTTAATTGCATTTTAAATTCACTCAGATAATTTCCATAAGTTAGAAGAACATGCCACGAGGAAAAAGAATCACTATCTTGCTTCACAAGTTCTGCATTTCTCATCATTTTTAGATTTCTTCAAAATGTCTCAGAATATAGAGTCCCTAAAGGTAGCTATGAAAACTGTTGAATAAACTTGCTCATAATCATTCCGAAGACACTCAGTAAATATTTGGTTAGTGAATGAATGCATTTATTTTAAATTTGTATTGCTATTAAATTTGCCTACATTCATTTTCCCTTAAGCAAATTAAGACGGCACAGTATTTTATTAAACACATGATACATGTTTTTCTTTTCTTGCATTGAGTTGATGCAGACATTTTCAATAATGTACCAATTTTAAATTCTGACAATGAGAGCTTCTGATATTGGATTTATTACAATTTCAAACACACTGGACTTGTAGTCAAGAAGACTTAAATTCAAACGTTGGCTCTATAGTTTATAAGACCATTGATAGATGGTTCATAGTGTTCATTGAAAGAATGCTAATGGCATTGGGGATGCAGAAATACCGCCCTAGGGATTGATACATACTTTGTTTTGTAAATAATTCTAGGCATTGAGGATACAAAACATAGTAGGTACTCTGTTAATAAGATATGTTCATTGAACAGTATTCACTAAAATAACAGATTGTGAAACTTGTAGATGGTTAAGTGGCAAGTTTTGAAGTTGAAACAGGTAACATGATGAATGGCCCATATGTCATTTTTAGTCTTTATTCTGAAATTGATCATTGTCAATTAATTGTTAAAAAAGAAAAACAGTGATTACTCACTCTGTGTTCTGTGTCCAGTAGAAGGGGGTGTGAACCTCAAGTAAGGAAACAGAATATGGGTGAAAAGAAGAAAGAACTTTCAGAGTGTATGGAGGGATCAAACTTGACAGTACTACTTTGCAATTAACGTGATATCAGCCATGAAACAAAGAATAATCTGGTATAGTGGCTACATGTCTGGCTTGATTGAACGGGCAGTGATGGCCTCCAGTAAAATCAGGGGTCCAGGAGCAGACCAAACTTTCAGCCGCTCGATTGAAACTGTATTTTGACAATTGATTCTGAACTATCAGTTCTGCACTGTGAACATTCTAAAAAAGTTTTTTGTCCTTTCCTACAATCATTAAAGATTTCTAATCTAGAATTTTAGGTTTGGGATCCAGACAGAGTTAAAGTTGAAGGCAAATAAGGTTGAGCAGGAAGTCTGTACAGAGAGGTGTGGGAATAGAAAACGGAGCTTGCTTTCTCCCGTGCTGCAAAACTGTTGTATCACGCGTCGTTTGATTTCCGAGACCCTGTGAAGGCGTTTGCCACCCACGATGATGAAAACTATGAATTACAGAGGTGATATGGTCACCCTGAGTCACTTACTGAAAAAATTGATTCTAGGTTGGACCGTAAAGGCTTCCTGAGACTATTTCTAGACTATAGTATGAGAGTGATGTGCTGTGTGGCCTGTTGCATACAGAATTCTCTCCTAGCTCACACAGCAATCTGTCTGTCGAGCCGAATCTGTGCATTTGACACTTACAACCTGCAGGTGGACATTTCAGGGCAGTTACGGTATTCTGTGTGATTGCTGCAGTGTTTTCTCTGCTCTGAATGACCTGGCTAAATTAAGATTAGGAGTGTATTTTGTGTGCACATGGATTCCTTTGAGCTCTTTATAACGAGCGAATTAAAAGCAGACATACTGACTGGAAGGTGAACTGACTCACTCATGTTTATGCAGCTTCTATGTTCCACGTGCCTATTTGGAAGTAATATGTACACACTGTCCGCTAACAGGAGTCTTCAGTGATATTTCTAAATGTTATAAACTTAACACCTTTTTTAACTGTGGTAATTGTTCATCATTGTTGTAGCACCAGATGCAGATTTGTTTTCCTGTATTTTAAAATAAGTCTGGGCTTCACGGTTGACTGGTTTTTGGCATCTATTTCTGATAAACACTTTTTTCATTTTACACATGGCTCTAGAATAACATTATTTTAATGAGTTTTTTTTTTCATTTTTGAGTTTTGTTATTTCTAAGGCTGCTAGCTTTATTATATAATTTTACATGAAAGATATTCTTAGGTCAGTCATTCATTTTTTTTAAGATTTATTTATTCATGCATACAGAACTGGGGCCAGGCCAGAAGCACAGGGGTGGTGAGAGGAGTCACCAGAGGCAGATCAGAGACAGAGTGGGGACCAGAACAGGCAGACTGATGAAGTACACTGCTGAGGAAGCAGCAGGGAGACAGGAGAGGTCTGCTGTGCCCAGTGGGTCACTCTGTGGCGGGGATCGAACTCGCACTAAAGCGGCTGTGGCCAGCTTCACGTTGCTGTGCTGTAACCCATCGCACCCTCAGAGAAGGCCCTCACTCACTCATTTTGTCATAACTTTTCTAAATTCACTTAAGGAAAGATTTCCAACGTGTTGAAACTAGATATATTTTAATCTGCTCTCTGATGTTTATTACTGATGAGTATAAAGACAAGCAAATAATTTAGAACTCTTCAGCATCGTAAAAAAACTAAGCATCTTATCAGAAGTATCTTGGTAATTTATTAAAATAAACCTATCTATCTTATCTCATTTTATCTATAATTATCTCTCTGTCTGCCTGTTTAAACAGATTCTGTTCTTCAAAACCTCCCTTTGCAATATTTGGACATTTTTCTTAACACATCTTAACCATAATTAAGGAATTATGAAATTATAAATTTCAATTATATCCCTTTGTTTCTCTATAAATTATTCAACTAAGAAGAAGAAATGCAGACTCCAAAAATATGGTATAGCTTATTTTAAGAAGGGAAATAAAGGCCCTCCCTGGGTGAGGAAACCACACTGTGAGCTGGGCGCAGCGGGTTCAGTGCAGGTTCGATCCCCGCCTGCCCCGGAAGTGACCCATAGGGCGCGGCAGACCCCTCCTGAC
>NW_004567135.1:1361197-1387235 GCF_000260355.1 Condylura cristata | reverse complement strand
TATGTTTTCAATGGCTGAAAGGAAACTTAAATATGTGTTTGTTAACACCCTGGGCTTTTCCATCTCTATGGACAACACTGGTTAGAATGTCACTGTTTTTAGCGGCTAAGAAGTACCAGACAATTTAATTCTGCTTTCCCAAGAACAAAATAATCCAGACTTGAAGTTTATGACAGTAAGTTGTCTTAACTTGAGACTTCTGTTTCGTTTACAGCAAAATCTATTAACCTTTCTAGGAACAGAATGGATGTAGAGTTGGTAGTTCCCAAAATGTTGTATCATTTGGAGGAAACGCTGAGTACAACATATAAGAACATTGTTCTTTTCAGATTTTAGTAAACATAAGATCTTGTTAGACCTCCCCAGGGCCTAGCAATGACTCAGGCAAGCACAAAACTTGAACTTTCACCCCCTCTTAAACTTACTTTTGGATGTAACAATAAGACATGAAACAGGTAATGGGTTGGTTAATGGCTTCATTATCATTAGATAAATATTTGGTACCAACGTACATGGATTCTCCTCGTAATTATTAAACCGATTGGATTTTAAACAGCTAGTTTGCCATACCTTTAGCATACAGTTTTTAAATTTTAATAACTAACATTTGTTTACAACTCTCTATAGGTTTATAGCACTCAAAATCATAGTTGACATCTGTGTATGCTGCATGTGATCACCACCGGAAGCCTGGTTTCCACTTGTCATACCCGGTTGATCTGAGCCAATCTGCTCACGTTCAATCCCCTAGGACTGCCTCCAAAAGTCTACTTTCCAATGAGTAATTCCACTAGAAAAAAACTATTTTTCTCAATATCACCTTTAGTTTCAGGTATTACTACAAAATATACTTGCCTTTGCAGGTAAACTATCTGAAACCTTTCTTCACCCCTCGACAGCCTCATTCAGTACAGTTTGGGCCACATCAGTATGAGGAACGTGGACTCTTGACTGTTAATCAGTTGACAATATTCAGTTTTATCTTCTCATGTATTAGAAATGACTGTGTCCTCAACTTGTGACAATAGGTTTCTATCACTTCAAACCTCTGAACTAATGCCCTCATCACTTTAATTCAGCCTGAGGGACACACGCATGCTTTATTTGTAATGGCGCATAGGGCTTCTCCTTGCATTAGTTTACTAATAATCTGTATTATAAAGGTGAGGGCCTCAAGCTCTGTCCCATCTGAGTCTATTCAGACAACCCTTTACCTCTGACTCATGTAAATTATTTTCTTTTTAACTGAACATATTATAACAAATCTTGGTGTTTAATTTTATGTGAAGTTGAAGTTCCCTCCAATAAGCATATGTTGAGTCCCCTTATGTATCGATGAACACTTGTCATTTGGCATTTCAAGTTAAACAGCAACACTTCGAGCAAACCACATACGTTTTTAGCAAGAAGCAGACGATGCTGTCTGATGCTGACTCACAACTGTTTGGCTATACCAGTGCCAGTGAGGAAGGCTCAGTAGGAAGCCAGTCAGCCCAGGGAAACTCTTGGGAGAGAGACATGTGCATGCCTCCCTCCACTCGTTCCCTTGGGGTCAAGTCTGCAAACACAAGCACAGCGCAGTTGTGTGGTGTCTGGGCATAATGCCAGCATTCAATCTAGGGAACACCCTGACCGTGGTCATTCCGTGGGAAACAATCAATGTGCAGGAGGTGGTGGCGAAGGCTGTGATCTTCTCTGTTCTGTGCTCTGTCTCGCCCCACAGGCTTTCTTCCTGTTTCTCCAGGCTCTAAGCTGCCCATGATGTATAGGGTGGGGGACACTCAGGTTCTGAGTAATTGCTCTCTAACAGAAGCTGACGCCAATCAAGCAAATCTACTACATTTTAAGAATTCACTCCAATTCTGTAGTCAAAGTTGCCTGGGTCTTATTTGTTTTAAGATTTATTTATATATGCATACAAGACCTGGGGTATAGGCTAGAGGTGCAGAGGGTGAGAGGATTCCCCAGAGACAGAGTGAGGAGCAGAATAGGTGGATTAATTGAGGGGAGCAACAGGGAGTCAGGAGGGGTCTGCTGTGCCCAAGGGGTCACTCCCTGGCTGGGGATCGAATTCTTGCGGCAGTGACTGCTGATGGCTTCATAGTGCTGCACTTCAACCCATTGCACCACCAGAGAGGGGCCCGGCCTTAAACTATTATTAGCGAACATTCTAGAAAACCATGTATGGTAAGCTAAAATGGCATGGATGAATAGGAAATTGTTCTCTTTGTGCTGTTGGAATTCCTTAGGGAAAATTTCCTTGTTTCTCCCTTCATTATACAATAGGAATATGTTGTGATATTTCATAGTTACATTTAATTCATTATAGTATGTATATAATCATGGCATTGTAAATGGGAGATATGAGGTTTAGATTTTTGAAAAATATGTCTTGCTTATATATTACTTCTCTGTATGCTTAAGATAGCCAGTAATCTTGCAAAATGCCCAACAGACACATTTCAGAAACAATTTTCAGAACTCAATTTGTCTAGAAGTTATTTTTCTTTAAATGTTATTTGTTACAAGTCTTTACACGAGAAAAAAATAGAAATCACAACTTCTCTCTGAAGCAACAATGAAATCTACATATCAAGATGATCTGATGATCACTGTAATTAATTTAAGCAATAAATGAATATGCACAGGAACACAGATTTTAAAAATTGAGTTCAATCCTTGAATTTATATTTCTGTATGTTTCTACAAATTTATTTTCATAGTTTGGAGTATTTCAGTACTTTCTTCTTTTTTTTACTAACATTGTTTTTAAATTCCAGGTTTTTCAAAAAGCTTTCTGTCATCCTACAGCATTATCTATTAATAGAATTGTTCTGATTGAGCTTTATTGTATTATAGTAGGTTTCATCAAAGAGAGAAAATTATTAAACAAAAAGTAAATATTTACCGGAAAGTTACCTGTTAATGGAATGATGGGTGTCTGTGTATCTACAGATAAATAGTCTTTATTGCTGGCTAAGTAGATACAGGTTTCGGTCTCAATTATATTTTCTTTTTTGCTTTGCTCCTTCAGACATAAGTAGTGAGTAACTCGTTTACATAATAAAGTAGGTAACAATGGAAAGTTTGATTTTAGCAATCAAGAAAGAAAGAAAGAAAGTGAGTAACTCGTTTACATAATAAAGTAGGTAACAATGGAAAGTTTGATTTTAGCAATCTTAGTTCTTTGAACTTGCTAAAAATCACATCATGGTCATCATCAAACATTCCTTGTGATGGTCTGTTGTGTAACAATTCAATCAAGACTTTCCTCAGTTTATGGAAAACAGGGACTCGGAAACCATCTCCCTTACTAAAGGATCATTTTCCTGTCAATAAATTCCTCAACTTCCACAAAGTTTCCCAAAACTTATCAAATGATGAGTAACTATACTTCTCTTTTTGTCAATGAAGGCAAATGTTTCATCTAAAAAGCTAATAGAGACATTGAAATCTACCACTCGCTCAGTGACTGGGAAGACGAGGCCTAATTCAGTTAGTGGAGTCAGCCCCTCAATCTGATTAGCTATGTCAGAGTTAATTTTAGTCAGAAAAGGTTTGAATTGATTTTTAAGTTCAAATAAATACTTTAACATGAATTTGAGGATTATTGTAAAGCACTGAGGCCCAAGGATAGGACGCTTCTATCGATGTTTATCCAGAATTAAAATGCTGTTGATCTTCATATTTATATGTTTTTGCAAAAAGATTAAAGCAAGAACAAGCCATAGGCTGTTTCTGTTGTTCACAATGAAAAGGCTCAATGTGGCCCATGCTGTCATTTTGGGAGTGGTGAAGGCGGGGTGGGAGGGCCTTGGGTTAACCCCAGAAAGCTCGGGGACCCCAATGAGCAGCCCGGGGGCTTCATCGTGACTTTAGCTCAGGTCTGGGTTGCAGCTTCTGCCCTGGTATGAACCTGGCTTCCAGCCGCTGTTGCCCAGGAGTCAGGAAGGCCCTGGGGGCGGCGACTCAGGGAATGTCTACAAATGGAATAACTTAAATTTTGAAACAGCCTTTAACAAACATTCATGCTTACCAGTGCTCTCTTCACACTTGTCACCAGCCTCTCAAGAACAATGCCTTCTCTGACTATAGTTAGAAGAACCTAAGTCAGTGAAAGGAATGTTGCGGCCATAACTTCTGCTGCCCACATTGCAGGGTATGGTTTCTGAGCACCTAAAACACGATCCCAAATGCCCCACCATAAAACCTGCATCAGTCCCTGCAGGAATATGCATCAAGCAAAGCCCTAGGCGGTCTTGGTGGGTTTGTATTAGTTTCTGCTAGAGAAACTCCCTTTGCCATTGTCTCGCTAGTGCCCTGGGGTTTAACACCTCCAAAGATGGATCTGGAAGCAGAGAGAGCAAGACCACCTGAGTGATTCTTGGGCTCAGTACTCCCGGAAGGTTAAAAGAACCCAGACCCGGACACCCAGAGGTCCTTTGGAAATTTCCATACCTCCAGAGTTAGCTCGGCCTGAGTCACTGACGTAGAGAAACTCCAGCTCCCCCTGAACAGATCCATCGCTGTCCCCGGCTCCTCCAGCCCCTGAGCCGCACAGTGGGCGTCAGACGGAGTTTTAGTGGCTCCTTTCTGTATGTGTCTCGAAGACCCTCACTTACTCAAGTCTAAGTGGGCGGTGGATGAAGAGCGGCAGTTTTCCGTGTTGGGGCCAGCAGGAGTGTGAGGAAATTGAAGCGCTGCCTGTCAAGGAGCAGGCCGCTCCCAACAGAGGGCCAGGAGCTGAGGCCTGGGGCTAGCGGCCCTGCCCTTAGGTTTCTGAATCTCTGCAGCTGCTCGAGCCCCTCGCTCCCCTCGCTCCAAAGAGTCCCTCGCCTTGAATCACTGAATGCTTCTACCTGTTGCTGCTGAGTGCACTCACTGTAGTACCCAGGTGACCAAGCCCTCGCCCTCGGGACTTCTGAGTGAGCTCCGGTAAATCCAATCACGACTATCAGTGAGCAACTTGCTAACTGCAGGTGATTTACCTGTCTCTGCACTTTGGTGAAAGCAAATCCTTCACTGCTCCCAGGTGATTCTCCACTCTCCCATTACGGTTTTTGATGACCGTCAATAAAAGGAGGTCACCTGGAAACAAACCACTTAGATTCACACTCCCGTTAGTTAGTCATTTGTTAATCGTGAGTTAAAAATCACTAGTTGAAAAGCAGTTAATGAGGAGCCCTCCCTCTGCCCAGATTAAAAGTTTCTAATTTAAAAACTCACTGTGAACATATTTCAGGTTTTTAGAAAGTCTCTGTAAGGAAGAACAATACCCTGGTGGTAAACACAGATAAATTTCTATAATTGCAAGCAGCTTTCCCCCAGTCCTGCATTCGTGTTTCTGTCAGTTGATTTGACAGCACAGTGTGTATACAAATTTGAAATAAAGCAAATGAAAACTAAATTATAGCAGTTTATCATTTTGTGCTTAGTGTTTATGCAGTGCATACAATTTTTATATAGCTCAAATTTAGTCAATTCCAATTCACGGTTTTAGATTGATCAAATATATTTTATGAAATGTGTATTACATAACATACTCTAAATTTTCTTCCAGCATTTATCATGGATTCACCTGATATCTGTACACATATACAAAAATAAAAACAAGCCCCGTGAGTTCATGTTTCTGAAAAAGAATAACAATGTACACAAGAATCGGCCAGGTCAGACACGTGTCACTCAGACATTTGCAAAGTGTGGCACACACAATCACTGCTTATGAGCCACGCATAGCTCGGGGTGAGCAGTCGGGAGACGCGCTGCGTCCAGTCCTCATCCCAGGTGGGGTCGTCCCTGGGGAGCAGCTCAGGACGCTGCAGCATCTCTTCAGGTTAGGGCTTGCTGCAGCGAAAGGCTACAGAAGAGCCAGTGAAGCGTGCAAGGGTGACAGGTGGCGACGACAGGTGCAGCACCCCTCTGCCTGCTGGTGCGGAGGAGGGTCTGACTCCTATGGCAGCTCCTTGTGGCAACACACGAGGTGTTGTGCACCGGGAAACTCACTAGAGACTCGTGCTCAAGGTTTCCGTGGGCTGGTCACTTAGGCTTCCTCTCCCCAGCGTGTGCCGGAACCCCAGACTCCAGAAGGAAAGCAGGCAGATGCTCCGTCTAAGCCACGTTGTCTCCAAAACAGTTCAGGGCCAGTGGTTCACTCCTGGCCACTCAGGGATGCTGGGAATGTTCCAGAACGCCACGTCCTCAGATGCTAACGAGAGCCAAGCACACGTTCTCGGGATGGCAGTGTGGGTGGGGCCTGTGTGTGGACTCTGCCGAGTAGTGAAAAGCTTGAATCTTACAGTCAGATGACGCTGGGCTCATGCCATGTTCTACCATTTATACTGACGTGGCCTTGGCCAAGTCATCCAAACGCATTGACTACCTCCGTTTTATCGGCTGTCCGCTAGCTTGAAGCAGGCAAGCGTGACTGAACCCCACGAATGCCCCGTGCAGTAACGAGTGTACCCTGCTCGGCACGCTGCCCGCCCGCAGTGAGCTCGTAGGAAGGGTGTGCACGGCAGCCGTCTTTCCGGAGCTCAGAGTGGAATACCTGAATGTGGTCCAGACAGATGCGTACAAAGGAAACCAGTGTTTTGTGCTCTGTCAGAATGGGCAGACCTATTCTAGGTTCTGAGAATCCACAAAGCTCCTTCGTCAGAAGAAACACTCCTTTGCGAAGTGTTACAGAACCACAGCAAGTCAAAAAGTAGCTTTGGAGGCAAAGATGGCGCTGAAGTGTGGGTGACCCCACTCTCGGATGAACCCCTCCTTCACCTTCACGACTGGCATCCAAGTGGCTTTCAGATTTGCTGTTTAAAATTCTGAGACAGGTTGGGAGCTGGAGCTGGAGAAATTCGTGGATGTGTCAGCCTGCCTGAGACACACCTGCTACCTTGTGGTCGCGCGAGGAGCTGGGGTACACTGTGACTCATGCACTTATTCTCCCCTTTCTTTTTGAACTGCTTTTTAGGGAAATAAAATAAAGCATGTTGAGAAACAGGATCAATGCTTTACTTAGATGTGGGCTCAGATATAACTCTCAGCAGGTGGAATTCTTCTCTGACATAACTGATGATTAAACATCATGATTGCCTGGAAAATACATGCTGAGTAAAAACTTCCGGAATGATTGAATTAATACACGAGTGAGAGAGCTCTGAATATAATTAGATCTAAAATTCATCAACCAGGGACACCTGTGAGTCTTGCTCATTTAAAAAAAAAATCTGATAAGTGTATTTATTTACTTGAAACTTCTTCCTTTGTTTTTTTTTTTTGAAAAGTCAAGCAAAAATCTCACCCAAGAAACCTGTCTGTAAAATTGAGGCCACTGTACATGGAGAGAGAATTGGGGTGGAGGTTTGGAGCACCGGGTGTCTCGGTGGTAGGTGTGGTGCGACACAATTGACATTTTCTTATTAGAAAAGGTTTTAGATAAATTAGGCCAATATACTCCTCTCAGGTGGTCATGTAAATAAACTATATAAGATAAAATGCAATCATGGGAAGTTAGAACTTTCATTGTGTCATGATAGCTGTTGAGGGAGAAATTATCAAGCCCTCATTAAAAAAAAAGCTAATATCACTCAATGTTTTCTTTATTGGCTACTTTTAATTAAGCCTCAGTAAAGGTAAAAAGCCTAGATGTGGTTATCACCACCTACAAATATATCGGTGATTATTTGCCATCACTGTAAATTAAATTGTGACGTATAGCCGACATTAAAATATAAATTTAAACCATTTAAGCACAGACACTTATAAAATATAGTGATCAATTAACCCATTTGTTAATAGTCCAGACAACACAAATAATTGATACACATAATATAAATGATACAAAGAAGGCTGTTGTTATTAGTCCAAATAATTGATTAATGTCTTAGAATTCCTTCTGATAGTAGTGTCTATCACATCATCCATCACAGTTTATCAAATAACTTGATTATTCTTCCTCTGGACTATAAACATGGAGGATTACAGGTGTGCTTTTATTATTTCATTCCTGGCCCGTGCCGACTGGCTGTAGACAGGAGCTCAAGAAATATTGCACGGAACTGATTTGAGGTAAATTGAAGTGAATTGACTAAGTAATTTTAAAAAATGAATAGGAATGCATTAGTATGAAATTCTCAAACCTCCATCCA
This sequence comes from Condylura cristata, assembly GCF_000260355.1. Taxonomy (NCBI): domain Eukaryota; kingdom Metazoa; phylum Chordata; class Mammalia; order Eulipotyphla; family Talpidae; genus Condylura; species Condylura cristata. The sequence continues at coordinate 1,379,088 of NW_004567135.1, read as the reverse complement.
ATAATTAATCAAAGCTAATCCATTTATTCTGAGTCTCTTTTTTATAATGCTTTTTATGAAAATGTTCATTTTTTAAGTCGTGTATGTAATTATATTCATGTAATTTTCAGATGACCTTTACCATATCAGAGAGGGAATTCTATTCTTCAGAGGTTTTTGTTACGCAAATTTACCTGCATTTATTAGCATAATTATATATGTATCTATGTCCTGTTGAAAACTTTCTTATCACAATCAAACAATTTCGATCACAACAAACTATATGTAAAATAATCTGAATTTATTATTCTATGTGCTTTCATTCACGCGGTTTAAAATGACCTAGCAAACTGACTGGGAAGTGTTGGAAAGTTCTGATTTTATCCCCCGTCGCTAATTGCTTTTCTCTGCTCATTAATTCACCTTCTGCTTCGCCTTCTCTGTGCGGCAGGTCCCGTCAGCAGTGTTTTGGTGAACAGATACGGGAGCCGGCCCATCGTCGTGGCGGGTGGCGCGCTGTGCTGCCTGGGCATGCTGGCCGCCTCCTTCAGCAGCAGTGTGCAGGAGCTGTACCTCACGGTGGGATTCCTGGGCGGTGAGTCAAGCTTTCCGTCCTTCCTGCCTCAGCAGTTCCGCAGTTTGCAAAGCTCTTGAGACACCAAAAACAGAAAATTCTTTTTTTTTGGCAGTTCCCTTGTTTTCTTTTCTTTTTTCTTTTGTAAGTGCATTTTTTATATTTTTCATTTTGTACTATATGCATCTATATAGTAACTGTAATAAAGTCAACAAGAACATCAACTGACGACTATAAATCAGAGTTTCTTCTGTTAACAGTTCGTAAAGTATCCAAGTATCTGAAAGTGTTTATGTCTAGTACAGTGAAATAGGAGCTAGAGATGGGCAAACTCACTTCAAGAATTGGGGGAGAAGTTAGGTAGGTTATGTGAGTCTCGAAAAGAAAACACTGGTTTGTGTTTACTGTTTCACGCTTCAGTTAGGGCGCAATCACCGACAGAGACTAGCTGGCGTAGAAACAGCTCCATTTTGCAAAAATGATCCATTGCTTTTTTGCTATTTGGGCTAGCTGACTGTCACTCAGAATAGGTTAAAAATGACATCAGTCAAGAGACACTTTCTAGATGCACCATGTAGCTTTAACAATGTTGTTGTCTAGATTTTGGCTAGTGGTGAACTGGTTGGCATACCTTCTTTCCTTGCTAAATTATTCTGCTTAGAAGTTTTTCTAAGGCTCATTTGTCACTAAACCCGAATATTTTGAAGGGCTGTCCTGCCATTTGATTATAGCCGATTCTCATGTAATAGGGCCATGGGCATCAATCTGACCTGAATGTGTACTTTGGAAAACAATATTTTTATTAACCTCAACTTCAATTATGCTAAACAGTTCGACCTTCACCGTTTTTAGAAAAAACAGACTTCAGTGTATAATGAAATTAAATATTTCTCTTACATCCATAAATATATTCCCATTTATAATCATGTTATATTTGTCTAAACTTCCACTTGCGTATCATTTGATGGAAAAATATATGTAGATATAATAAAATCTACAATAATAGTGATGTTAAAGAATTTCTCTTTACAGTCTAGCCCAACTCTTTCCTTTTGTTATGCGAAAAAATACTGCTTGGAATTGCAAATAGGAAACTTCAGGTGTCTAAAATTCCCTCCTGTCACCTTTTAGGGACCCACCTACATAGAACATTGTCTAGTAAAGGTCTTAAGGGTTCATACTCAATACTGAATGCCCAAGAACTTGACTATTTATCCACATTGCAATGGCGACCCGATATACATAACTGTGCGACTGCAGAAGAATTGTGCCGTAAATCATTTAGAACAGTAAGTATGGAAGCCGTCTAGGTTAAGCAAAGAGGTGGCTGGCATAGACCCATTCTAGGTCCATCTGAAACAAGCCTGCTCATCGCTATTGATGAACTGTAGCTCGGCAAGCTTTCAGAAGCAACCCATCCCTTAAAGGTGCTGCTCTGCTTGGCCAGGGCGTTCCCTGAAGACAGTACACGTTCACTCCTGAAGTCGACTTTAATACCTAAAATAGGAGCATTTTTTACCAAAACAATATATTTGTTTTAGCTAGCCTACATGTACATCTGTATTTGTGAAGTAGAGAATGTGAGGGATAGAGAGCATGCAACTGTGTGTTTATTGTTCTTTGCATGGTTTTGAAAGAAGTATCCTGGGAGCTACACGATTTGCTTATAAATGACAACCTTTCTGATGTGTGCACATTCCTTCAAGTCTAAATATATAGTAGAATGTGTGTGCATGTTATTACCTATTATATACATGCTATGTGCATACAATGGAAGCGATTCAAAATTAATGCCTTTGAATGGAAGCGATTCAAAATTAATGCCTTTGTCGGACATTCAGTTCTAAACAGCAATAGAAGCTCTTGGCTTTACTCTGTGCTCTCACCTGCGAGGAGCATGAACATACCACAGAGACCGCATCCGTTCGGAAGAGGATTTCTTTGGCAAGTCGTCTAATGTGTCCGTTTTTCTCATTTTGTTCTTCTCAGGGCTCGGCCTGGCCTTCAACCTGCAACCCGCCCTAACGATCATCGGCAAATACTTCTATAGGAAACGCCCGGTGGCCAACGGCCTCGCCATGGCGGGGAGCCCTGTGTTCCTCAGCACGCTGGCTCCTTTCAATCAGTACCTTCTCAACACTTTTGGCTGGAAAGGGAGCTTTTTGATTTTGGGTGGGATTCTGTTGAATGCCTGTGTGGCGGGGGCCCTCATGAGGCCCCTCGGACCCAGACAGACCACTTCCAAGTCCAAAGTGAAGCTCGACGTCGCCTCAGAGGACGCAGGTGTGAGGAAAAGCCCGAAGATGTCGCTGTACGAAAAAATCAATAAGTACCTAGACTTCTCCCTCTTCAAGCACAGGGGCTTTCTCATCTACCTGTCCGGGAACGTCATCATGTTCTTCGGGTTCTTCGCCCCCGTGATATTCTTGGCCCCCTACGCCAAGGACCAAGGCATCGACGAGTACTCGGCGGCCTTCTTGCTGTCGGTCATGGCTTTTGTGGACATGTTTGCCAGACCCTCTGTGGGCTTGATCGCGAACTCCAAGCTCATCCGGCCCCGGATCCAGTACTTCTTCAGCCTGGCGGTGATGTTCAACGGGCTGTGCCACCTGCTGTGCCCGCTGGCACAAGACTACACGACGCTCGTGCTCTACGCCGTCTTCTTCGGCCTCGGCTTCGGCAGCGTGAGCAGCGTCCTTTTCGAAACGCTCATGGACCTGGTGGGCGCGGCCCGCTTCTCCAGCGCGGTGGGGCTGGTCACGGTGGTGGAGTGCGGCCCGGTGCTCCTCGGCCCCCCGCTGGCCGGTAAGGACACTGCCCAGCCGGGCGCGGTGACCTTAGCACCTGCCCGCTCTTCTGTCGTGGTTGAGAACGGGAGTCGCGGGGCTGAGGCGGAAAGCGAGAGCAGCTCTAGACACGGGTGGCAAGTCTAGGTTTCAGTATGTATTTTAAAGATGTGATGACTTCTCCCCTCTTTGTGTGACGTGTGGTTCCCGTGACCACCACTCCCCCCCAGCTCCCCCTGCCCAGTGGCCACAGTCCCGCGCTAGTCCCTGCTTATCGCTCCCTCCCCACCGCCTCCTACAGGCTGTCTCTGGTCTACAGTTGTGGGCCATGCTGTGTTATTATTATGTTATTATTATTATAACATATTATTATTATATATTATTGTGTTTCACTGTCACAGGCGGTGGGGATGGCCCTAAGTGTGTTTCAGGATTTACCTTGGGCAGTAATAGTCACATAATATTTTCAGGTTTCATCCATATCAGTTGTCTCGTGCTTTAAACGATGCACCATAAAACTAAAATGCCATTTCTTTATGTTGGCGTTGTGAGTGGATTTCTGTTTACATGAAAATGAGTCAAACACTTAGAAATAGCGCTCTCAAGAGGCCAGACTCAGTTTTCATATTGGGGTACGTTGGTTGTATTGGGGCAATACTTGTTCCAAGTCTAAGAGTGGATGCTCTCATGGTAACAAGACAGGGATCTGTGACTTCATATATGTACATGTGCATGTTGCAGAAATGAAGGGAAATTCATTAGACACGATTTTTGATCATACTTATATCTCATATTCAGAATTAGAAAGATTACTTTTAGATTTCAAAATCACATACAGTTTCAGTGTTTCCAGTAAGGAGACAAAGACAGCACCTGCGGTTAATTCTTGAGCAAAGTCTTTGCCTAGCACGAGGTTAAATGTTATAGCTATCACATGCATATTATATCTAATGTCTCGGAGCCTGCATACCCTTTGCTAGCCTCCTACAGAATCCCCTGTTGTTTCGGTAAAGCAGGACTTGGGGAATTCATGCAGCCTCTTGGCCTGCCCCCTAGTGGCCAAGCAACTGCCACTAAACAGACATTTTTGAAAGCTTAAATGACTTCCTATTTGATATCAAGGAACCATCTTGAAAATGAGAGAATGCGTGTTGACTTTGTTAATATTAAGGCATTATTGATCTCTTGCTTTTCTCTTGTTCACCTGGTCGGAAATTAGTGGTGTAGCTCATCAGTGTTTTCCAAGAAGTTTGCTTAAAGCTGCTTTGTAGAGTAGCTGAGATTCTGCCACTTACTGGCTCTGCAACCCTGGCCCACTATGCCCCAGGGGCCTTATAAGAATTAAACGAGATACTGTACATCAGGGACGTCGTCTAATCCTTAATTTAGCTGCACGTAGAGGAAGTAAATATCTTGTCCTGTCAGGTATCTGTGATTTATTTTATTTGTATATGCATACATAGAGCTGGGGTATGGGCCAGAGGTGGAGGGTGGTGAGAGGACTCCCCAGAGCCAGAGTGGGGAGCAGAACAGGCGGATCCACTGAAACCCACCACTGAGGGAGCAGCGGGGAGACAGGAGGGGGCTGCTGCACCCTGGGGCCCCTCCCTGGCCGGGGATCAAACTCGTGCTGCAGGGACTGCACATAGCTTCATTGTGCTGAGACTAAACCCCTGCTCCACCTGGGACACCCCCAACTTCTCCCTTTTTATTGAAAAGATAGGAAGCAAGAAAAGGATACATCACTCTCAATGGATATGTTGTAAAGAGATCGGTTGATAGGTGTATCATGTCTACAGCCATTAAACATGTGCCTCGCAGAAGAGTCTTTGAACAATGGCAACACATGCACCGAGTCGCATATGTTGGCTGTCCAGTGTTTGTTTATATATGTTTATCAAGGAACTAGTTTTTAAGAAATTGAACGTATTGACGATATAATGCTGCATGGACCTATATATGGGGATTCGTAATCTAAAACAAATTTTCTTTGTGAAAGGTCATTGAGTATTAAGTAAGCAATAAGTACACACTTTGGGGGAACTTTATTTTAGAAGTTTATCACTCGCTGACTGCCTAATTATGCCAACCTAAAGCGTGCTCTTTGTCTTTCAGGACAATTGGTGGATAAGACTGGAGACTATAAGTACATGTACATGGCCTGTGGCGCGATCGTGGTCCTAGCGAGTGTGTGGCTGCTCATCGGAAATGCTATAAACTACAGATTGCTCGCAAAGGAAAAGAAGTTGGAAGAAGCCAAGAAGGAGAAAATGCACAGCCCCGATTCCACAGAATCGGAACCACTGAACAAAAGTAAACATTGTGAAGTTAGTATCAGAAGCTCGCGAGAAGGGGCTGCGCCGTCGGAAAGAGAGACTAATATTTAAACAGAGTCGCCTCTCATTCCAGTGTTTATGACTCTCCTAGCCCTCCCCCATATCAGGTTTTTTATTGTTGTAGTGAGTCATAATTACAGGTGGAAGTGATGTTTTTCTCCATGGCAAATTGTAATGAAGTCTGTTTTTAAAACTTTGAGATTAGAGAGAGAGACTGTGCAGTGGCTTTAATCACACACATGACGGGTGGGTGGCAGTGGCTGAAATAACGTTAACGTCTCCTAGAGACTTTGTCTCGGTGATAGAGATGTGAATTCAAAGCCTGGTGTCAGTCGGTAGCAGGAGTATGTTTAATCTCATAAGTGACCCCTCTCCGCATTTCATTTTTCTGCCTGACACTAAAGTAGCAAGCTGAATTCAAGGAGAATGTGGACACATCACGCTCACACACAAGTATGCACACGCTCAGGGTCTGGAGGGAAAAAGACAAGTTCAAGGAGAATATTAGCACTGTAATTTTAAATAAAAGAAAAGCCCGTGAAACAAATTAAATATCTTCTATCTGCATTGTGCTTTACAATGTAAGTTGTAAAGACCCTACAAGAACATGGGTGGAAATGGATGATTCATTTTTAAATAAATTTGAACAAAAGAAAAAACTCCACTTTAGAACATTATTTCTGAGCACTGTTAGGTTTGATTAATTCACACACAGACTTTTTTTGTAAGTAGGCCATTAGTACCTAGTGCTAGAGAATTGAGCCCTCAAATAATTTTCAGAATCATCCGCTAATTTGCTAAAAGCCTAAACGCCCCTGGCAATAAGCTATGTCCATTGATTTTAAAAGATGCTACTTAGAAATCCACAATTTGATGACAGGGACCTCTTTTAAACTGAAGTTAATGCAGACGAACCAAAATACCGCTGCCTCAGAGTGGAACCAGTCAAAATCCTGACGGAGAGGTTTGCAAGTAGGTGGAGTTCTAAGTTTTCCCAGCAAATAGCGATGATCGAAGGGTTACTGTTGTGAGTAGCCCATCTGATTAAAACCAACTAAGCGCGGGAGGTGCTTCTGATGAGGCTTCCAGGCTCTCATTTCCCTCCCCTTCCCAAAATGCAAAAGCAAAAAAAAAAAAAAAAGCCAGACTATTTACGTCACTGCAGATACCTCACAGTGTGAAAAGAGCAGCGCTTGAATCCTCTCCTCCCGGCGGTAGGCCCACGCAGCCTGCGGGCTCAGAAGCCAGGAGACTGTAGGCAGAGGCTTCCAGAAGGGCAGGCTGCGTGTGACGGGGTGCACACCCGCGCCTGCAGGTGGCTGGTCCCGTGACAGCGGCAGCCAGGCTGATGCCAGGCCTCGGTCCCCGGACGCCATGGAAGCATCCAGGTGTCTGATCACCTTTGAACACAGAGGCACATGGCGGGCTGTTTGCTCACAGCCCTACCCACTGTCTTGGGTGCGAAAAGTGTTTTTAAACAAGAAGAAATTGCATAGCAGAGCAAGTTATAAATATTTATATCGAGAATCTGAAATTTAAATGAACGTCATGATGGATAAAAACAGTCAGTGCTTGGTTATCGAAGTGATGCCGCTCGAAAGCTGGCGAAGGAAGCTGCAGTCACTGGCTGTGGCTGTAGCAGCGGGTGCTGTCCACTTCCCTATGAAATTGCAGCCGGATACCAAGCTTCTGCGAATGTTAGTGTTCGGGGTTGGATTGCCAGTGCATGCACCGTTTACCTGTGGGGATGACGCCTAAGTGAGTCCTGTAGAATTCCATCATTCATTTGACATTTACCTATTTACACTTAAGTATTCATCTTTTTCAGATATTAAGTCAAGCGACACGCACCAATAAAATAGGCAAATAAATCAGGGGAAATGTGGCAGTATGTGGCTCCCTCAATTTACTTCCATCTAAGCTTGAGTCTTGAATGAGCTTTTTCGGTTAGTGCTTTTATCCTCTGCTGTGACTCGTCACAAGAAATGCAGCATCATAAACTGTGCAGGAATTCGCAAATATCATAAAATGCCAGGCGTTCTCTGAAGACGCATTTAAACTAATGCAGGCCTCAGACCCCCGGGGGAAGAAGGAGCAAAGTGCAGAGTCGTGGAGCTGTAACAGGTCACGGCCAGCAGCCAGAGGCTGCCCAGCCGCCCAGAGGCTGCCCAGCCCTGCGGGCGGGACCAGGCCAAACCGCTGGCTCTCTGGCGCCCTTCCCTCACTCTATTTCTAGCGCGGGGAGTCGGCGTGGGGTGCAAAGCCCACCAGAGGGCACCCCGCTCCCCGCGGCGGCCAACCAGAGCGCGTGGCCAGGCCGGGACTCGCTGGGCGCAGAGCTGCTCAAGAGCGGACCCAGGATTCCGCTCTTCTGCGTGTGCACTCGCCCCACTTCGCCCTGGGGCGCCTGTTGGCCCACTCCGTGGTCACAGAGGGCGCAGGGGGCAGTGAGGGCGAGCCCCGGCGTCGCCGTCGTTCAAGGCGGCCAAGTCCGGGTTCCTGGGTGGGAAGACGGCGCAGCCCTGTTAGCCCCTCGGGAACGCTGGGGAGAGGCGTGCCCTCACCCCAGCCTGTCCCCCAATCTTCTTTTGGGTCATCTGAGAGTGAAGTGTTAGATTGAAAGGCGCGATCTTTTCTGTGTGAATTCGCATGGCTCATAAATTTCACTTCTCTATTTCCAGCCACTTTGGTTCATGGGCTGCTTTTGAACACGAGGAAATAACTAGAATATCTGACTACACATTTTTAATCTAGTTATCGATACTCATCCTTTGACAGCATATAACAGTTTAGAATCTACAAGATGTGTGATATAACGATTTTTCCTATTGATATTTTAAGACACAGCAATATCCTTAATCAGCGAATGACAATTTGCACTTGAAAACAGGCATTAAAAAACTCTCCTGTGTAAAATGTTGTAGGTTTTTAATAAACTTAAAATGCATGATTACTCTGTGTTCATTAGGGAGAAGGCATGCAATGTGGGAAAGAAACTAAACCATGCCATGCATTTTGCCTAAATAATAAGTTTTACTATTCAACATACATGAATCCTGGGTAGATGTTAGTGGCCAGATTTAACAGCTGAGTGATACAAAACAAAACAAGACATACGAAAGTTCAGAAATTCCCCAAATCCAGAGGTAACAGGATGTGATAGGACCAGAACTGAAACTCAGTTTTATCTCAAAGCAGAACGTGCTGCTCATGTTAGAAGCTGCAGGAGCAAAGGCGAGTCAGATAAAGACACAAAATTGTCAACTCCGCTGCAAGTCGGTGGGTTTAACTGTGGTTTGCGCTCGGTCCATTTAATGCTTGTTGGAGACTGGGTTTGCTAGCACCTAAGTAGATGTTTCCAGGTTGCCTGATTTTCTAGCCAATGCGACTTCTCCAAAGAAAAAAAAATGCTTGCAAAATAGCCATGATTGCTTTTCGTGAAAATAATGGCATTTTTATGACTCAGGCATACTAGAGTTTCTCTGAGGTTAGAGTTAGAAGAAAACTATTGTTTTTTTTATAAATAAGTCCCATATTTGTTGCTGTTTATTATGACTCAAAAATAAAATTAAAAAAAGCACTTCCTAGGAAACATATTCATAATCTTAGTGATTCTCATTTATGGGATGATCCCAAGCTACCAAAATGTTAGAAATAGTATAAGACACAAAGAATTTGGTTAATCTATGCACCTAAGTGACTATAGGCTTATGCTTTTCTACATAAGGAAAGCACTGCCATTCTGGAAGATTTGTCTTTGTTAGTATGTTTTCCATGTGTGTGGTAAATAGATCATTGAAGGGGAGTTTTGAAAATTTAGAAAATCCAATCATCTTATTTTTGACATTTACAATCCTGGGTGTTTCTAATTTTCTTACAACGTCAGACAACTTTAAGAAGCAGAGTTTGATACTATTGCAGGTCCCTCGGGCTTTTGCAGTCCAAGGGTATCTCTGATACAGGACACCCACGAGACCCCTCTCCAAGGTGGTCTAATACCAAAGAGCAGAGGAATTATAGATAAAAATGACAATCATTTCTTGTGTCTTTTTAGGTTTTGATTTCTCCCTACCCCCAACTCAGTCATTAAGAATGCTCAAAATCTTTCCTGATAAGTAAAAATGAACAACTTGTTAAGTTCATGTCTTTTTTTTTTTATAGTTGAGACTTTTCTTCTCTACTATCAGTTGCTTTTGCACTATCAGTTGTAACTCTGTAAGGTCCCACCTGGTCTATTTTTGTCTTCTCTCTCTTACTGCTTTTTTTTCACTTTATTTAACTTATGTACAGTCTGTGGAAGATTTATTGTAGTGTTGAGAATGATACGTTTAGTTCTCTACCTTAATAGGAAAAGTAAGACTACAAAAATAATTTTGATTTTAATGGGGTAATATTTTAGAACAAATTATTTCTCCCATTGCAATTTTATGCTGCTTTATGCCAACCTCATTATTCTTCTATAATTGTTTTTAAGGTGATTTTGCTTTTATTGTTTTGCAGTATCTAGGTCAACTTATTTATCTTTTGTTATATTATGGACATTTTAGTAAAAATGCTAAGTATGGAATGGGGGTTTAGTTTTACCATGGTGTGCGTTGAATCCATGTGTCAATAACCCATGGTTTGTTTGCTGATAGTTATATTTTATTTTAGAAGCATCGTTCATATATGAGTTTCCTAAAGGTAATGCCAGAGCAACAAGCAATATGTTTATTAAATCGCTAAGTTATATGCAAGAAATGACTGACGTTGTGTTACCTTGAGGAGAATGCCTCCATAATAGTTCTTGACCCAAGAATCTTAGGAGGCACTTATGTGTTAGTAGGCTTAGAACAATCTAAAGAAATCCTGTTTTAAAGTGGTTATTTCACCTAATTAAGAAATATAAAATTTTATGAGGTGTCTAGGAACAGTAAAACTAGATTTTCTCTTACCTTAGAGGTACCAACTTCTCCCATCACAATTTTCCCTAGACAAATATTCTCTCTACAGTTTTTTTTTCTAATTTTCAGCCCAGAAAATAGTCACTCCTCAATGAGAGGCATATATTTTATATATGTATGTATTTCTTCAGCAAATATTTCTTTTGTGTCCCCTATTACATTTGGAAAAATACTAAAAGTAAGCTTGTTGGAGTAAACGTTAAACATAATGTTGTATTGCGCACCATATAGATGTAAGAAAGACATGCCTGGCAGAAGTGACAGTTAACTAGCTTTTGCAAATATGGGGTTTATATATACAATTTTTTTTAAATATACAGGATCTCACAGATTGTATTTTTATGATTTTTAAGTAAAAAGAAACAAGATGTAGTTGTTGTGTTTGTTAAAGACCATGCATAATATAACAAAAGATCTTGCATCTGAAAGACCGCTGAACAGATGATCCTGTTATCAGTTAGCCTAGCGACTGTGGTTACTAAGGTACCAAAATAAAGAAAAGGGTAGCTTTGTTTGACTCTTAAGATGATCCAGTCATCTGTTTTTACATGCCATTAATCAGGGCTGTACAGATTTCATAAAATATCAACAGGTATAAAATAACTAAAATCTCTTACAGATGAATGTATGTAAAGGAACTGTGATTAAATCTTGGAATGTATATTTCTGTAATTTATATATATTACATATCATATGGATGGATAGATAAATAGATAGGTAGATAGATCGATAGATAGATAGATAGATACATAGATAGATAGAGGTGTCAAACTGAGCAAACAAAACTTGAGGAAGAAAATTAACCAAAAATGAACAAACTGGCATTGTCACAATGTGTGTATTTTGTTTTTAACTAAACTCAGTGTAGATGCATTTAAATCCGCAGTGTATCTTAGTGTCAATCAGTTAAAAGTATATTCAGTTCCCTGTATTGCTCCTTCATTTTTCGGCACACTTGTTTCAATACTGAATTATTTATCACTCAACTTTCATTTATAGTACAGTAACATGTGAACTTCACTTTCTGGGAAACCCTGTTTTGGAGTTTCTGTGTTTCACGACATACCTAATTTGAAATTCAATGTCCAATTTCTCGTTGTAAGTCTATATTTTGCCTGTAGTTTCTCATGTGTGTCAAATTCATCTCTTTCTTACTAGGCTGTGAGCTCCTGTGGACAAGAATGTCATCTTAGTTATAGTAGCACTTAGACCTAACAAAGTGTGAGACACAGGATGATCCCTTTATTGAAATGAACCTGTGAGCCTATATTATCAAATGAATACTACAGTATTCTGTGACACAGACTGAATGTACATTAGAGGAATTCTGGGTAGTGTGCAAAATAAGATGTAGAAAGCAACAACTTTAGCATTTTTAATCTTAGATTTAAAATCAGTTTTGATTTGGTTTGATTATTAAATATTCTATGCAAATGCTGAAATATGCAGCAGTTAAACTTCATGTTACATATTAAATAGCTTTATTTTCTTTACAAGATCAGAACTGCTGTATTTAGGCTTCCTGCAAATGTTGACAATCATTTTATTGACCAAAGGTGCTACCTGTTTGCCAATATTTACCGTGATCATAAGTGCTCTGTCTGCTGAACTGTATTTCTTCTTTTTGTGGAAAGGCAGAGGGAGCAGTGAAAATTATTAGAATATCTTTTTTGTGGATTATGCAAATTAGCCCTCTTTGTCCCTTTGTATACTAGATTATTGTACTTGAATAATCGTCTTACTGCTCACTGCCTTTTACTGTTTCTAGAACATATATGCATATATATTTATAAGTGTATGTGAGGGAAATCCTGGATTGCTTATGAAATTAATATTAAAATGACAAACGTTCCTGTTTAACTTTTGAGGTGATACCTTCACTGCTGTATCTTAAAACCACTCAGTGCTATGCTGCTATGCGAATTCAATAAAATTTTTGACTTCTGCTGAGGTGTTGGGGCACTTCTGTTTCTAAATGCGCATAACTGATCCACATCAGTGCATGTCAGAAAGAACGAAAATGTAAGCAAATCCAAGGATGGCAATGAATGTCCACACATTTTTTTCAGGAGCGCGACAGACACTTCCTGACTTTACAGAGGGAACATCTGAACCTCAGACGGGCATTACCTGCAGCGCAGAAATGCACTCACACCCTCCCCAGTTTATTCTTCCCACCTTAACTCTTAAACTATTATATTTTGGTTTGTTTTAAAGATTTATTTCTGCATATGGGAGCTGGGGTGCAGACCAGAGGTGCAGCGGGTGAGGTGAGAAAATTCCCCAGAGACAGAGCGGGGAGCAGAGCAGGCGGATCTACTGAAACCCGGCGGGGAGACAGGAGAGGTCTGCCGCCCCCTGGGGGCCACCCCCTGGCCGGGGGTTGAATTAATTCCGCAGAGGCTGCAGACAGCTTCATAGCACTGAGACTCAACCCATTTGCAATAACATGGATAGAACTGGAAGGATGATGGTAAGTGAAATAAGTCAGAAGCTGAACAACAAGTATCACATAGCTTCATTATCTGAGGAATGTAAAGAAACAAAACAAAGCCAGTCACAAACCAACCCAGAAATTGGATTATAAAACCGAGTCTCTGGGAGGAAGAGGTGGAGGATGGAGCCGAGGGGAGGCCCAGGGGTGGCAGAAGGGCGTGCAGGGTGTGGGGTGTGCGGGCGTGCGGTGCCTGAGTAGGTGGGGACCCGCGTTCCGGCCCCTACGCAGTGTTGCAAAATACATTCCCTTAATTTAAAAATATGTAAAGAGTAAAAAAAGAAAATCACCAGCCCCTGCATCGCCGAGTTCCGTCTGTCCAGCTTCCCACTCACCCTGCGCCCAGGGCTTGTTTAGCGAATCCTTTGGCTAGTGCTTGATCAACTGTGACTTCTAGTGGAACTTGAGACAACGTTTCCGATATCTTGTATTTCTTTCTTGATTACATCATTACTAGAAAAGTTAGGAAGCAGAATTCCCGCCCACAGGATTTGACAGTGCTCCATTTCTCCCCCCAGTGGGAGAATTATTCCCGATGTTTTTTAAGATTTTATTTATTGATTCATACTCCTCCCGAATTTTAACATAATTTCCAAAATATTTACGAAGAAAGCAAGTTTAAGAAGGGTGAATTGAGGAAATGGGGGGCAAGAAGTTACCGTTCACCTGAACAGGAAACACCAGCGACTGCAGCCCGTGGGCGCCAGCAACTTGTGCTCGCCCCTGCTGAACAGCGGCTACCCCAGCGGTGGTGTCCAGTGCTTGCCGTGAGCTGGCCTGTATTCCCTCGGACGCATCACCTAACTTCATCCTTGGAATCACTGTGATTCAGGTAGGACTGTGCCTGTATTCCGGTCGAGAACGCTGCAGCTCCGGAAAATGACATCCTGGCCCAGGTCAGGTAACAGTGCGTGAGACAGTCTGAAGTCACGGCTCTGCCTGCCGGCTCTGTTATCCCCCAGGAATAGCTGAGGCTCCGCAAGCACGAAGCGACGGCGCCCAAGTGTGGACGTGAGGGCCGTGTGCCCGGAGAGGGCAGGTGCGTCAGGTGCGTTTACGCCCATGAGGACGCCGCCAGCAGATAAACTAGGATGCGCCTTCTCTCCCACCTGTCCGCACACACCGTCCCTTTCCAGCCATTTGAAAAGTATGTGGTGATGCTTTTACTTGAAGACATCTCGTCAAGCTGAAACTCAGCAAAGCAAGTGTCCGGAGTGAGGCGCCCTCCCTGGCCCTGGACAGGGCTGGGTCATCCTTGCTCCCGGACTCAACTTCCTTTAATACCGCAAAGGGGCCACTTGCTCTTCATCGCCCAGGGCTCGTTCCGAACAGCGGTTAAGTGACGCTGATAACTCTCCCCTGATGCTGGCTTAGACTTTTAAGTAAGAAACGAGCACTTGTGCATTCACGCTAAGGGAATCTGGCGTGACTCTCTCCCTTGCCTTCTCACGGCAACCGTGTGGTAAGCATGAGTTACTCAGCTGTCACCCTGCATCTGCCTGAGAGGAGAGAAGGCCGGGCTGTCCCCGACTCAAATAAGCCTAAAACAAGAAAGGTCCTTTCTGTTGTGGGTCAAGATTGAAAAAGACACCTGCACCCCCATGTTTATTGCTGCTTTGTTTACAACTGGAAAGACATGGAAGCAGCTCAAATGCCCAAAAGTAGATGACTGGATTAGAAAGATGTGGTGCATATATACAATGGAATATTACTCAGCAACCAAAAAAGAGAAACACATGTCTTTTGCAGCAACTTGGATGGAGCTGGAAGGGATCATGCTGAGTGAGATAAGCCAGAAAGAGAAAGAAAAATACTGGATGGTTTCGCTCATAGCAGGAGTATAATGGACCAGGCGAGAAAATAACAAAAATAACAAAAATAACAACCATATACCAGAGACATTTTGCGGGGTGAAGTGGGGAATGGGGTCAAAAACGGGGGGGGGGAATGCCCAGGATTATGGTGGTGGCACACGGGTGATTTGGTGATGGGAAACCCGCGGGGATTACAATTGAGATGGAAAAAAAAATGTACAAAATGATGTAAAAATAAACTGTTTAAAAAAAAAAAGGCCCTCGATGACCTTTGTCCTCAGGTGACCTTGTCCCCATTTCTGCTCTGGCTATCCAGATGGGGTCTGTGAGATGCCTGTACCAAAGTCTGGTTTTAGATTTTGTTTACGAGATTACTCAGACTAGCACAGCTAGTATCTAGCTGTTGTGAACACACTTCCTGTGTGTGCGAGTATAGACAACATACACGCATCTAGATAGTGAATTGCATATAATAACTCATTCCAGCAAGGAACAATTATTCAGCAGCAACCAAAGAAGTTTTATGTTACATAAACGGGAAGCCAGGAAGACCTCTGGAGTTCGGGAAAAGTTCCATCTGTCAGTTATGTTAAGCTATTTATTCTTAGATGCCCTACATCATTGCTCTTCACGTTCTAAATTAGAATGGCTTTAGCAGAACAACTGCATCAGTCGCTTCTCACTCAGTGTTTTCTTTTTTTTTTTAAAGGTTTATTTATTGATGCACACAGTACTGGGGTACAGGCCAGAGGTGTGAGGGGTGAGATGATTCACCAGCCACAGCATGGGGAGCAGAACAGGCAGACGGACTCAGCACACTGCTGAGGGAGCAGCGGGTGGGCCAGGAGAGGTCTGCCGTGCCCTGTGGGTCACCTCTGGGGCTGGGGTTCGAACTCATGCTGCAGTGGCTTTAGCTTCTCAGCGCTGTGCTTTAACTCTTTAGCTTCTTAGTGCTGTGCCACGAGGGAGGGCCTCAATTCAGTGTTTTGTTTTGTTTTTTTTTTTAATACACATTTTGTGTCTGTATTCTTATTTATAATGTGATACACATTCAACATACAAAAAGTTGGGTAATCGAAAAGTATATAGAAATGCAGGTGGGTGCCTGTCACTCACAAACTTCAGCTAGGTACTATAAACCAAGTTTAAAAGCATCTAATACATATATGAATTCTGTCGATGTAAATTTATAGCCATGGACAGACACAGAAAGTCCACATTCGACTCATTGTGAATGGGAAGCTCAAATAAATTGCTCCCTGCTCCTCAACTGATTGTCTTCACTCTCCCCACAACTCCTCAGCTGTCATAAGCCAGCCAAAAATGCCTGGGTTTTTTGAGCCACTTTTTGGTAAGCAAGTTTCTTTTTGCTTTATCAGTTAGTAGCATCTGCACAAATCTACAATTATCTGAGATTTAGAAACAGTTTTTATCATCTTTACCAATATTTCCGGGTTCCTTCTTTGGAAGATTAACTCTGTCACCTTGTGCCAGCTACCAGTGAGTGACCAGCTCACCATCACCAACATTAAATTCTGTTTTGCTTTTGCAAACAGTGGCAGGGCTGGATCGTTGGGGAGTGATAAGCCAGAGATTACAGAGAAGTGATTTTAATTGAGCTCCACTGGGTTCCAGCAGGTACCCAGCATGAACGAGAGTCTTAACAATTGATGGGCCTGTCACATGGCACTCTCTAGGCTGAAATAAACATTTTTTGCTACATCTAATTCATAATCACGTGCCATTTTTTTGCATGCATTTGTGGTCGGTTTTATAACACAAAAGTTGACTAACAATCATAACACAGTTAGGGGGTGATATTTCAATAGGAATTGTAACTTTCACTTGAAAAGCAAACACCCTCCGCGCTGTTTAACCCTGGGCGTAAAGCTCAAGCCCTCCCTCGGGAGTAATGCTGGCCTTATTAATTTTTTTCTGCCAGATGGCTTGCTAATTTAAAATCCCTGAAGAGGTAGGTGTTTTATTATAGACAATCCACTTGGCTGGGCAAAGAAAGACGGCAGCCTCCCACACCTTCACGGAGGAAGTTAATGAGTTCAGATCAAGTTTAAGAAACTCATTTCACTTACTCAGACTTCAGAACTGGATTCAAGGAGGACAGTCATGAACTCAAGTTCCAAGAATGTTGTTTTTTAGTAAGGTAACTTGGCTTCGCGACATCCTCTATGGCCCAGAAACGTAGGATCACACCCCTTCAGATGTCTGCTGCCACACCACACCCACCGGGCTCCACGGTCTCCCACTGGAGTCCACAGCACAGCCCCACTCTGCTCCCGACCCCCCTCCCCCCACCCCCGGCTGTCTCAAGTCTACAGAGAGATTTCTAGAGTCTGTTATTGGTTTAGCTTTGTGTTATCTTCTTGTTTTCTTTACATTCCCCATAAAAGTGAAACCATCTGGCATTTGTCTTTCTAGTTCACTTAGCGTGATGCTTCCGCTTCCACTCATGTTGGTGCCGGTGGCGAGAGATGGTTCATTTTTGTAGCTGACGAGTACTCTCCCGGGCACACAGCACGCATGCACACTCCTGCATCAGTCCTCGCGCAGCTAAGGCTCCCATAGCTTCAAACTTCAAAGTCGACTTCTCCAAGTCAAGTTTTCAGAAGAGTCCAGGAAGCTGCGACTGCCTCATTATGAGCTCATGGTGTGAAGACATCACAGGGTCTGTTCTCTTTCATGCTGTGGCTCCTGGGTGCTCTGCAGTAAGACTGAGAGCTACCAGTATCCTCACTATCAAGGCCAAGTAGAAAAAACATCGCAAGATTTCCCTTTGCGTCATGCTTTTTCAAAAGGCTTTGCTTTCTTCCCAGTCTGAAACTCTTATCATTTCCAGTCAAACATATTCTGCAGGGATCTTCAGGGAACGTGTTCTGCTGCCTCACGCGGTAAAATGTGTGCAATAAGCAGACACGTTCTCAGAGACTTTCTTCATCTTCAAAACATT
>NW_004567135.1:1358286-1360342 GCF_000260355.1 Condylura cristata | reverse complement strand
TTTTTTTGGGTTTCAACATCATTTACAAATCTTACAAATGCTACAACATGACATTTATTGGTGAAATCTGTTGACTCATCAGTCTGGAGAGGGAAGTTGTTGTTTTTCAGCTTATTATATTCACCTCTCAGCAGGTGACATGCCACCAATACATCAACTTATTTACTACTGGAAAGCGGAAGCCTTCCATTTTATCATACTGTCTCTTGTCATTGCATTTTACTCATTCTAATTTTATATGCTAGAGTTCTTTGTTTTCTTTCTCTGGACAATGTATTTTGCTGTTACTAAGAAAAATTGCCCAAGTCTTTCAAAACTAGGTTTTATCCTATTTGCTTCAGGATTACAACCATCCTTTAAAATAATCAACTTCTTTTCTTATCAAATGACAGAACTTGGCAATGTTTATTTTACTGCCCATGGAGAATATACAATAAAATGCAACACTTGAATTTACAAACACTCTTAAGTAATATTCATTAAAAGCATGAGAATGGAGCCTCCCTGGTGGTGCAATCGGTTAAAGCTCAGCACTTTGGCTATCGGCGGCCACTGAAGCACAAGTTGGATCCCCGCCCCGGAGGTGACCCCAGGGCACGGCAGCCCCCTCCTGTCTCCCTGCTGCTCCCCTCAGCGGTGGGTTTCAGGGGATCCGCCTGTTCTGCTCCCAGCTCTGTCTCTGGGGAGTTGCCTCACCCCACCCACCTCTGGCCTCTATGTCAGCTCTCGTGTGGATAAATCAATAAAATCTTTTAAAAAATAAAACAAAAGCATTAGAATGACACACACAAATTTAAATCTTCACTATCAATCTCATCAAAATTTTCAAGAAACCTAAACCTACAACCCTCCTGCCTATTTTATAAAACTCCACATTATCCAAAATGACTTCATTTGACCTCAGATACATTTGTGATGTGGGTGGAGTGCGGGCTGTGTTGTGGGCGGAGTGGCGGGGTGAGGCCGGGGGCTGGGAGGGGACGGAACTCCCCAGAGACTGAGTGGAGGGCCGAAGAGCCAGACTTATGGAAACACAGTGCTGAGGGGGCAGCAGGGGCCAGGAGGGGTCTGCACCCCAGGAAGACTTGGGGCTCACCTCTGTTCTCATCGCTGGCTCGGTGCCACTTTACACCAGTTGTCTGAGGGCCGTCGGGTCTCAGGCGCTGGCCTCTGGCACAGAGCCGTGGCCTCAGCTTCTGCACCCCTGGCGCGGGGCGACTGTCTGATCAAGGTGCTCAGCGTTATGGCCTCACCCCTGCAGACGGCCTGATTCAGTCCCTTACCTGGTCAAGCCTGCCAAGCCTTCCCCTTGGGGAAAGAGGGCGGCTTTGCTTTTAACCTCATGAAGTTGCGCCCCAATACTATGTGGTGAATTAACTATAAAGCAAAGGGCACGGACAGTCACTAGAGTTAAAGAACCTTTCAAAATACAAGTTACTTCTAACTTACGCCCTCCCTGTTTGATGTTTTACTCAACAGCAAACACGCAGAGGTGGGTTGCTGAGGGGAACAGCAGGCGCTCATCATGTCAGCGCGCCTTGGGTAGACTAAAAGCCTTGATCAGCTCTCCACCCTCACAAACCCTCTTCTTGGGGCACCTTGACTGACATAAAGTCTGTAGATGCTATAGAGGCCTTGCTCCATCGCTCCCTATCGGGATAACGGAAGGTGAGGCGCTGGTGAAGAAACGCCAAGCCTTCCCGTGTTGTTGAAGGTGAGATGAGAGCGCGGTTATTGCTCTCAGTCGCCACCGCCCTGAGCTTCCGACACTGTGCTTTCCTGCCCATATGTCCACTCGGGGAAATGTGAAGGGAACGAGGTGTACTGAGACCCTATAGTTTTTCCTTTTGCCTCAATAGGAGGCTTACATGTGTGAATTTAATTATATGTTAAATTAGTATTACTATTTAAACATGTAAGTACTTATATATAAGTGCATATATATACACATATGGAATAGATTTATATAATAGATAAATACACAGGCTAGATAAATATAAGTTAGTATTAATCACAGTGATTAAATGTAAATAATGGCAGAACTAACATTACAAAA
>NW_004567135.1:1344115-1357081 GCF_000260355.1 Condylura cristata | reverse complement strand
CACTCTTGCCCAAATCTGACGAGGATGGATTGAACCTTGGCTTAAATGAGCTAACTGTCTGACTTCCCCGAAGTGGCAAGAACTCGCTGTAAGAATTCCATCTAACTTGCCTGCGGGAATGCTCGCTGCACGGGAAACCCTCCGCGGTGGCCTCTGCACCTACCTGACGCTCGCTGCTCCTCTGTGAATGCCATCCTTTCGCGCAGGACCTGAGGCAAAGTGAGCCAGCTGACAAATGTGGAAACTTTCCGCAAGACGTTTCTGATCAACCAGAGAGCAAAGTTCCCGGCAGTCTGTGCCTCGAGTGTCCTTGTTTCCTCAGACATCCGTGAGCACCCCGGCTTCAGGCCGGCGCTGCGCTTGGCGCTTGGTGCGGAGATGCGCGAGCTGCGGCTCTCAGGGAGGCGTCGGGGAGGGCGGGCGTGTGCACCTGTCTGCGCTCCCACTGCTGTTCTACTGACCAGATGGCAGAGACAGACACACACACGGGATACTGCAAAAGTAGCAGGTCAGCCTAGTGGGGCGAGGTCAGGAAAAGCGTCCCAGGAGGGAAGGGAGCAGGCCGACAGCAAACTGTCAGGGGCGAGGGTGAGCCAGGCCCGGCGCGCGAGGCCGGAGACCGGAGCAGAGGCGCGGGGAGGGCAGAGCAGACCGTTGTGCAGAACAGCAAGGACTGCGCAGCACACAGCGGCCTGCAGGGAGGTCGGGGGAGGTGGCTTGCTTTCCTGTTTAATGTTTTGTCTGGTTAGAAGATTTGGCTTTAACCTTGTGCTACCTGGGGCTGCCTGTGGGTTTTCAATCGGGGAATGATACGGTCAGAGTTGCACGTCCGTAGACTGCTCCACGACATGAGTGAAGGCCGGAGTTCAGCAAACCAAAAGGTTGGCTGGCAGCGGCCTTCTAGAAAGCTTGAAATCAGGCTTGATGATAATGCTGCAGAGGAGACACTGACAGGTGTCTAGAACACTTCTCTGGGCTTGAGGGAAGGAGGCGAAGAGCGAAGCCAAGATTTATCATTGAATTGCATTGAATTGGGATAAATGTGAAATAAAGAAAACTAAATCTGTCGAATCAATTACTTTTAAGCTAACTACACAGAACATATTTCTAAACTGTCCAGGGGCAACGAAGGACACACAGCATAATAAGGGACCATGGTAGCTGGTTGTCCTTTTTCAAACTTGGTTATAAAATAAGTAAAAATAGCGATCTCAATGCTTTATGGGAGAACAGAAATTTTCAGAAAAAATTAGTCACCTGTACAAATCCATAGAATGTGTCCTTGGATAACTGATTCCAAGGCATGGGTGTAGGGGAATTTACCCTGCCAACTTTGTCTTAGTGTCATACTCACGATGAAGCTGGACTGTGCAGTTTTGGTTAAATCCTCCTGCTCGTGGGACAGTAGAAAACTAAACACGAGTTCATCCCATTGCAGGAGAGTTCGGCACCCACCCGAGGTTTGCTTACTTTGCTGGGCTCAGAGTCTCTGCCGGGGCATCAAGTCGGGCTGAATTTACCATGCTTTTAACTGGGTTAAAATCTGATGAAAGAAATGAATAGCTTCTTAAAGAATCTAGAAATAGGCCTTCCCTGGTGGCCCAGCAGGTTAGGACGCTGCACCGCGAGCTTCAGTGAGAGTCCATCCCCAGCCCAGGAGGGGCCCCAGGGCGCGGCGGCCCCCTCCGGTCCCCCGCTGCCCCTCGGCAGTGGGCTTCAGTGGATCCGCCGTTCTGCTCCCCGCTCTGTCTCTGGGGAGTCCTCTCACCCCCCCCCCCACACACACACACCTCTGGTCTGTAGCCCAGTTCTTATGTGCATAAATAAATCTTTAAAAATAAAAGAATCTAGGAATAGTAGATGTTTATTTCACTCCTTATGAAAACACCAATAGACCCATTATTTAGTGATCCCCACTTATACTTTCCATTCCTATTTCCATGATCAAAAAGTATAATACAAGTATAACATGTATATATTTATATACACATAGATACACACACACAAATATAACATGTTCACACACATATCTCCGTGCATACATATACAGCCACATATATGTTATATCTGATATATGTATATGGTGTATGTGTGGGCACACACAAACACACAGTTGTTTTCTTCCATTCTCCAAGAGGAAAAGCTTAAGATTTTGAGAAGCAGTTTCCTCCTACAAAAAAGGACAAATATCAACTCTACTGTTTAACGAAATTTATCAGGTAATCTCACTTGCTTATTTTAAATTTCTACTTAGCAGTCTATTTTATTTTTGTTTTTGTAGTATACCTGGCTTGCTTTAATTTTAAAAAAAGATTTATTTATTTGTGCACACAGAACTGGGGTATAGGCCAGAGGTGCAGGGGTGTGAGAGGCTTCACCAGAGACAGAGCGGGGAGCAGAACAGGCAGACGGATGAAGAGGAGCAGCGGGCGGCCAGGAGAGGTCCGCGGAGCCACGTGGTCACCTTCGGGCAGGGATGGAGCTCATGCTGAAGGGCCTTTAGCTTCTTAGAGCTGTGCTTTAAAGGGAGGGCCTGCTTTAATATTTTTAAACTGAAGCCTGAGTAAATATGAATTAATAAAATTATTCTGTAGCATCTATTTTTAATTAACTCATGTACATTATTTTTTTAATAAGTGGAGAATTTTGGAAAGCTGTGAACTAATGACAAATCCAAAGATAGGGTGAGTGATCTTCATAAGGCAATTAAGTCATGTTTTAGTCAGTAGCCAGGTGACTCACAAGTTTCTAAGAGTTGAAGAGCAAACTTCATTAAAAGTTGGTCATCCAATCCAACACTATCATTTTCCAAATAAGCAGAAAAAGCCCAGAAATGTAAAGTGAAGTTTTTCTAGTCCGACAGTAACATGGGTAAAACAAAGTCCTTATTTATTTGTATTTAACAGGATGCCTAGCCCAGTATGTGCTTCTTAAACTAAGTTATTATTGTGATATTATATGTAATATCATTTCCAACTTCTACTTTTAACCAGATCTTTGATATTACTTATATAAATATATATCTAGTTCAGTAGCTATATAAAGTTAGTAATGACTTCATCTATAAACGCACACACACACACACACACACACAGATGTAAAGGCTGGTGAAACTTGGCATAATATTGCCTGAGTCTAGGAGGGTACAGGAATCATCCTGACTCTGCACTTAGAGACCCCCTCAACTCCAGCAGTTTCCCTTCACAGAGCCTGGGAAATTGCGTGATTATTTTAAAAGCCTGTCTCTTCAAAAGAGACTCCAGAAGATTTACTGTTTGCGGAAAAGCTCTTACTTTTAGAGAATGCCAATGACTCGCTTGGGTATTTCTTCCTTTTTAGCTGGAGTTTACTAGGAACAGACTGTTCTGGGGTTGTAGTCTTGTGGTCCGTAGCTGCACTTTCAAAACACATTGATTCAGCCTTTTCCTGCTTCCAATAGCAAAGCTTCCATGCAGTGAAGAAGAGTTCTGCACCTGTGTCAGCATTAATGCAATTTTGCTTCGAGACCTTATAATTTTACTGTCCTTCTGCATGCCTATATTTTTCTCATTAAGTTGTTTGCCAAAACTGTGAAGAAATTAGTATGCACCACACTAGAGAGCAAATCTGATGCAGGTTGCCTTTCTCACGAGTACTAACAAAGACAGACATCACCAATCAATCAGCCGCTGGAGTAGCGCCTGCCTGGAAGTCGACTGCAAGCTGAAGCCTATTTAGGAAACCCGTGACAGACATGAGATTTGATGAATGAGAGACATCTGCGAGGCCTCACAGACCAGAGCAGGCAGGCCAGGAAGCCGTTATGTCCAATTCTGAACTTAATACGGTCTTACAGATTCATGCATAAAAACGGCAACCTACAAGATAAGTCAGCCTTGGGCAACAAGGTAGGGCAGGCAGGAATCTGTGCGCTGCCACAGAGGCTGCGGTCAGTCTGCGGGAGTGTGTTGAAAAAGACAAGGTAAAATGGGGGTGCAAGGAGGCCCCGGGGCGCAGACACTCGCGCGCTGGTGGGTTGGTGGGTCTGAGCGTGACTTCTCTGGGAAACGCCACGACGCTTGGGCCGGGCTGGGGACGCGGCTGGCGAGGCAGCGCCCCGGCGAGGCAGCGCGACTTCTGCAGGCCGCGTGCAGGCCACGGGGAGCCAGCGAGGGGCCGAAGGCCGGGGGTTCCCAAGTGGAAAGCCGAGGTGCGCAGGGGTGCAGCACAGATCAGAACACGGTAAAGCCGGGCAAGGACCCCTGGCCCAGGTGGTCGTCAAGACAGGAGGCGCGAGCGCGGAGTCACGGCGAGCTTCGGGAGGCTTCCATGGGCAGCACCCGCCCCCTGAGCGGCGGCCAGGGTGGGAACCTGAAATCACAGGGGACTGCGCACGCACCCGGGCTTATTTCCCTCCCTGAATTCCAGGGCTTTCGGTTCCCTTTTCATCACACTCGCTGCGCTCAGCTCTCGGACCCCCCTGTCCGGTCCCTGGCGACTGACACTCCACTGCTACTTCCAGAGTTTTCCTGGCCTGGGGCCCGGGCCAAGGTGCCCACGGCTAGTCGGCCCTTCTGGTGAGGTCTCTTACCTGGCGGCGGGTTTTCCTGCAGCACATTTTTGTCAAATTCAAGACATTTCAGAGACTTGTAGCTCCCGCCTTGGTCTGGTCTTACAGGCCCTGTGAGCATCTTCCAGGGCTTGTTGGGGGAGATTCTCCTCCGGCCTCCACCAGAATTTTAGTCCTTCCAAGTAGCTCCTCCTCCTGCCGCCTTTAAAGTAACATTGGCATGAAAAACGGGAAGTAACGGGTCTTTATTTTTTTATTAAAGGAGAAGCATGATAATGAGGTAACAGGCAGGAAAATACCTAGCGCATTTTCAGAAACAGCGTTTTGTCTTTCTAAGTATAATCCTCAGAATCGTGAAGCCCTTAGGGATAATAGTGGAGAACGATTGTGTCCTGCTGGCGATACCTTGAGGGAAAAGCCAGACGGGTGGTTCCAGAGGAGAATGCATCTCCGTGTGTCCATTAGAAGCTTCCCCTGTACTGGCCGAAGCTGCCGACGGTTTATTCATAACATGGCGACGCATTTATCAGCTGTGGCCACGCACGCACGGCCTCTTCTCATCCTTCTATTTTGACATCAAGACGGCAGAACCGGCATTTCCTTGTGCTCTGGGCACATTCTGGGAATACCGGAGCATCTCAAAATATTTTCGCTATGCGATAGAAATTGAAGGAGAAGCTCAAGAGAAGCAAAACGCGCGTTTCCACGGATGCGTCTCCCATGCATGAGGCGGGCCCATGGCGCCTGCTCCGCGTGAGGCAGTGTCCGCGCCTGTTGGTGTGCGACTGGCCACGCCCGCAGCTGGACGAGGCAGGACGCCAAGGAGGGAGAGGAGGGCGCCAAGGGGCCTGAAGGTGCTGGGGGAGAGACCAAAGTGATCGTCAAGAAACGACAATGGATATTAAAGCTTCTTCCGCTTATTATGCATATTAAAATCTATGATATTTTCATCAAAGATTTGGGCTTCCCAAATCTTTGAGTGTTTAAGACCTCTGACGCTCTTATTCTGTCTCTGCTGTTTGCCTTTCCAAATTTCACGTCAAGGTGCGCATTCTTGAGCTGCCCCTCACATCTGTACATTTCATCTTTATGATGAAAGATGAACTATAAAGCACTTCGAAAATATAAATTGCATGACATGTGCATGAGAATCATGTACAACTGAGGACGTTTCTTTCTCATGGGAAGAGTTGATTGTGGAAAGTCATAAAAACATAACGCAAACAAAATTCACAAAATGGTGTGGTTGCACTTGGCGAGGGCAGAGTCTGGCTAACAAATAGGCACCCCCACATCTGACTGATACATTGTTCTTAGAAACCCACCTGAAGTCCCCTTGAAGTAAGTCAATGCAGGGTGATCTTTGGTATATAAGTAAGAGTTTGATAGAGCTGGTGTGTGGTCATCAATAGATGCTAAAACATTACAACAAAGACAGATAAGAACTTTTTTTGGGATCCCTCCCTGGGGGCGCAACGGATGAGTACACAGCACTGTGAGCTGGCCGCTGCTTCAGAACGACATCGATCCCCGCCTGCCCCGGAGGTGACCCCAGGGCGCGGCAGACCCCTCCTGACCCGCCCACTGCTCCCTCAGCAGTGGACTTTGTTGATCTCCCTGTTCTGCTCCGCTCTCTGTCTCTGGTGAAGCCTCTCACCGCCCCTGAGCCTCTGGCCTGTACCCCAGCTCTGCGCATAAATAATTAAATCTTACCAGAAACCAAACAAGCACAAAGTGGGCCGTGTGGCTGCGTTGTACCTGCCAGCCGTCAGGGTGGTGGGAGTTCTGCCGGCCCTGCTACACGCGGGCTCCACCATGTGTGTTTAGTCGTTGGAAATAAACGGAAGGGCTCTCTGGTTTGGATTCAGGCTTAGCGACATTAAGGGATTAAGAAGTTCCACTCTGTGGGGAGCTGTTCATTGTGTTGAATTTACTTTTTGCTAAGTGTATCCGCCTGATTAAAATAGTCACGATTCCTTTTGTATTCAGCAGTGTTGCGCGCCTCAGGCAGCCCCTGCGGAGCGAAAGGCCAGGGCCTCCAGGCTGGAAGCGGTGTCTCCACACCTACGCTTACCCTGGCTTTGCAGCCGCGTTTCTGAAAACAGTCTCACTCTGCGCTGTCATAAATAGCAAACAGCGTTCTGAAAGCATCACGTTTTCATGCCCTCCAACTAGGCCGCTCTCCACTCCTCACGCTTCTTGAGGGCGGTTGCTCTTATTGCTTCAAGGCAGTTCAAAGTCAAGGCACGACTGTGTCTTAAAAGACCAGCGAGGCCGGTCCCAGACCACCCGCCCCGTGTCCGCGCAGGTGTTCCTTTGAACACACCCGTCCCCTTCAGTGCGGCTCTTTCCTGCCCATTTGTCAGCCTTAGAGCTTCTCCTGTCTCCTAGTAAACGGCCCTAAAGGGTAAACGAAAAGAAAGCGAGTGTTGCTCATTGGACACAGACGACCCTTTCAGCCTGAGGAGGTGGGGATGGATCCTGGTTCTAGCTCCCAAATGGCCACGCCAACGCAAAGATGTCACACTCTAGTACTGATGGCAGTAGGCCATGAGTAGCCCACTTAGCTGGGATACAATTGGCCTTGACTGAAATGACTTGTGAACTGCAGCAAAGAACTTACCCTCTTCACTTAGTTCCGTCATATTATTCTTCCTACTTGGCGGAAATGCATAACTTCCCCCCAACACACACGCCCATGCTATGAACTCAGTGTTTGCATCCCCCCAAATTTCTTATATTAGCGCTTCCCCCAAGTAGTGGCATTGGGAGATGAGCCCTGGGAGGTGATGCGAGTGGATGGAAGTCATGAGTGAGATTGGGAGCCGCAGGGGAGGTGACCTCTCTCTCCACCACATGAATGTTTAGTGAGAGGGCAGTCTTCATGAGCCATGAAGAAAGTCCTCGTCAAGAAGCAGATGATGCTGGCCCCGGAACCGGAGTCAGGCACCAGCCAGACTCAGGATGTCAGGCCAGGGGAGAGGAGGTGCCGCTGTGCCTAGACGGTGTTCTTTATACGCATCAGAGCTGTCTGCTCTCCGGGCTACGGGCACTGAGCCACGTTCACACAGATCTATGTCCCTTCCTTCCTCTCACAACACAAATGAAAAGGACCGTGTTGTTAATGCGTTTCGAAGAAACTCAGTCTCTGAGAAAGTCATCCAGGCTTGTGATTTATTCCCAGAGGCAGCAAGAATCCCTGAGCTCTTGATGACAGTGACGTGTGACAATTAAATATGAGCAGCCCATTAAATGCCTCGAACACAGATTTTGTTTTAACCCAGTATGGAAATTATGCAAACTGGATCACAGACTTGATAAGAATTAGGTCATTTACAGTAAATGAAGCTGAAAGAAGAATACAGAAAGGGCACATTTGGTCTCCCGTCCCACAGTGTCTTTGAATAATGGAACTTCTTCATGTGCTAGCACATGTTGCTGGAACATTTGGGGAGGGGAAGCCAAAATTGTTTCAAGTGAGGATAATTTGTGAAATAAACTTGCTGCAGGGATCCCAGAACTTAAAATCCTCAAAGAATCACTCTTGTTGCTTGCATAGAATTACTTACAAAGAGAGCTCCGAGTCGAGATATATAGTTCACGATGGAGAGATCTGCACACCAGCTTTCACACATTCCTAGGCTCCAGGAATATATCTGTCATTGTGTAAACTTGCAAACAGTGAGGTGCTAACAAGTCTGTCAACACACACTTACTGAAGGCTTCTTATGTGGTGCGCACTGCTCTAGAAGCTGGCAATAAATGGATGCACCGGTAGACATGACTTCACTCTTAAAGAGGAAGAGTAGACTCTGACTTACTGTGGGATTAAATCTGATGAGGCTAGAAGGGGCAAGAGACCAGGAAGCAACGAGAAGCCTCAAGCTGAGCTCAGACACCCACACTTATGAGCGGGGTGATGCGTGTACCTCTGACCTAGTGTTCCCGGCACAGAACATGCCCCTACGCCCTCCTGCAGAAGCCTCTAGGGCTGAAGTTCTACCTACAGAGGCTGCGACTTGATCATTTCCAAAGCGTATATTCCAAGGACTCGCATGAAGTCCTGACTAGGACTGGCCTGTCTGTGTGTGCCCCGAGGGGTGTGCATTCCCCAACATCACCAGCATTTTTCCCCAACCCTTAAAGTCACAAGCACACTTCTGTGTGTTAACACATGTTTAATACACTCACTTGGATACACGTATTTGCCCACAGGTTTTATGGTCAAATATATATAGCAAACTATTATAGGCCATGGCTCTTGGAGATCCAAATTCCTATTCTTATAGTATAGTAAAAAAAAAAAAAAAATCTGGAGTTTCTAGAATCTTTCGTTCATTATTTTTGACTCCTTTTCAAGTAAAACTATAACTACCCAGGGGCAGTTTGAGAAAATCATTCTGCTCAAACATTATGAAAAATCTTAGTTATAAAATATTAAAAATCTGTCTGTTTGACTTTAGATAATTTTGCAAAGAAATACTGGTTTGAAAATTATTTTTTTCTCTGCCTAGCTTAAGTATAGAAACATCTTCTCTGTGTTAAATAAACATAAATTTATACCAGCAGACACATGCCCATAACTTTTATGCTTTTGGTAGTTATTAAAATCTGTTGTTTTAATCATGCGATCTAGTAATACTCTTAGTACATTAATATTCAGAGAGCAGTTGACAGGAACACTTTTGTTCTGTACTCTAAAATTATTATCCTTGGTGTTTAAGAACAGCCATGTAACAGCTGTTAAAGAGTGAGAAAATATACAGCTTTAACCTACATTGAAAGGCTAAAAACAGAAATGTTAGCAAATCAATTTAAATACATATATCACCAGACATATATTTCAGGCAAAGCCTTCTTTCCTTTCTTCCAAAGTTCGGGAAAGACTGGCCCGTGCAATTTTAGGCTCCAGTGTTGGGTATTCTGGAGCATGTCCATCATCTTTCCTCAGCGTCTCAAATCAACTACACACTCACGTGAACTTGACGACCGTCTCTTCTTCCACCTGTGGCTCTTTCAAAGGCCTTTTGGGTCGTTCCCACATTCTGCAAGTAGCCCCTGAAGCGGTGATCACTTCCCTGCGGGGCTGGGACACATGGAGGGAGGTGGCCTCTTCCAAGTTAGCATGATTTGGCGTTCTGTGCTGGGATGGGTTCTGCCCGGAAGAGCGGTTCTTCCCCACAGCGGCTGGTCAGCTACTAGAAAAGGGAGAGCCATTGTCTCTTGCACCAGGACTGAGGGAATAGTCTAGTTTGAGGAAAAGACGTTGCTTTCGGAGCGGTGAGCATTAGAGAGGGTCTGCTGCTGAGAACCTAACAGGTGGTCCCGGGCTGGGCTGCCAGGGCCCCTGCCGCGCCCTACGACGGTGAGCTGGCCCGGGACGTGAAGAGCCGCGAGGTGAAGGACTGAGAGAGACCTGGCTGAGGAGAAGCGGAGGGCGGGCGGGATGAGGCCAGAGGAGGCGCTAGACAGAGGACTGTGAGGGAGCCGCGCTGGCCTCTGGGTCTTGGCTTTACCGGGGACGTGGGGGGGAGGGAAGGAGACACCAGGACGCAGAGACGTGGGTGGGAGAGCCGAGGGCGCTGGCCATGAGGCCTTTATCTTGACTGGGGTTTTGATGTTATTCTTTGTCTTCCAGGCTCGCCTGCCCCTCCTGGCCCTGGCCTGTGGTCACCACCAGAAGGTGCCTTCAACTTGCGCAAGCTCTTGGGCCTCAGTGGCCCTGCCGTGGGTCACCCAGTTTGGCCGGGCACTTACCCATGGGGGCATGGGCAGTTCTGGGTGTTTAACTGGAAGCTATATCCTTTCTCTTTCTCTTTCTCTTCTCTCCACCGCACACTAATTGTTCTACAGTTCTTTTTTATTGAAGTTATGCATTGTTTTGTCTAGAAGCGGTGGAGGGCAGACTCCTTTCGAGAAGACCAGCTGGGGGGGCCTGGGGGTGCCCTACTCTTGCCTGTAACCAGATGACCCTGCTTTAAGGGAGCCCTGCCCCTCTCTGTCAGCCTGCCCAGGGAGCCCCGCTCCTGACTTCCATCTATCCCCACCCCAGACACACCGACCAGCCCACTTCCCCACCACCTGGCAGGAGAAACTTTGCGGGACCCTCAACGTTTCCCCCTCACCTCCTCAGTTCCTTTGTCTGCTCCAATAAGGTGACGAGAGCAAAGGCATTTCGCTTCCTGCACACAGAGGTGCACCAGACGTGGGGCCCAGCGCGCCGTCAAAGCAGCCAGTTTATTCAGCAAAGGCCTGTAGAGGAAAGCCGGGGCATTCTGGAGCGTTCTGATGAGACACGAGAACGGGCTGAGTAGAGCTTGTCTAAGCAACTTGTCTCTCTGACAGTAAGTGTGTTTCTCCATCCGGGTGCAGGTGGGAACCTAAGGTCGACATTTATTCCGCCGTTCGGGAGAACTGAGGGGGAAGGTCAGAGACGAAGCCGCCTCTTAGGAGAAAGGGAAGATCAGACCATCACTAATGTCAGCTCCGTCTTTAGTGGAATCACCAGGCGGCCAGCGCAGCGCACCTGCGTGGGGCCGGGCGGCGCGGGAGAACCTTCCCACCCAGCGGCCGCACTCGGCAACCCCCAACGCCGGTGGGGTGGACAGAGTGAAGTCATTTCTATTTTGAGTCTAGGTGCGCTCAGTGTAGCCCCCCACAGCTGAGGACCAAGTAACAGGAGCCGGAAGCATCTAGGAAACCAGGACCAGGGAAATTCAGGCATTTTCTTTAGCTTCGGCAACCCACGTTGTCTCTTTTTAGGAGTGTGGATGTCGGCCGCGAGTGAGCGGGCTTCGGTTCAATCCCTGCCCCGGGGGTGACCCCAGGGCACCGCGGACCTCTCCTGACCCGCCCGCTGCCCCCCTCAGCGGTGTCCTTCGTCCATCTGCCTGTTCTGCTCCCCACTCTGTCTCTGGTGAATCCTCTCACCCTCCGCATCTCTGGCCTGTACCCCAGTTCTGTATGAATAAATAAATAAATGAATGAATAAATAAATAAATAAATAAATAAAAAACAGGGTGATTTGGTGACGGGAAGCCCGCGGGGATTGCAAGTGAGATGAAATAATGCACAAAATGATGTAAAAATAAACTATTATATTTTTTAAATGCTACTAGAATAACAAAAATCTATGATTGTCTAGTTTGTTTGCAAATGTTACAATTTTCCATTCTCAAAAATAGCAACCTGACAACCTTCCACAAACTTGAGACCTTTCCTTATTTCCTGAGGGTGTTGGCTGAGCAAGGGGAGACAGGGGACATAAAAAATTTGTTCTTAATTAAACGTGCACAATAAAGTAACTGGGAAAAAAAACAGGCTATTTTTTCTTATCACCATGACTTAGACAGGAATTTTTAATATTAAGCTTGGAATCAGATATAACTTCTTATCTATGTAATTAAAAGTGACATTAACATTTGAGATAAAAATAAGGTCATTTTTTTTCTTACCGTTTTTTTTAAATGAAGAGATGGCTGATAAAAGTTTGAGTCTTATGAGAGTCAAATGGATCGTAAAACACTGTGGGGTGGAGCAGAGAACTTAAAATTGTCTCCAACGGAACCTGCACCGGTTCAGGCCGCAGGTGTTGGCTGTTTCTTGGAGTTACTGTGCACAGCAGTCACCTGCTGGGATGACATAAATGCCAAGCAGGAGATTCGGAGCAAGGGCAGAGGCCCGCGCTTCAGCTCACAGGTCAGCCACGCACTTGCCAGACTTCTTGATACCTTTTGCCGATATTTACTACGTGGAACGGCACCTTTTATGTCTTTTAAAATACGAAGATATCACTAGTGGGAAACAAAAGACGGTCCGTGTATGGGAAGACAACTTAAATGTAGGTACTGTTGATGAACTTCCGCCCTGTCCCAAACCACCCCAAACCTTGGTCCTACAAGTTTTCTTCTCTCCGCTGGGGTGGCTGGGTCGGGCTCTAAAGAGCTGCAGGAAGACCATACCTGCCGCGAGGGTCCTCTTGGCCCACCTGGATGACAGCCAGGCTGTTGTGGGGAAGAATCAGTCGCAGGGAGGAGGCGTGGGGCTGAGACCGACAGTGGGGAACAGAAAGGGGGGCTGATTGCACACACTGCTGGAGAAGCAGCAGGCGGCCAGGAGAGTCGGGGTGCCGGGAGGAGCCCGGGGCTCTATGGAGCGCCCCACAGCGCTGGCTGCTCAGGGTGGCGGTCTTGGGTGTGTCCTGACAGGGCCTGGGCGGCCTCTCACAGAGCTGGTCATCAGCTGAAGGTGGAATTTACCGCCTTTTGCTTGCATGTGTTACAGGACAGGGAGAGCCCCCCGGAACCCCCACACCTGCCTGCTGCTCAAGAGGACACCCACAGACCTTTGATGGGAGGAGCTTGGTGAATCAGTGGGCGGTGCAGCAGAGACGGAGGGAGTCTCCAAAGCAGGAGCCG
>NW_004567135.1:1329975-1343730 GCF_000260355.1 Condylura cristata | reverse complement strand
CGGCTCTCGCCGTGCGGTCAGCGGGGCCCGTCGGTCTGCCCGAGGGCTTCTCGCCGTCACCAGCAGCCGAGCTGCCCCGCGACTCCTTGGTCCGGTCACTCGCCGTCGGGCTCTGCTCTGCTCTGTGCGAACCTCGAGTTCGAATTTTCGCCCCTTCTGGGAAACGGCAGGCGGCGACTCTGCGGGGCCTTCAGACAGTGTGAGTCCTCGAGTGGCCGCACAGTCTTCGGGGGCCTCGCCGCGGTCATCCTCGTTTCACGAGCCCCGGGTCCGGCTGTCCGTGCCCTCAGGCGGAGCCTGGCCGCCGCTCTGCACCTGCCGCGGCCCCGTCTAGGCGTTCGGAGCCGCCGCCCGCGTGTCCTTTCCGCGTGTCCTTGCCGTCGGCACTGGCTTCTTCCCTTCGTTTCTTTCTTTTCCGGTCAAGACACTGGCTTTGTTTTTACTGGTTTATGTCTCTTCGCTTACCTTGGCAGCAGGGGCGGTGGGGGGATCAGAAACTGGGGTTCAATCACTCAGTCCTGCTGAGTTAAGAAGGCGGAGCCATCTCTGCTGTCCCCAAACCAAGCGTGTCCACTGACGCAGGCTTCTTAGCCCCCCGCCCCCAGCCCTCGCGCGCCTCGGGTGCTGCGGACGTCCAGCGGCTGTGCTTACTGGGGCGGCGCCGGGATGGTGTCCAGGCGGGGTGCAGACGCCGGCTCCTGGCGCGCCCGGGCAGCTTTCAGCCGGCGGGGCCGGCGCCCGCAGGGCCCTGGGCAGACACGGCCTGGGCACAGCCCACCTGCGCCTGTGTGCAAGCTGAGGAGAGGTTTCTCCCGCCGGCTTCACCCAGCGCCCAGCTCTCG
Organism: Condylura cristata; assembly: GCF_000260355.1. Classification (NCBI taxonomy): domain Eukaryota; kingdom Metazoa; phylum Chordata; class Mammalia; order Eulipotyphla; family Talpidae; genus Condylura; species Condylura cristata. The sequence goes on along the minus strand of NW_004567135.1, from coordinate 1,342,888 downwards.
TCCTCCGAGCCTGGCACACCTCCATGGGTGCTGCGGCCAGCTGTCTCCCCTTTTAAAATATGTTTATTTATTTACGCATCCAAGAGCTGGGGCGCAGGCCAGAGGTGCGGGGCGAGAGGACGCCCCAGAGAAGCGTGGGGAGCAGGACGGCAGAGCCCGAAACCCGCCGCTGAGGGGGCTGCGCCCTGGGGTCCCTCCCTGGGGCAGCGGCTGCGGACAGCTTCATAGTTTTGAGCTTAAGCCTTGCGCCCCCGGGGGACCCCAACAGCCCTTTTTTCTGCGCTTCCACACGAGGGCGGGAACCCCCCCTTGTCCCTGCCGCAGGCGGCCCAGCTGCTCGCGGCCACGCGGCCCTGTGCGCTCTCTGCTGTCCCTTTGGAGAGACCCTCCGGCAACAGTCGCCCGAGCCCACAGCCGCGCCAGCGCGCCCGCGCTCCCGCCCGGGGGCTCCTCGGCTCTCCTGGCCGCGCACAGCCGTCACCAGCGCAGGACGCCCCGCGCCTGTGCGTGAACCCGCCCGGCTTCCTTCAGGTTATTTTGTTCTGGCTTTACGATTATTATCATTATTATTATTATTATTATTATCATCATCATCATCATTATTATCATTATTATTATTGTTGTTGTTGTTGTTGTTGTTGTTGTTGTAGATTCTTTAGGGAATCTCATGAACCAGAACTCTGCATCCTGCTGTGGTTTGGACGGGTTTTCCCTACAATTTCATATTAAAAAATTAAGAAGATAGTATCTGGAAGTGGATGGAACATTTCCTTTTTTGTTTTTTTTAAAGATTTATTTATTTATGGATACAAAACTGGGTACAGGCCAGAGGTGCTGGGATGGCGAGAGGACTCACCAGAGAGAGTGGGGAGCAGAACAGGCAGATGGACGAAGTCCACTGCTGAGGGGAGCAGCGGGAGGGTCAGGAGGGGTCTGCGGCGCCCTGTGGTCTCCTCCGGGGCAGGCGGGGATCGAACTCACGCCGAAGTGGCTTTAGCTTCTTAGTGCTTTGCCCCAACCCGCTGCGCCACCAGGGAGGGCCCGGAACATTTCTTTTTTATAAACAAAATTGTCGCGGGAACTAACAATGACGTATTTTGCCATGTACTTAGTAAAAATACTTTTTATTTTTGTCAGACATAGATGATCTGAGTAGTGATATTTTTATTAAATTGGAGCTTTATAAACAGAAGAAAACTAGTAATAAGCCACCTGGAACGTCCCAGAGATCACCCTAGGAAATGCATAATGACCCAACGTAATCGAAGCCATGTATTACCTCCTCGTTATTTCTACCCTGTGAATTCTTTGGCAAGGGACTTGTTAGCATCATGGGTGACTGCATATTTCATTGACGTTAAGTGTGTAGTGCGTAAATGCAGGCGAGGCCCGTGGACACAGTAGCTAGCTTTGACCCACAGTTTTGCAATGTGAAAACTCCCTCTGAAAATGCCGCCAACTGGAGCAAGGACCTTTCAGTTTGCAATATCACATTGAAAAGTGCCAAGCACATGACCTGACACCTGCTAGGCTGGAATGTGTTAGGAGAATAAAAGGAGCATCAATCGCGAAGGCTGGGGAACGCGGCATTCCACGCCTGGAGACTGGCTGTGCTGCCCAGGGGAACCAGCGGCTGGGCTTAGGGGACACCTGCCTCCCCTTCCCCGAGAGGAGGGCTTGGGAAGCAGAGGCCTGGACACCTTCTCCCGAGGTTCCCAATGAGCATCACGGTGACTTCACACGCGGCCTCTCTGCCTCGGGAAACAGCTCCGATGTGACTGAAGCGCCGTGCTCTCGCGGCAGTGTCATGCCAGGCTACCTGTGCCTTGGGGTAGGTCACCTTTCTGCGGCCTCCCGCTTGGTGCAGGGCTGGCAGCCGGCGCTTGCTCCCCGCCCGGAGCTGGCTCCCGGCCGCGCTTGCTCCGGGGCATTTTCCGTCGCTGGGTCACAGAGCCCCGCACGCATCTATTTCTACACACCGCTTCACATAGCGTTTTAAGGCTATTTGCCGCGAGCATGTCAACTTCACACGTTATCGAGCCAGTGTTTGCTGAAGTCCCAGTGGAAGGGAGAAGCGGTGGGTAAGTGACTCAGGACGTTTGCCTCGGGCTGGGGCCGCGGAGTTGGGGTGGGAACGGGAGAGAAGGCCAGGAGCTTCCCGCGGACATGGCTGGGAGGTCCAGGGGCGCCCAGCCGTGGGCAAACGGGTTTCCACGTGCCGCTGCAGACACCTGGTTCCACGGCCGAGAAGCTGAGTGTGGCCGTCTGCGAGGAGGCTGTCACAGATGACCTTCAAGAGGGGACAGACAGACGTGGGTTTCCTCATCCCGCCAGTTCCCTGCCTGGCCCATGAGAGAAACAGCTCCTTGGATTCAGTATGCAAGAGGAGCCTGGCCAGCATGGCTTTGTTTTCTTTTTCTAGAAGCATTTCCCAGAGCCTCTGCAGGTCAATCCAGTCTGCCATTATTCCAGGGGCTGCAGAGCTTGTTTCATTACTGTGGCCCCTCCCTGGCCCTGGCCCTCCCTGGCCCTGGCCCTCCCTGGCCCTCGCCCTGCCTGGCCCTGGCCCTGCCTGGCCCTCGCCCTTCCTGGCCCTCCCTGGCCCTCGCCCTGCCTGGCCCTCGCCCTCCCTGGCCCTCGCCCTCCCTGGAGACCTCCTCCTGAGACTGCGCAGTCCTCCTCATCGTGTGGGGCTGGAATTAGAAGGGCAAGAGGAGGAGAGGAGCCGCCCTTTGATTCCATAACTGACTAGGACCGACTTTCCCTTTCTTGTGCTATGTCCCGGCAGTAACGCAACACAGAGTGGCTTGTAGACAGGCCGAGTGTCCAGGATGTTTGGGCTAAAGAGGAACAATTTTATTTTGAAGGGGTGAGAGATGGGGAAGAATTAACTCCACCTGCTTTGACTTGAGCGCAGAGCTAGACCTTGGCCTTGAATTGGATTGTATTTCTTCAGAGAAAACTGAGTAGGGAGTCGCTTTTAGATCGTTGTTTATTTTTTGTTTACATTTGTAGAGAAAAGAAAATAGGAAATAATTTTATATTTAAACTTCCTGCTCCATAATTTTATATTTAAACTTCCTGCTCCATAATTTTATATTTAAACTTCCTGCTCCTGGCAAGCTTGGCCAATGTAAGCCAGTGAGCTCTTGATAGTAAAGAAATGCCAACTGACTGGCTTTCTTCCCCTAGACAAGGTTCTTCTCAGCACACTTGCATGTGCCGTGAGTCTGGAGCGCCTCCAGCTACGTTATTGCTGGGCAAGGGGAGCTCTTCATGTTTGCGGGTGGGAAGCCCGCACCTTAGCATGGTTCGGGATGGAAGCAGAAGCAGTGACCTTTGCTGGACTCGCCGCGTTGATTCCTGCCCCCAGGCTTTGCCGTAACTGGAGCAGCAAAGACCCCCTCGCGGAGATGGCGGCCTCCTCAACAGCCACCTTTACAGTCAAAATTACCTCTCACCGATAAAGGGTGTGGAAACTCAAGGCCTTGGTAGAAAGACAACATGTATGTGAACATAAAGTTAGCTCAAAGTTTGGGAACGAAGCTATTTTAGTTTCCTGTTCCTTCTCAAACCCCCTCAAGGGTTTTATTTGGTCAAGATGTTCATTTACAGAAGGTGACAGCTCTGCCTGCAGCCTTAGCGTCACACACGAGGGAGCTGGACCACGGGTGAAGGGCTTTGCCCAACGTGCCACCGTCACCGAGGGCAGACTGCGCTGAACGCAGGGCTTTGGCTCTCCCGCTAAGACTCTACTGGGTCATGTTGTTCGTTACAAGCAAAGCGAAACAAAAACTGCACAACCAGGCCAACAAGCAAACAAACACGCATGGGCTGACAGGTGATTTTCCCTTTTCTCTTTTGTTTCAAACTCTGGATCAACAATACCTTAAAGAGCATTTCCACCCACGGTTCCCTGATGTTTTTGAAAGAAGAAACGTGTGCAGTTACCACAGACAGCCACCTCGCTCCAGCAACTGCTGTCTCCTGGCGGCCGTGCCAGTGTTACGGCTGAGAGAAGGAATCCGAAACTGCAGTTCACAAAAGGAGCTAGAGAATGCTGTTGCAAACCATTATAGCTCGGGTTCCTGTTTCATTCAGTTCAGACCCTGGTGTGGAGTCGTAAGTCCTTCTGGGAAATCTTGGTTTGCAGAGAGAACGACCATCCAGTTTTACAGCAATGAGTCTGCAAATGAATAGTTTGCACCTTGGTCCAAAAATGTAAAACCTTATGAGGATTAATCAGAGTGTTTGGAGATCTGTTCGTCTCTAAACAGAAGAATCAGATATCATGTTTTGTCAGATGCCTTTAAAAATATCTAAAATTCAATTGCTTTTCTCTTATTCTGGTAACTATTTGTTTCGGGATTGTCCTTTTATAGTGGAGAAAGGATAGTAAATGCTTTGGAAATGAAAACAACGATTCCATGAAGACAACGCACAACACATGTCCCATACTCTGTGTCAAATGCATCAGTAGTTGAGGTCAGAACCTACGCCGCAAAATTCCAGAAATAAAAGAGGCGCCACGGTGATCCCACCGTGATTCACACTTGGCAAATAGGTAATTATGGTGAAAGGTGGTTTCAGATCGTTCTCTGAGCCAGGCTCCTACTTGGCTTTCCAGGAGCCCGATTCCCTGGCCCCTGGGCATCAGGAGACACTTAGGGATGGTGGGAGTGACCTTTGCAGCACGATTTTCCCAGTGCTCCTTCCAGATCCACTCAGGTTGTTACAAATGTCAGAATTGCAGCTTTTCTTTTTAATTAAACAGCAGAGTAGCCTTCTACTGACTGTTTATCACATTCTACCCCCTCTCCTTGAATCGCCCCAGGCTAATGAGGCGCTTCCGTGACTTGGCAAGTAATGCTGCAGGTACCATCCGCGGTGTGTTGTGCCTTCAGTTAGTGACTTTGCCTTCTGTGGGCAGATGCCCAGGAGCGGGGCACCGTGCTGGCCTCTGGGCCTCTGCTGCCTCGCCCTAGGTCCACGCCCTCAATGTGACTGCAACACGGGCCACTGCCGCCACACCCACGGGGTTTTGCCTGGGCACCCCCCTGACGCTGCCCTGGACCTCGGTGGCGGGCCTTCCACTGGCGGCCAGGTGTCCTTCACTTCGTGGCTCGCGTATTTAGTTCTCCCCCAGGTTTGGGACTTCGCTGTTACTTCTGTGAGTGGACGCCCTGTCGCCCATCTGTCCCCGCTCTGTGATGGCCGCTGTGCTTATTTCGCTTCTGCTAACGGGGCCTTGTCGTTCCCAGTGTTTTCCTTCCTTTCCCCCCACAGTCTCTCGTCCAGTTGAGTGCTTTGTGTCTTGTTATGGGCAAGGCCACTGATGGGTCCTCTATTGTTCCGTTCCATGAGCTTATTTCCAGAAGTTTTATTTATTGAGTTTTCTGTATCCTAAAAGCGTTCATTTCTATTTCAAAACTTTGTTTTTTATTTCTTGTCTGTAATTCTCTCTCTCTCTCTCTCTCTCTCTTTTGTTTCTATCATAATGTTGCAGTCTCTTTGGTTAGCTTCTCTAAGGCCCTCATGTGACTTGTCTTGCTTCTCTGTATTTCCTTTCTTTTCTTTCATTTTCATCAGAACAGTTACTTTCAACTCTCCTAAAACGAGGCAGAACCGCCCATGTCTTCTTGGTTAGATCTGGAGATTTGCCCCCACTTGTGCCGTCCTGTACCCTAGAAGTCTCATGAGGACATGTGTTGTATTTTTTATTTTTGGTCTGTTCATTTTGCTGTTTTAGATTTCTCGACTTTTCAAATATCTGCAATATTGGAACATTTTAAGGAAAATAATTGACTCCTGTCTGAGGAAATGTGGATTAAGTGAGTAAGTAAACTCTTTAAGCTGGACCACCACATCGTGTTCAAAAACGTGGTGTGCAAAAGTCGTTCTCTAGTCAATTTAGTTTCCTGGTGAGTCTTTGCTTCCGTCTAGTTCATTATTTTTTTTTCCATTTTAGTTCATTATTTTTTCCCTTATTTTACGTGTGTGTGCATCTATTACTGTATAGATAAATACACATGGAGCAAAAATATATGCCAGAACATATCAACTCTGAAAGGAACATTTCATATTAGACATTTGTTTTATTTCTGTTTTATCTTCAACTGTAGTCCTCTGGGTATTGTGGATCTTTCCTGTAAATATAACAGTTGCTACTAATGACTAAATGGGTGATTTACATGGAACGTATTAAAAATTCATCAAGGATTAGAGCATGATGTGAAATGTTTCTGATTAAAACACGAGCACCATATGGCGTCCGGCATAGTTTATTCAGTTAGCCACGTCATGATGCAGGTTTGGTTGGTTTCTAATCTTCTTTTTATCTTCTCTTGGAGAAACTGGGTAAAAACAGTATATTGGGAGAGTAAGTTAATTGCTGAGGTGGGCCAAACGCAGCTTAATGCAAAATGTCTGCTAAAGATTGAGCTGGAATCATCACACTAATTTCATTTATGAAGTTGAAACTGCCAAGAGACTGTTCTACACTAATGGTAGCCAGTTGCCTAATTAGCTCAGCAACAGTCTTTCCAATTTGTTAAGAAAAAATGAGTCATAGTTGTGGACCTAGGGCAGGAGTTAGCTTCCTGGTAAAACACGTTAAAAGTGTGGATAGGTTTCAATGCTCGAGACAGCCCAGTACATGCAGATTTCTTTTGCGTGGAAGACCGTGCTCGTGAGATCTGGACATTTAAACTAATGGAAATTTGTGTCTCTTTCTAAAACAGTGAGCAAATTCAACAATGCTGAGAGGAATTATTTCAATAAACAGAAATGAGTCAATTACATTTTTTTTCATTTTGTGGACTGGATTTATTTTCCCTATTGCCTATTTTATATACAAACTGCTTTAGATTTATTAGTATTCATCAATTAGTCCGCTTACTTATTTTTTTAAATTATGGACACTTTTCAACGGAGAAATATCTTCGTGTCTTTTGATCATTTATCTGATTTCCTTTTTCTGATTTTAAACATTATAATTCGGACATGTAGTTTACTTAATACCCACAAAATCTACTTTAAAGAGGTGTGTAGGGCGAGAGCCACTTCTGCTTTCAGAAACATCTTTCCATGCTCTGAAACATGCAAATGGACCCATAAATGAGGTGGAAAGGAGAAATCCACCATGGGAATGGGAAGGATCCTATGGCTTAGCGCGCCCAGGATAATCTACGCAATAACCTGACATATCAGGACTGGAGGAAGCACTTGTAACCGTCACTCACAAAGCCGGGTCAATCAGACACCTGAACATTGGCAGCGTGATGCCGCTGGACAGCGTCCAGGGATCTCATTTCAACACAGAGCGGCTGTCAGCTTCAGGTGTGCATGCAGGTGAGGCCAGTAGCAGACAGCGAGGTATGCGCATCAGGCTGTTCTTTGTGAGTGGATGAGGGGCCTTGTGGCTCTTCCGTCGCTAACTTACGCGGAGGAGTTGATTCTGTGGCCTGCACACTTGCTCTTGTGCTTCCTGAGCACTTTGGAGACCTTCGGCAGGAGAGGCTGCCGTGAAGCCCCTCACACCCACCCGCTGGGCGCCCCTTTTATGGTAATAGTTCTATACGCCGTCTACTCGACTAACACGCTGTTGAGAAGACAAAGGCACCAGCATCACTTTGCAGTGCATTGAATTTGCCAACCTTTTGTATCTGTCCATGTTAATCACCAGGTTCAGTATTTTTCTTTTGAAGATCTATTTATTTATGCCCACAGGAACTGGGGTACAGGCCAGAGGTGGGGGGATGAGAAGCCCCACCAGAGACAGAGCGGGGAGCAGAGCAGGCAGATCCACAGAAACCCACTGCTGAGGGGGCAGTGGGGAGACAGGAGGGGGCTGCCGCGCCCTGGGGCCCTCCCTGGAGAGGCCGCAGACAGCTCGCAGAGCCGAGACTGAACCCTTGTGCCGTGAGGGAGCACCCAGACCCGCTATTTTCCCATCCCAGTTACTTATCTGCTATCTCGGATGTGAACAGCACCCCAGACCCAAGTGCACCATCCCACCCTCCTTTGTGACTTTACCGCTTTTTTCTGAAGCCGTCTCTCTAGCGTGGATGGTCATGCCTACCAATTCTGTATCTACGAACTTCCCTCCGGACAGACTGGTCGTTTCTGTGACCATCAGGACAAACTTGAAGAGAGGCTCACTGGCCACTAATGTGGTCACCGGGTTCATCCTATTTCCCCATAACTGTTGTTTATTTGTCTTTTCCACACACTTCATATCTTATTGGGAAGTCATATGTGGATGATTTGCAGTTCACCTTCTCATTAGTATTAGGAATACAGCTTTGCTGTGACAGAGAAGAGATTCTCTTTTTCTCCTTCCCGTTTACCTGAAAATTCTGTCTGGCCCAGGGACTTGCTCTCTGCTCAGAATGAAGGAAAGCGTCACGATTTTAAATGAAAACAAACACACATCACCATCAATTTATTTTATCATTTTTAATGTCTAGGATGTCCTCCTTGGGAGACTTTAATTATAAATGTTGCATTTTGGAAAGTCATAAGGCATCGCTGGTATTTCCAGCAGTGGCAAATATAAAGTTGTTTCCGATGAGCAAAATGTAGGTCTCTGCCTATACCTCATTAGCATGAGCGGGCTCCAGTCTCGTAGCAACACAGAGCTGCTGATGAACACCTGTCTGCCCAGATGGCGCGGGGAGACATTTTTTTAGCTAAATGGAAGAAAGTTCTGTTGTTGAGCTGTCCAACGGGCTACTTCACAGGGATGCTGCAGGAACTCTGAAATATGGTTACTGCTGAACGTTAATAAACAAGTATTCCCCAAACTTGTCATGTCCCATCGCTGTCCACTCCAATTTGTTTTTCAATCTGTGCAAATAATATGTACTTATTATGTCTGTGGATATTACAGTTGACAGCGGATGCCAATTACATGGACACATATCACGCCGACTGGTTGGTATTCTGAAGACTCCTTTTCGAATAAAATCTTGGATATCTAATCAATCATTCGAGCCAACAGCACTTTCTCCTTCATCCAAGTGAGAGTTTTGCTGCTAGTTCTCAGAGGGAAGTGGCTGTCTGGGAGAAATGTCTAGCTGGGATGTCAAAACTTCTGCCATATTGCTCAGCCTTGTTCTTTGGCTAGTGCTGTGCTGATCTTATTTAAACTTCTAATTTGAGGATCCCCCTGGTGGCAAAAGGCCTTAAGAACAGCACAATGAAGCTATCGGCAGCCACCGAAACATGAATAAGATCCAGGCCAGGGAGTGACCCACATGGCGCAGCAGACCCCGCCTGTCTCCCCACTGTTTCCCTCAGCGGGGTTTTTCAGTGGATCTGCCTATTTTCTCCCACTCTGTCTCTGATGAATCCTCTCTCTCTCTTACTTTCTCTCTCACCTTTATACACACACACACACACACACACACACACACACCCCTCTGGCCTGTACACATAAATAAAATTAATAAAAAAAAACGTAATTTGAGCTTTCCTAGCTGTACAGTAAGACTCAACGACTACTTAGCTTTTAGTTTCTAGTGTCTACTACTAATGAAGATGTCATCGTCTGCTTGCCTAGGAGCGTCGCTTCTGTGCACAGCATGAATGCCTCAGGACGGGAGGTGTACTTTATCCCAGCCAGTGGTGCAGAGATTTTACCCAACAGATGCTCAAGAAATACTAATCCCTCATTGATTTCCCTTCAGTGAGTAGACTTGGGTGGGAGACTTACAGCATTTTATCTCTGTAATCTTGGGCAAATTATTTAAGTTCATTAAGCCTGTTTCCTCATTTGTACTGAGCTCCTGAGTTGGTAAGAGTGTTTCGCACATGGATGTATGCATGCAGTGTGTGCCCAATACACGTGAGTTCCTGAGCTCCTGCTAGTACCAGACTTTGCATAGAGCTAATTTTTGAGATCTAGCACTTAAAAAGTAAAAACAAGAAAATTAATGTCTAGCTCTGATTTTTGTGCTTAGTGTCAGTTTCCTCACCTTCACTGGAGACTATGTTAGTATTTTCTTCATAGGACTGATGCCAAACATGAATTTAACATGCTTAAATACTACAGGGTGCATAATAACACTCCCCTTAAATGTGGATCTTAGTTTCAACTATACAAATATCCATTATTTAAGTTTGCAAAGAAAATGTTAATAGGGATTGTTTTGAACATTTTATGTCATATGCTTGATTTTATGTCCCAGGCGACTATGATAATTATCCGTGAATTTGGTGGATTACATAGACATCCATTTATGTAACAGATTAATGTGTGTCTTTCAAACAAACCTTTATAATTTACCTTTCTTAACTATGTGCTAATCAATATTTAAAAGAATGCATTTTTTCTTTGCTTTCTACACATTATGTTCATTTCTATCATTTTAATTCATGTGTATTGCACAATTCTTCATGAAATACTAATGATAATCTAATCATTTTAATGCTAGGCTTATTCACTTTGATGATAGATGAAATTCATAAACGTCTTAAGTCTGCTTTTCCGCCCATTTAAGTTATCATTCTTACAAAGCATTTTAACTGTAGAATGGGGAAGTAACTCAGCATCACCCTTAAAGATAGAGGAGTTTATCTTTTAAATTATTGGTGGTATGTCTTGTACTTATCATGTCTTTTTACCATGTGGAATAAATAGGAAAACATAAAAACAAACTTTATTTTTTAGGGTAAAAAGTGATTCCGCATGCGTTTAGTTTGTGACATGGTTACTGTAGCTAGTCCATTGATATGTTAGTGATGTAAATTTTGTTTCTCAATTGAGTTGATGATGTCGTGATTTCAATTTGTTATTTTGTAAAGGTGGTGTATTTCTTGAGATTTAGTATCTATGTTCTTTAGGGACATTGTATGTCCTTTCTTGTGGTGCCTTTATGTGGCTTTGAATCAGGGCAGTGATAGGACGGTAGAATGAATTTTAGTTTCATCTTATCTTCAACTTTGTGGAAGAATTTGAGAAGAATTTTGCCCATAATTAAAATGTTGTATTGCTTCTTGACCCTTTGGCTAGAATCAAGGGTAATAAGTGTAAATGTTCAGTAAAATTCACTATTGACTTCATCATGCAGCGGCTTTTATTACTGAGGAGATTTGATTGGTGGGCGGGCTGAGCATCGATGGCGGTCACTGAGGCTCCCCACTTCGCCTGCACCACGTGGGACGCCACACAGGGCGCCCTGGACTCCTCGACAGCTTGCTGCGCTCCAGTTAGCTCGCTCTCCCACTGCCTCTCTTCGTAGCCCCAATTCCACAGTCAATTCTAGGGCTTATCTGGCCTTTGTCTGTTCTCTATACTCCACACATACGAAGAAGTGACTGAAAACATGGGCCCGTGGTAAACTGAGGCCGTTAGGACCCTGAAAGGAGGCAAAGTACAATCTTTCCCTTAGACCTTTTCCTAATCAGACTGCAAAACAATCTTTTTTTCCTAATACCACCACAAAAAGAATGTTTGCCTCTTCTGCCTAGCCAGTCAGCAGAGAATACAATTTATCCAGAACCATTTTGATTTCAATCAAATCAGTCGCCAGAATTTAAAGGCTACAATTGAGCGCAAAGGATGTGAGAGCTGCTTTCATTGAAATCATCTTTATCTGGTTGCATTGACTTTCCAAACAACAACTGAGTGTTGTAGCCCCTGGGACAAGAAGGCCTTATTAACAGAAGTACTTTGAGAAGGATTATGTTGGTGGCTTTCAAAAACTGGAGAGACTCAAAACCCAGGGGTGCCCGAGCTGCACGTTAGAATAACCAGCGCGGACCTCTGGGAATACGATGAGCCATAGCCCGAAACCAAGGCACAGAGAGCTGCGGCCGCTGCAGGTGGCTCTCGTGGGTAGCCAGGCTTTGGAAACACACCCGTGAAGCACATAGTCGCTGGTGCTGCTTTTATCTTGACACGTTTATATATTCATGGGAACTCACAGTTGATGGGCTGCTCGGTTCCCTTACCTCGAGAGATGGATAAAGTTGTTCCAAGGCGCTCTAGGTGCAAGCTTATTATTATTGCGATGATCTCTGTTGGCATGACCTGGTTTACCACACTGCAACCACAACCACCAACCGCCACGTCCTCGACCATCGTCCGTTGTGTCCAGCTCTACTGTATTCTCTCTTCTCCCTCTGTTTCTCGATACTCCACATACAAGCGAAACCATCCAGTATTGGTCTTCTTCCTTCTCACTTACTTTGCTTAGTAAAGCCCCCCACTTCCATCCACGATGCTGCAAGTGACAAGAGTGTTTCTCTCTCTCTCTTGTTCCCATAGCCGACCAGTATTCCATGGTGCGCAGGTGCTGTACCTTCCTCATCTATTCATCGGACTATGTGCAAAGTTGTTTCCTGAACTTGGCCATTGTCAATAGTGCCGCAGTGGGGGAGCACATGTCCCTTGAAATCAGCGGCTCTGCATTCTTCAGGCAGACTCCCATTCTAGGAGTGGGACTGCTGGACCATGCTGTGGATCTATGTTTAGTAGTCTGAGAAATGTCCACACTGTCTTTCGGGAGGGCTGGACCAACTTAGATTCCCACCAACTGTGTGTGAGGCTGTGTTTTTCTCCACCCCCTTGCCAACGTGTTCTATGCTGTTTAGTTTGTTGGATGTGGGCCGTTCTCACTGTTGTGAGATGGTATCTCATGTGGTTTTGGTTTGGATTTCCCTGATGGTCAGTGACAGGCTGTTGTCCACCCTCATGTCTTCGCTGGTGCAGAGTTCACTGGGTCTTCTGCCCATTCCTTTTATTGTTTCCTTTTTATTGGGTTTCATGTGTCCCTTGTAGATCTTGGATATCCCTGTCAGTTTATGGCAAGCAAATATTTTCTCCCATTCAGTGGGAAATCTTTTGGTTTCACCAACAGTTTCTTTCATTGTGCAGAAGCTAACTTTTTTTTTTTTAAAGATTTATTTA
>NW_004567135.1:1326563-1329875 GCF_000260355.1 Condylura cristata | reverse complement strand
CTCGCTCTCCCACTGCCTCTCTTCGTAGCCCCAATTCCACAGTCAATTCTAGGGCTTATCTGGCCTTTGTCTGTTCTCTATACTCCACACATACGTGACGCAACCTGGCGCTGTCTCCCCTGCCAACATCTCACTTGATCCCCTCCAGTTCCAACGTGTCATTGTAAAAGCCACACGTTCATCTTATTTTTTAATATCTGATTTTTCATATCTGAGGAGAATCCCATGGTGTATATATTTAAAATCTTTCAAGTACACTCACCTGTCCTTGGATACTTAAGTTGTTCCCAGAGCTTGGCTGTGGTAATTAGTGCTACAATGAACATACAATTGCAAATACCCCATTAGTGTTTTTCATGCTTTGGGTAGATACATAGGAGAAGAATTGCCGGGTCACATAGTATATCTATTCTGAATATTTTGAGAAACGTCCACCCTCTTTTCCAGGGGCTGAACCTGGATACATTTCCACCAATTAAGTGCTGACATGACCTCTCCCATACTTGGGAAGTTAAAGAGATTCTTCTGTGCATGACAGTGAGAGGACTGGTGTCTTGTGCTCCCAGATATTGTTTGGTTGGTAGTTACCAGAAATTCCAGGAGTGGTTAGTGGGTTGGAACTCCAAGTGTACGACTTTGCTTCTAGACAGGGAGATGGGTTGCAGATTAAGTCAATCAGTGATGGCCAGTGATGTAATCAGTCATGTCTATATCAAGGAAGTGCCATAAAAATCCTTATGACAGGTTTGGGAGAGTTTCTGGATTGGTAAACACCTCCACGTACCAGATGGTGTCCACTCTAGTCTGTAGGGAAAGAAGATTCTTCTCTCACACCCTCTGGTCCACTCATTAGGCTATTTATTCAAATCCCTCATATCCTTTATTATAAACATAGTAAGTCTAAAAAAAATGTTCTCTGAGTTCTACGAGTCATTATGTGATCTGACAGATTATGTGACCTGAGGAAGCAATTGTGGGAACCGCTGTTTTTATTTGTTTGTTTTTTAAGTCACTGGGAAAGACTTGTGGGTAAACAGGGCACTCACTACTGTGAGTTGCATCTTATGTGAGGGATTGAGACCTAATTCTGGGTAGTTAGTGTCAGAATTTAATTAAATTGTATCCCCCCACCCCCTTAAAGTCTCCACAGAATTGGAAAAAGCCTTGGTGTGGAGAAAAAATTTTCCTTAGCAGATTAGAAGAATGCACAGAAATTATTCCATGCTTTTATAGCTTCACTGAAAATGGCACATTGCAACTTCTGAATACGTCTCCCCACTAGGTAAGCCATGTCACGTCTTCTAGACCAATGGAAATGAGGTGAGGAATTATATGTGGACACAGAGGTTGAGGAGGGAAGTATTTGTTGAACTGTACTCCAGCCCACCGCTGCCTCCATATGTGTGAAAGCAATGCCTAAGTCTTTGCAATCCACAGACCTAGGAATGCCAACTGCTGGGAATTTATCCGATGGGTGAATGACACACAGATGGAATCCTTTCAATAGGTTATTTGAAAATAAATGATAGTGCATTCATTCAATAAGTCTAGGCAGCCCCTTCAAAGCAATGTGGTGACACTAGATATGCCTGTGGGAGGCTCCACCAGATATGCTGGTGGGTGTCAAGCCAAAGAACAAGAAAAGAATATGTAGTTGCTATAACTGTGGAAGAAAATACGAATCTCTCTGGAAGAAATGATTAGAATCCGGCAATAATATTTATGCTAGTGAGGACAAATCAGTGGCTCATAAAGGAGTAGAAGGAAAACATCTTTTCCTGTCTGTACTCTTATCGTTAGATTTTGTACAAGGCACCTTTTGAAGCACAAAAAAATAAAGGAAAAAATGTACAGGTTGGCATAGAGAATTTAGCTTTTTTTTTTTTTTTTTACAAATCTTGAATTTCTGATGGTCCAGCTCTTTCTATGTATGTGACATTTCCATCCCTTCCTCACCCTGGGCAAGACTGGGGGGCCACTGAGCACAGTACCGCATCAGGGAAGCCTGGCTCTGCCTCGGAATCTGACTCATCTTCCTTCTAGCAAGCCAGGTTCACAGACCTCTCTGCTGCTCAGACTGTCCCTCTCTGGTCAGTCCCATCCAAACCTCGTCGTGCTCTGCACACTCCTGAACTCGCGTTCATTGCCTTGCAAACATTCCCACTCTCGTAAGCATTGCCGTTCTTAAAAGATTTTGTGCATTTCATTGTCACTGGGTTTCTAGGATTTGCAAGTATGTGGGTTCCTGTTTGCACTCCTGTTCTGGTTCCTGAAATCCTTCAGCATGGGTTGGGCCTCTTCACAGGCAGAGTGCAAGCTCCCTACCTCTCCGCCCCCCTCATCCGAGAGGGATATTTCATTCCCTACTTTCTGAGTTAAGTATAGCGGCTGGTGGAATAGTGTCACCTCCTTATTTTCAATGAACTGCCTCTAATTGCGGAGTGAACGTGATATCATTTATTTTGCAAATATCCTACTGAAAGGACTTCACTGGTGTGCCATTCACCTACAAGGCACATTCCTAGATGGGCCCTGGAGAACCTGATACAGGTGGGTGTGGGGGTGCACGGAAGGCTGCTGAATGATCGTTAACAGAGAGTGATGTGGTTTCAAAGCTCTTATTCGCCTATTTATAGAATTTTTTTATAGCCCAATTATAGTTAAGGTTATACAGTGAATTTAAGGTACAAAACAGACTCTAAAGGGAAGGGTGTGAGTCTGAGTAAGAGCAAGGTGAAGTTTTCTCAGAGAATGAGGTCAAGGACGGCGACCCAGTCCCACCCCAGGGTAGCTTGGTAAGAAATATCAAATATACCGACAATATTAAGCCTATTGTCTTCATACACAACTTATAAAAACAAACAGCAAGTTGCCTTGAGTCCTGAGTAGAGAAGGGAGCTGGGCGGCCGAAGGGCCCACGGACCCCCGTAGCACCTCGGCGCTCACCACAGCACACAGTCCTCACTCTCAGTCTCTCACGCCAAATGAACCTCACGAGCACCTTTCTAACTCTTGCCACATAATCAAGCAGAGAGCATTTGCTTGGCAAGGCATTTTCATAGTGACACCACTGTACCTGCCCCCAAAAAACACACTTGAGTTGTATATGGGCGATAGAAATCAATTTGTTCTTGAATAATCAATGAGGTCATGGCTAAAAGTGACTAGATACCACAAGAAGTGACTGAAAACATGGGCCCGTGGTAAACTGAGGCCATTAGGACCCTGAAAGGAGGCAAAGTACAATCTTTCCCTTAGACCTTTTCCTAATCAGACTGCAAAACAATCTTTTTTTCCTAATACCACCACAAA
>NW_004567135.1:1307620-1324603 GCF_000260355.1 Condylura cristata | reverse complement strand
GAAGTCCACTGCTGAGGGGATTAGCGGGCGGTCAGGAAAGGTCTGCCGCGCCCTGTGGTCACCTCCAGGGCAGGCGGGGATCGAACTCATGCGGAAGCGGCTTTAGCTTCTCAGCGCTGTGCTTTAACCTGCTGCGCCACCAGGGAGGGCCTCTTCTACATATTTTATAGTTTCAAGTACACTACCTATCAGAGGGTAATATACTGTGAGTTAATTTTTGTGTATGTTGCAAGATAATGGTAAAGTTGTTTATTTTGCTTGTAGCTGCCCAAATGATCTATGTATTATTTTAAAACAATTCTTCTAGCACTACCTCCTCTCCCTATTGTTTTGCTCTAGGTCCATTATACTTTTCCACATTATTGACTTCAGACTTGGCTGCGTGGCCACCTAATGGAATGTGGAAACAGCACTTGTGCCAATTTCAACATAAGGCCTTAAGAGACATGGCGAGTGTCCAATAAGACTCAGGAACTTGTCTGTCCTCCATTAGGAGAGCAGCTAGCCATTAATTTTTCAACCTGAATCCAGGAGCATGGCTATTTTCTATCCAATTTAAGCACTATTTACCCAATATTAACAAAATTGAAATTGCCTTGTTATACTATGAATATGAAATGAATTTTCTTGATGCAATTCTCTGAGACCTTGGAGTTGGGTTGTTAGTGCAGTATTGTTTCAGGAAGAAAAGTGGAACTAACGTAGAGGTAATGTTTACATATTACCTATTTTATTAAATATATATAGATGCCAGATAAGTATTCAATTGCTTTTACTTAAGGTCAATTTAAATTTGATGTTACTAAAAAAGTAGACCTCAAATGACTTGTATATCTATGGCCTGCTAGATACTCTGTCTGTTTATGAAATTCTAAGTGGGCTTAGAATTGTTTTATCCAGTAGCCAAATGGATCACATTTTCACTTAGATATACTTGTGGAAAACACCTTTCTGCTTAGAAAATGAGAACTTAAGACCTCCAACTTTGTACCCGTTGGCAGTACCTTGAAGATACTACAAATGTTCAGGTGAGATGGAGAAAATTCAGAAAATGTATCACTTAGAAATCTATGTATTGAGTCACTGAGACATGTTTTTCATTACGATTTATTATTATTAATTTAATAGCTATATATAGATAGCACTTTGAGCAATAACTGAGTCAAAATGAAGAGTTAACGATTAAATCTCCTTGAAAATGTCCTTTGTGATAGGAAGTAACCGAGTCAGAAATCATCGCAGTAATCTCTGAAAGAGAAAAACCTTAGTGGGAAGGCAAAATACACCTTAGTTAAACTGTCTTTTTGAACATCTCTTTGCCTTAATAAGATATGCTGTAATTCAACTTTAGAACATGTTCAGGCTTTGGGGCTCTCCCTGGCGGCACAGCAGGTTAGGGCTCAGCACTGCAGGCTGGCCACAGCCGCTTCAGTGTGAGTTCGATACCGGCCCTGGAGGTGACCCACAGGGCTCAGCAGACCTCTCCTGTCTCCCCGCTGCTCCCCCCAGCAGTGTGCTTCATTGATCTGCCTTTTCTGCTCCCCGCTCCGTCTCTGGTGAATCTTGTTACCACCCCTGTACCTCTGGCCTATATCCCAAGTCTGTATGCAAAAATAAATAAATCTTTAAAAAAAAGTATTTTAAGGCTTTAATGTAACCCCTTTTCATTTCTGAAATGATTTTTTAACTTCCTTTTATAATAATTATAAATGATGATCTGCTTTGCGATGCTTCATTAGTGATGACCAAAGGACTTATATACAGAAAGTAGCAGTACTGAAGAAGTTGTCTTTACATCGTGGGTAAAGCAAGATGTAATTACGCTGTCATGCCCTACTGCTTTGAAACTTAAAGAATGCATTAAACAAACGCAAAAAAAACACCTCTACTTTTTTAGACTATGTAACTGCCATCATCAGTGACACTATTTACAGCAGAGGCAAAACTAACATAGTAGAATAATATAAGAAATGCAGTGCTCACACAAATTGGTTTTGGTACCCAGGTGTCTTTGTGAGAAAAATATTAATTTTGCAGTGTCTTGGGGACCAACCTGATGCTCCCCACATAACCCACGGTGTCAAAAATGTCCATAGTAAGACGTAGTCCCAACTGCAAAGCCTTCACACTTAATGTAGCAGAATGTCATTCTGTGCTCACTGGGGTGTCAAGAAACGCTGGCAGGGTTACCACTATATCACCTTCCTTCCTCCTGAGATGGTGGGGGGGGGTGGCGTGGACAATCCAAAGTTAACATAAAGGAAGACAGTAAGGAGAGAAGTGCATTTTATCCCAGGTATTTTTTTGGTATCTGTTTTAAAAGTTGCCTAATTTCTTACTCTATGCTTCAACATGGCCTCAATGAAGGTTTACATTAGACTCTTAAGATACATTAATTAGGATGCTAAGATTCTCCTGCTGTCAAAAAATCAACTCTTGGTTCACTTTCTTTTAGGCATCAGAATCCCAGTTCTCTGGAACTGTGCTGGGCTCTGACTTGCCAGAAGACTGATGAGACTGAACTTTAATCTTCTCGCTGGCCCTGGGGATTCCCATCTGCCTGCTCTAGGACAGAGGAACTCAGCGGGCTCTCCACAGGACCGACTGCCCCTGGTGGCCCTGGGAACCTTGGTCGGGCCCCAGTGCCCGCCTGACACTTTCTTCACTTGGCTGTGAGCCCCTCTTTTGAAAATCAGAGGCTGACTCGATTCTCAGGACTCTTGAAACATACATGAAAATGCCCCAATGACTGGGATGAACTAAGAAAGTTGAACGATCCCAAAGCCTACAGCTAATGGACTCAACTCAAAGATGAGGCGAGACGAGGGACCATCCCATCCACTGAGTCCCGCTGGGCATGGCGCATTTCTCCAGGGTGGAGTAGCCACAGGCGAAGGGCAAATACTGAGCTGGGAGGAGCCAGGAGCGCTCTTGACTCAGGTCGGCCACATGCTGCCTTTGTGACTCTTGACAAGTTACTACTAATTACAAAACTTTAGTTTTTTCATTTGCAAATGGGCTTGTCATCTAGCTAGGAGTGTGTCATGGAACTAATATACCCCCTCTGCCCATGGTAAATATACAATAAATTAGTAGATATTTTTGTTAGGTTTTCTAATGAGAATAAAAATGCATTATTTTTCCAGAAAAGTCACTTATGATTCTTATCTTGTGTTTCACAAAATAATGACCCAAAGCAGGGGCAAAGTAACATCTGAAAAGACTCACACCTAAACTGGTATTTTACAAGTGCATGTAGGATTATCTGTTAACCCCCCAGTCCTTAGACTGACTCACGTGACACAAAGGATGTCATGGTGCCATCATCTACAATGAATTTATTGCTGCTGGTTACTCTTGTGTTTGGTCACCAAGAAAAGGCCGAACTTACCAAGGGGAGGTGGGAGAATCAGCTTCACGGAGGTCTTGGTAGATGATACTTCACCACTACCGTGTGATTCAGCGTGGTGAAAACAATTTATTGAAAATGAAGAAAAATGTAAATGATTCCTGTAAAGAAATTAAATTAATGTTAGGTACTAGGACACAGATGTTTTGTGTGCTATACCTATGCAACCATGTCATTAAATTCAAATCTTTAATTAACTGACATCTGTTTCTTGTTCAATTTTGAAATGATTCATTGAAATCATTTACAAAACCAAATATGCTTATGAAGAAAACAATGTTTCTGACCTTTCTACTTTCTACTTTCTAATTGCCTTTAAGAATAGACTGGCTTATGACTTGTTGATTCCAAATTAAGACAAATCTGACCCTCCAAAGCCTGTCTCTCTTACTTCTTAGCTTCAGATTCTGTACCTACAAAATCAGAAAAACTAAGTAGTAAGTTATAAAAAAAATGGACAGATTGACAAAACTTGGACAATAAAATCTGAGTGATTTTAAAGCAAAGAAGATGAGCTAATTTTAGCTTAGTTCCAGAGTTCAACTTCACTTCTGTTTCTCAAGAAATGCTAATATTTCAATTTAATTAAGCCAATATTATTGGATATTAGTCTAGTAGAAATATAGCTTTGTTATCATAGACCAAAAAAAAAAAAAATGAGCTTTGCATAGCACAGAATTTTTTTCAAATTCTAACTCTGAAGCAAGTTTGTGACTTTGGTAGTGTCTCTGAATTCCATTTTGCTTGTTAAAAAATGATAATAATATTAACCCCAACATCAAGGGATAGAATAAATCATGGCATACATACTACCTGTATGTGTCATTATTTGTGCCAATGTGGTGCATTATTTGTGATAGGTGCTTAATTCAGTAGCAATTTAAAGCTCTATTATTTTCATTAATAGCTCCTGGCATCTTAGATTATGCTTTCTACATGTTGACAACTGCCCGCATTAGCCATCCATCTTGCCATGATGAAAACCACAAAATTTGTATTCCCTTCTTCTCTTGTGCATAAGAATGGAAATACCCTGCAGACGTTGTCGGGACCTCAGCGGCCATGCAGAAACTTGAGCTGCCAGGTGTAGAACTATTTGAGGAAAGCAACGAGCAAAATGAAAGTGACAGTCGAATCTTTAATCGACTCACGTGTTCATGTGAGCACAATACAAAACAGCGTTCCAGCATCCTCCCCGCCTGCCCTTCCACCCCTGTGGAATGGCATTCTTGCAAATGTTCGCGTGACGGCAACTCTGGGGGCATCTCCCTGTTGACTGGGTCCCCATGAATGATGACTGGCGTTGTAATGTGGGTGGAGGGGCAATGGAAGAGTGAGGAGAAAGGAGAACTGAGTATTGACTCAGGTGAAGAGAGTGTCTTGGTGGCCTTCGTCCCCTTCCAGGGGGAAGTGGTGTCTCCGGAGGCCCCTGAGCAAGACCCAGGTCAGAGGCCAGGACTGAAGTGGAGGTCCCTCCCACTGCTTCCCTCCAACCTCCCCGTCAGCATCTCTGGGATTACGTACGGAACGCCACCGTTTTAGTACATAGCAGTGATCATTACCTATATGAAAACTTGCAGCAAGAGGAAAAATAGAGCGAATCTTCTGTCCTAAATCTGGGTCAAACCCAGGAGAATAATTCCTTAGAGCGACATTGTCAGCTTGAAGATTTCCCTGCTCTGCTGAGGTACAGCATGGTTTCGGAGATCTCTTCTGAGTAACTGTAGTTAGGTCATCTTATTTTACACATTGTATCCTTTATTCTTTTCCAAAATATATAATTCAACCAGTCTCTAAGGAGTTACGTAACTTGTTAACCAAAATTTCGAAGTGAAGCATTGAGCTTCTTAATTAAAATCTGAAATTGCATTTTACAGTGGCTTGAGGGTTTAGGTGGTCTCAGCTCTAACACTGAAATAATTTAAGTAAGAGATTTCTTGACATGAATAGACAAATTTTCCCTCTTTTTTCTTGATTTCACAAAATAGTCTATTTGATATCATTGGTATGTTTTGTGCTCTATCACAATTGAATTCATGGCATCATTATGTTACGATTCTACCCCAGCAATATTTTAGAAATTGGGGCAAGAAACATTTCCTTCAAAAATTTTCTACTTTCACTGTCACTATCAGAATTTTGAAAGCAAAAAATTTTAAATTTAACATGGAATTAGAAACACAGAAAAAAGTCTTCTGTAGAATTTAAATTTGACTATAGTTTGATTCCATTGTTGTCCTCACAGAGTTATGATTAAAATTGTGCACTGTAGCATATTTGCAGATCAGAAACTAGCATATTTAAATGATGTATTAGTAACTACACATCAAGGGGATAGAATAGTTTATCATCTTGCTTTTTGCACATTTATTTAATTTACAGTTTCTAAAACCCCAGAGTATGATAGTTGTAATCTACTTTAATAAGACATGCTGGCATTCACAGATATCACTGAGAATAAATCTAGAATAGTTTTGGACAGAATGTTACATAAGATAACTAAGTATCTATTTTTATCTGTATTATTTCATCATGGTTTTCCAAATTACACCAATTTATGCAAAAATAAAAAAGAGTGTTATATTTCTAATTAACAAACCCTAAAACAAGTTGGAATGATATTTTTATTCTTCTGCTCTTTGTTATCTTACATGTCTTCACTAGATACCTAGGTATTAATGTGCTAATTTTCCTAACTTTCCAACCAATGCAAACTTTTTGGTAATTCTCTTTCTTTGCTTTCTCACATATTTCCTGATGATTTTACAATCATCTCTCCCGCTACTTCACTCCATTCATCAAATGCTTGGAATAATTTCACTGCAAAATTTTATTATAATTTTATAAAGTATTTTGTATATTTTATCTAGGTTGTGTATATTTTATTTTTGTTTCCTTAAGTTTCATAGGTTTTGTCTAACAGCTTCAGGAGTAATCTTTGCAACAAAATGTTTTATTACTATGAACTAGTTATAGCTCTTCAGAGACTGCCTCACCAAGTTTTTGAATAATCCAAAATGTAAGTAACTTAAGACACATCATGACAAAAATGGTAGTTATATTACTGTACAGACTAATGAGAGAGCATTAACACAAACAAATTTTATAATTGTTCCTTATTTCTTAGCTTCAGACTTATACTAATTTTTAAAACTTTTTGGGATTCTTGTTTCAATCTTATAGCTAAAGTGGATTTTCAAATATTTTGCAAAATAATACATACCAAAATAATATTCAAATGTTTAAATGATATGATAAAGAAATTAATTATATTTGATGATAAGGATATTGTGTTCCTTTCAAAACAGAAACCTTGGAGACATAAAATATCCCACGAATTTTTAATGTTCGCTTTGCTTCAGAAATACCTAATGAGAGTAATTATTTTAGTGAACACTACAATAAAACTTACAAAGACTTTAGGGAGCAGAGTTGCCTAAGTAGAACAATGAGAAAGCGTCCATACCTTAAACCTGAGACCCAAAAACCTGATGTTGCCTGACAAGAAGAGGATCTGTTAAGAGGGAGGAAGGTTATGCAGCTTGAAAAAGGAGATTCCCTCTCCGATTTACAAAAAAGTCAATCATTATCTGGCCAGTCTGGGCAGACAGACTGGGCAGGAATCTACCCGTCATGAGATTGGGCCATTTGCTCAACAAGAACCACCAGAGCCCAAACTCCTGCTAGATGAGCTAGGAGAGGCCCTTACAACGACTGACAGCTGACGTGAGCTAAACCATGCGTCTGAGCAGGTTGGCTTTGGGGTGTGCTTCGCTGCATTTTAGAGAAAGGCTGAAAGTGGATGCAGGTTGCAGCCCTTGTGCTAAATTGCTGCTCTACTGCAAACCTAAGCCAAAGTATTTTACTGAACAAAATCAAGAAGCATACCAAGTTGATGGCGTGTTTTAGGAAGAGGCTGTCTTGCTTAAAAGGGTTGACGTGGAAGAAAGAATTAAAACGTATTTTGTACATTGCCTTGGGTTTTAACTTTCCACATCTTCAGACCAAAGTATCCCATAGCGAAGAATGATTAAAGCATTTTTTCCCCAAACTTGCTCTAAGGGATCCCATTTCTACAAATGCTAATAGACATAACAGAATGCATCCCCAGGTCAGAATGAGTTCACAAAAGTGAGTGGAACAAGGCTACACACACTCTGTGTGCAGGATCTGATCTGAGAGAGGACAGAGGTTCCTTTTGCAGAATTCACGAAGCCTTTAGTAACTGCAGGAATTCTCAGAGGTTTTAATTAACATTTCAGTGGAGATTTCTTAAGATTTCTTTGGAGCATTAAACATTTTATTTGACATAATTTACAAAAGCTATGAAAGTATTTATTGTACCAATGTCTGTATGTTTATGTACATACCCACATGTATAGGTTGTGTGTCTGTCCGTACGTATCTGTAACTCGACTGATTAATCGCTAGACACCTCAAGAGAACTACTTTGATGGAAGGTCTTTCATGAAACATTGGCCTGTAAATAGCACAGTCCTAGCCAGAATTAGTCCTTTCCCTTTGCTCCTTATCCATGAAGAGTAAGGTCTTGGGTCAAAAGACCTACATTCCAACCTGACCTAGCCTTTGAATCTCAAGAAAAAAATCTGAACTTTTAACAACAAGGCATAATCACTCTAGTGAAACTCACACCTTGGGATTCCTGTGTGCTATTTTTGCATTTCTGACCATAGGCAAGTCAGATCACCTTCCTGCCGCTCAGCTTGGCCTTCTGAATGTGAGAATGAGAAGCTTGGAAGTATTCTAGACTATACTACATCAGCAGTGTTTTTAGGAGGCTCAGGATTTTGTTATCAATAAGTTAGCTTCCACGGTAAATATTTCTGAATGTTTTGGGAGACCTGTTTATCACTCTTCTCAATGAATTAAAAATGTGGATGTAAGATAATAAAAGCAGCTGCCATCATGCCCAAAGTCTTATATCCCATTAACATTTTTTTAAGAAACAATACACAAAGGCTTTAAAATGCCGTCACCTGTGAAAAGAATCCAGCTATTTCTTTCAGGTTAAAGAAGTGTGGACCCAGTCACCCCTCCCTGCCCTCTACACACGCGGCCTGGGTTCTCCAGAGAGCTGCCGGCAACTTGCAAAAGACGCGTTAGCATCACACGTGTTTTCCAGAGGCCTGTGTCTTTCTCTTTGTGCACACACTTACTAATCCCTAAAAGTATGTTTCTTGAGAAGAATATCTAAAAGGGAACAGAGGGTGTGGATCAATAGGACCACAGCTTTAAAAAGACACGAGTGGGAAACCACAGAAAACGTCAATGTGAAAAAGCTTCCCAGTTATCCAAGACGCTGCTAGGGAGCAAGCTGTACCTTGGGGTCCTCAAAGCAGTTATTCATTAACTGACAGAAAATGCCTGACCCAAGGGATATTATTTCAAAGTCAATCTTTCTTTTTTTTTTTTTTTTCTCTCAAGTCTGCAACATCTCTGTTTCAGTGAAGGATTCCAGTGAAATCTTTTTATTGCAACTGTACATTTTCCAGAAAGTGATAAATTGTGTGCAGCAGAAAAATTGGAATTTATTTTAAATATTGTCTGAAGGCTCCAGTCCTATTAGAAATTCATGAATTTGAGAAATGTTAAGGAAGCAAAGGGTGACGGCGTAGGTAGCTGCTCACACCAGTGAGCCGGGCCCACTGCTTCTGCAAGTTTCTACTCAGAAAACCCCCCCAGGATTTTGAGTTACTGACCACGACATTGTTGGCCCTAAGCATGTGTGATATCCTTTCTGGGTCATCCTGCGTCAAGTTTACAAACGCCCACTGAGTGACTGGAAAGAAAGAAGCCAGTGCGGTGGTTTCCTTCCGTTGTCTTTTACTGGATTCAGTTATGTTTCTTTGTAGTGACTCGCACCCCTCAGCTTCTCATTGCTGGAAAGCTGCCGCCGCGCTCCCCCGACCGCCCCGCCCGGAGCCGGAGAGTCCCCTGGAAATTCACTGAGAAGTGTCCTCGCGTCGCAGCTCCTGCCGTCCACTGTGGCCACCTTCACCCTCCCTGGTAGCCAGCTTCTGGCCCCGGTTCAGCGCGCGCCCGCGCCGAGGAGGTGCAGGGGTCCCTTCGCGGGAGCTCTGCGGGTCGCTGCCCGGTGTGTCCCCCGAGTCGCGCACGTGCACCGTGCACGTGCACCGTGGCCACTCCGCGCAGCCTGCACGGCCTTCGTGCACGGACGCCACAGCCCGCGGGAGGGAGGCCGCTGCTCAGCGTCGCCGCTGGCCCTCCGTCCCATCAGCGAGGTCTGCAGGGGAAGGGGGCAGAGTCCGCAGGTGACCCGGCAACGTGGCGTCAGAGAGCTCGTTTGCAGGAGCTCGTTGCCGGCGTCTTGTCAATGCCGAGCTCGGTGCGGTCTCCTGGGGAGACACCTGTGCTCTGTGGAGCCCCGTGCGCCAAGAGACACGCGGGCCGGCGCGGCTGCTTTATGGCCTCTCCGGGCTGAGAGCTCGCACTGCCTAGCAGCACCCGGTTCAGAATGCATAGCCTGGAAGCTCTAGAATGATTGACAGGAAGTATGACCCTGATATAGACCCCCCCCCCCCCGCTTTTATGAAGACCAAGGAGGTTGGGAGACTTGTAACCCGACGAGATGGTGCACTCCTACTGTGTGCTGGGCGGACATCAGGCCACGTCAGAATGATTTGCTGTCTCTGCGCTGCGCAGCCACCAAGAGGGAAAAAAATCTTATAAACAATATTTTACGTGGTCTAGAAATAAACTTTTATCTTTTTTTTTCAAAGTCATAGATAATAATTTATTCCTCAAACTGCAATATTTTAAATGTCAACTCATACCCCAAAATAATATAAGCACACATTGTGATCATATTGTAAAAGTAAGAAAATATTAAAAAATCTGTAATATTGGCATGCTATAGTAACTTATATAAATAGCAGGAAAAAGCTTTAATCACTCAAATTAGTTAAGAAAGAACCAAAATTTCATCCATAACTCATTTAAGTAGTTCAATATTATCAATATAATTAGTATTTGGAAAAATGACTAAGGCAACATTTGTGTCTGCCTCCAAACATGAATATTATATGTTAAAAACAAATGCTTGTAAAATTTGAAAATTGTAGAGTTTTATACATACAAATAAACTTTTATCTTTTTAAAGTCACTGTCATTCTGAACTTTCTGCAGTCACTGCTAAACCTAATATTAATTAGTACTTTTTGAGTTCAAGAACTCACTTTCTCTAACAATAATGGTAATGATAATAACAGGCTTTTTCCCCAGTATCACTGTGCACAATTTATATATATTAACTTATTTAAACTTTTCAGTAACTTCATTGTACTAATCTTACAGATGAGTAAAATGAAACTCATAAACTTTAAATAAACTACCTCAAGTATCAGTAAGCTGTTCAGTTGCAAAATTAGGACTTAAATTTATTTAGTCTAGTTTCAGAAACTGTATTCTGAAGAACATGAACTTTCTGTACACAAATCTGGACTTTTTTTTCAGAATCAGAATACAGATGATTTCATATTAAGGAAAATTTTGAGTTTTTTATTACTGTTAATACTTAAAGAAGCAACTCAGCATAAAACTAAGAACATGGTCTGTAGAGACCGACCTAAGACATTCACTTCAAGAAAAAAATTCTGCCACACATCTGTGAACGTTTGACTGTATATGTTTGATCCTATAAATTAGTATTACTTTATTTTTTCTAGAATTCTTGTTTAATTATACAGATGAAATTATTAGTTTGAGGACCCCCTCACATCTCTTGCATTTTATTGAAATACACATTTTAGTTTGCAAATGGCTAATATTTGCTTTGCTATGATTTTTCTGAGGAAAAAATAATTTAGTGTGTGGCTTCCTACTTGACAAATATGATGACGGCGAATTGGACATACACATAGAATGTGACAAGTGTCCAAGATGAAGTAATTTGCAACTTGAAACAGTGAGAATTGCATTCGAAGACTTTATATAGTTTTATTTGCGAAACATATTATTGTGGCAGATTGTCCATCAGACAACTGGTGTGGCGACGCTTGGGCAATCGGTTTATTTTTTTTTTTGGTTTTATATTTAGGGCATCTGCTCATGCATAGCTCTCAGTTGAAGCTGGCATAGACTCTCTGCCTCGTGTGCTGGAGTTTCTACAGTCAAACTGGGGAGCTCAAGGGAAAGAGCTTGCAGGAGTCCGACCCCACAAACACCTCGCGCGTCCTGGACGCGCTCGCGCGAGCCCTGCAAGTTCTCACCTTCCCTAGTATTAGTCTCTTCTATGCTTCCGGTTATCACTCACGGAGAAAATGATCATCCTTGTCTTACAGTTCAGAAGCCAAAGCCCTGAGAATACGAGATACTTGCTTACCATCACAAAACAACTGGGGTAGCTGGAATCTGAAACTAAGTAGTCGGTGTCTGGAATCTGCCTCGAAGCATCATGCACTACAGCTCGCTCTTAGTAGCTGCAGTATAAGGTCAACAGAAAATTAAAACATAATTAAGAAAAGAACATGGCTGCACATAGCATGTCTGCATCACTGGCACTTCTGTTGCTTCAGCAACGGTAGCTTTTGCAGTTCCGAAGCTTTGTGGTTTGATGTGCTCCAAGTGTCTCTTATATTCTCCCTCGGTTTTCTTGTTGTTGGAGATGAACCCACAAAAGACACCGCTGACCCCTGTACTGCGATCCTCTCTTCCAACATCTTGAGCAACAATTCAGAGCAGCCTTTTTTCCTGAACCGTTGTCTTTCCACTCTATTTTCCAGGGACATTTACAGATGCTTAAAACGCTCTGGTCCTAAGAAGAATGTGCTCTCTCAACTCTAATAGTGCAAATGCCGCCCCTGCCCTCTCTCTTTTCCTTTCACAACGGCTTCTTAACACTCACCTACGGTGTTTGTTTCTCTATTGTTTCTCTTCCCACTTACTTTTCAACCTGCTCCAGCTCAGACCCGCTCGCTGGCTCATAGTGCTTTCATTAAATCACTAAATGATGTCTTAATGAGCGAGATTAAAAGAACTTTCTTGATCTGTGTAGATTTATATTTTAAAGCCAGTAGTATATTTTTGCTTAGAGTACCCCTAGATGAAATAGCTCCCCAAGCAGAAGGTGAGGATTTCTTTCACGGATCATCTTGCAATGGGACAACAGTGTGTGCATGGGTGTGTACAGATGATGGTTTCCTGTTGTCCCATATTTTTAGAACAAAGATTGTTTTTTTGACAATATTTGAAATATCACATAAAAGTTTTGAAAAGTTATATTGTAGTTTTTACTGTCAGTAACTTTTTTTAAAGGATTAATTTATGCACACAAGAACTGGGGTGCAGGCCAGAGGTGGGGGGTGAGAGGACTCCCCAGAGACAGAGTGGGGAGCAGAACAGGCGGATCGATGAAGTCCACTGCTGAGGGGGCAGCAGGGGACAGGAGGGGCCAGCCGCGCCTCTTCCCCCAGTGACTACTGTTCCACCTGCTTAACTTGGCAGTGAAGGTCCCTCCCAGAAGCTCCCACTTGCTAGCAGTCTTCTTCTCTGTAATTTTACAAATCTCTCTACAATAAATATTTAACACCCTTTTCTGGATCAAAAGATATCTTTGCAAAGACAAATACAGCCCCGCATTTGGGGGGGGGGGTTCACTTCTAAGTAATTTTTTTTTTCGCCAATGAGAACCATTGCACTTACATCAGATTTTTTTTTTTCGTATCAGATTTTTTTTTTTTCAAATAACATAGTGTAGTGCCATGCTTAGAATTTGAAAAAGAAACACAGTTTTCAGCACCATTATCAAATTGTGGCTGTGTGACTATGGATAAGTCAGCTGTTCTCTCAATCACTACTGTTCTTATTTGCTAAATTAATGATAATATTATGCATCCATAGGCTTGATATGTTAGATCATATGAAGACTCTCACAGGGTGTCTTCCTCAGTTTGAGGAATCCAATGAGGAATGCCCAAGTGGAAAAATGAGAATAATTATTCTGAGGTTTGTCCTTAAGCATCCTTGAGAAACAGCTAAATTCAATAACGGAGTAAAGGAAGAAGAGGGAATACGTATGTTGGGAAGTGTTATATGGGATGGGGAGATGGTGAGGAATAAGGAACTTAAACCGTGCTAAAATCAGTTCAACTCAATATATTTATGTGTCTAAAATCTCCCAGGGAATACAGAGTGGAGTGGAATACACAGGTGAAATAGCCCGCTGGTCAAACGAAGAGCATCCGTAGACACAGCAGCACACGTTCTTCAGATGTATTTCTCTTAAATAATGAGGTATTTCAAAGCAAATTATTTTGCTTATTTCTGTACCAATCTTGTCCTATTTTGTAGTTCATTTACTGAAGTGTAAGGGATGACAAGCTTCCTTTGACAGGGTTTTAATTAGTTTCCGTATGTGATCCTTTTTATATCACCTAGTCCTGAAATTTTCTTTTTGTATGGAAAAAAAGCCACTTACATCTTTTTAATTATTTATCTGTATCAGTTTTGATATTCCCCAGACAGATGGCTTTGACATCATCTTGCTTACTGTGCTTCTGGTGTGCTTGAAGCTTTGCTCTCATCCCAGCAATTCAGATGCTTTGGTTTACTTTCAGAGCAATTGTGTTAACGAAAAAGTAAGATTCATTGCAGGTCAACTGAAGGATTCTGCAGTAGTTAGACTCAACTACAGACAACTTTGCATGAATGTTTTCCTACAGTTTCTGAGAGGAAAGTGCTCGTAGGCTCTGTAAAAGTAAACAGGTTATGGTATTTCTTGTCTTAGACTTTTGGGGCTGGAGAGGAGTTTGAAAGCTGGGTGCCAGACAGAAAAGCTATTTGGTTTTAGATCATTCTGCTTCTACAGCCACACTAAGCCAACAGCGAGTTTGGGCAAAGATGTCCTCTTGTATAGGCAGAAGAGGCATTTATTTGGCAGGAATGGTTCAATTCTAAGATGCGTAACTCCTGTTCTCACAGCTGAGTTGCCAACTGTTGCCCCTTGGGAATCCAGCACAGCTATTTCCTTCCCTTTCTCTGCCTCTTTCTCCTGACTCCAGTCAGCCTGGAGCCCACCAGAGAACAGCACCCAAGGGCCTGCTGGGGCCTGCAGCCGGCACTGTCCAGGGATCCACGATGCCTCTGGCCTCCAGGAATCTTCCTTTGCCCAATCTTCTCTCCTCCAAATCTCAGCTTGAAATTCACCTTCTTATCTAAAAGCCTGAAGGTAAAGATCATTGCTGAATCTAAAAATAGCTGGAAACACTGCCCATATCCTAGCTAATTCTTTTAAAATAGTCTTCCCTAAGGAATCGGCCATTTCCTAATACTCTTTCTCTCAACTTACAAGACACAGATGGAGTCTGATCAGTGACATTCTGCCCCCCGCCACACACACACTGGTCGAATGCAATCGGGGGTGTTCCCAAAGCATTGATATGATATGTGACTTCTTGGCTCAGAACCCTGAAGACATTGATCTCCTCTGTAGTGATGTGCAAACTTCAGTCCCCTGAAATTGAGACGTAGCACATTGAAAGGGTGGCGACACAGCAAACACTGTGTTGTGGGGCCTCCCTGGGGCAAAGGGGTGAGTCTCGGTGCTCACCACAATGGCCTCAGTCCATCCCCAGCGGGAGGGACCCCAGGGCGCAGCAGCCCCCTCCTGTCTCCCTGCTGCTCCCCTCAGCAGTGGATTTCAGTGGATCGCCTGTTCTGCTCCCCACTCTGTCTTTGGGGAGTCCTCACCCCCTGCTCCTCTGGCCTGTACCCAGATCTTCTTTGCCAAAATAAATAAATCAATCTTTTAGAAAGAAAAAGAAAACACTACATTGTAAACTAAATCTCAGAGAACTGATTTAGAAGTTTTCTAGATTCAAACCTCAACTCTAGAAGTTTGGATTCAGGATATTGATTTAACATAAAAATGACACACCAAAAGATTTCCCCATAATTTCCTCTAGTCTCGAGGCAGATTCAGAAGCAAGCAGGCTTAAGACTTGAAGTGAGTGTAGGGAAATAGCGTCATCTGGGTAGAGAATCTCAAAAAGTGGGAACAAGAGAGTCATAGGTTGTGGGCTGCAAACACCCCCCAAGGGAACAGCTTCACAACCACACTGTTGAGCGGGTCGCCGCTGGAAGCCCTAAGAGGCGCTGAGAGCGTTGTGCTGCTCACACCGGGGGCGCGGGTGAGCTCCAGCTGCTTATTCTGGGGTTCAACTGCTGCCCTTTCGATGTGTGTGGCCGGTTACACACACCTGCTCCGTGAACGGGGAGCCATAGACTCTGCGACTTCTGCTGTGTGTTGTCGAGATTGGGACGCGGTCTGCAGCGCAGCAGGGCAGACCTGGGACCATCAAGCTCTTGCGGATGAACCAGTTTTGCTGAAAATAGCTAGACAGGGGCCTGACAGTAAAATCCTGAAACCGCATTCTGGGTACATACCTAAAGGAAGTGAAAACCTGGAAGATTCAATTATATATATATGAAATCTTCACTAAAATGAAGATAACAAACATTCTCATCACCACCAAACCTTTGTGACTTCCCCTCCTATCTAGTGCCCCGAATTGATTAATTTGTATTTTGTTGTTTTAGATAAAAGGCATCATACTATGCTCTCTCTCTCTCTCTCTTTTATTGAGCATAAATATTTTCGGTTACCTATTTCAAGGAGTTAATTTTCATATTGTTCTTTCCTGAATATTTTGCCATGGTGGGAAAAGCTGTTTGTTCACCTGTTGGTGGAGATTTATGCTATTTCCAATTTTTAATGAATAAAACTGCCAAGGATATGTATACACAACTGCACCATCTCTAGAGATAGTGTGTTTTTAAAGTATAGCAATTCAGTGAGGAGTCTGAACATGATGGAAATCTGTTCAAGAGAATTGTAGTGTGCATGATCCTTGATCAGAGGTACACTGATATCTCTTCTCTGAAGCAGACGTTTTGAGTCTATCAAGGCAACTGCCTACCTTTTTTATTGAATCAGGGTGAATTGCGGATAGTAAGGCTCTGTGGTATAGAAAGCATGTTGAAGTAAAATTCTCTGGTAGCTTGAACTTAACTATTTTTACATTTCTAGGGAGTTGGGGTAAAACTACTCATACTGCATAATTCTGCAGTATGAAATACAATCACCTCTGAATTATTTCTTATGAAGTATCTAAATTTTCATGTAAAAGCAGGTCATACACAGATGCTTTGATTTATTAGTTTTCCTACAAGGCTCAAAGTACATTAGGTTTGAAAACAAAATTCATCACACATGACTTTTCAAACAATAGTGGAAAACTGTATTTTCTCAGTGGCTCATTAACTGCTTTCTACAAGTTAGAATCATAGAATGGAAGAACTGGTTGAGAGATTAGGTGCACACAATCAAGGGTGCTTTACGATCTTATTGATGAAGCCATTTGCTAGAAGTCCTGAAAGAACAGTTATTAGCAACCCGGGAAGTGTTCAAGCCAGTCACCAACCAGGTTTTTCACGTAATCTTATTTCCAGTGTTCCTCACTATTCCTGTTGCTATCTCCTTTTTTTAATGGCTTTCCATTTGAGAAGACATATAACATTTTTTTGTTAAATATTTT
>NW_004567135.1:1271176-1307495 GCF_000260355.1 Condylura cristata | reverse complement strand
AGAAACTTATGGGCCTACTTAGCACGAAGATGCCGCTTTATCAAGACAAGCTGCCACCACGGTGAAAGCTCTAAACTTCAGTCCATGGAAAACTCCAAAATCTATATATATATGTTTTTTTGTTTTTCCTCTAAGTAAAATGTTCTCTGTCTTTACTTTAACTCAGAGCTGCTCTTGCTGGCAAAAAAACAGCATTTTGACTGAGATTAAGTGTTCTTTGAAAATGAAATAGCTCTTTTCTCCTACACAAACTTTCCATTCCTGTCCAACAAGCATTTCTCCATACAAATCTACTTCCATGTTTTTAATAAAGAAGAAATGGACAAGTTTAATTAAGTATTTAGTGAACTGCACGTGGTGAGGTAGAGGAAGCTAGGCATGTGTGGGAAATGTTTGTAGATCCCTCACGATTTAGTTGTAGATCTAAATTAAAGCTAAAATACCAAATTAAGATGAGTTTCTTTTCATGCAACAAAGGGAATACTTCTTTGAGTCTTCATCTGTCATTGATGCTTTTAGTTCCAATATACATTTATACCATCTATTGTTGATAGTGATTCCTTATTTGCATAACACTATTTTAGTTTACATTTTCAAGAGAAAAGTGGTGGAAAATACATAGAAAATATCTGTGGTAAACTGCCCAAGTTTTTGTGACAAAAATATTTTGAAAACTGAGTCCTCCGTGGTGACACAACAGGGTAAAGCACAGCCCGGCAGGCTGGCTGCAGCCGCTGTAGCTCAAGTTCAACCACCCGCCAGGGAGGTGCCTCCAGGGCGCAGCAGCCCTCTCCTGTCTCCCGCTGCTCCCTCAGCAGTGTGCTTCATCAATCTGCCTCTTCTGCTCCCCGCTCTGTCTCTGGGGAGTCCTCTCACTATCCCCGCAACTCTGCCCTGTACCCCAGTTCTGTATGCATAAATAAATCTTTGAAAAATATTTTGAAAATGTGTACATAATAAATTACTTATCCAGAAAATTATATTTTTCAAAATAATGAACATTTTTAAAAATCATGTGCTAAAATATTGTAGAATATCTGTGTGCAAATACAGCCTTATCTGTGGTGAAGCTTGTGGATTTGACATTCTAAGGAAGTCCTAATTCTCTTTACTTTGGGGAGAATAATTCCTAATTTAGTGTTTAATTGAATATTTATTAATATACATGAACTTAAATTTAGTATCGAGTGGAGATCTTTGGTTTTCTCTGTTAAGTCAAGCTAAGGTAAAAGGAGTACTTTTAATTTAAAATATTTAGAAAGTCAATGAAAATATGTCTGCTTTCAGAAATTGTATTTTCAACTGAAAGGTCAAATAAGTCTTGAGTAAATCTCACTTCATTGCTTTTTATTTAGATAGCCGTTTTTATTCATATATATTTTAATTGCTAAACTGAAAGGAATTACTTGAAAGGAATGCTGAGGCTTCAGCTGTATTCCTCCCGCGGTCGCGGGCAGAGCTGAGCCCGGCCTGAGTCTTGCGAGTGTGGGCGAGCGACGAGCGCGGCTATGCGGGTCCGTCCCAGCCTGGGTTCTTCTTTGCCATTGATCTCGCTGCTCCTACGTTTTGGAGACATGATGGCGAAATACTGAGCCCCAAGGATGGCAGCATCTCCAGGGACCTAGCCAGGAAGCCCACTAGCGACAGCTGAACCTTCTCACTGCAGAAATGACAGCGCTGCTGTCTGCGGGGCACCCCTCTCTTCTGGGGTACGGGCTTGCCCTACGGCCCACCTTACTCAAAAAATAAATAAATAAATAAAAATAATGAACATCTGATTGTTTACAACACATGTGATTTACCGAAACTGGACTTTGTGAAAGGAAGAATTATTTACTTCACTGATGCAGATGATCAATTCTATTTTTTTTTCTTTTTTTAAGGGTTTTTAAGGTTTATGCACACAGACTGGGGTGCAGGTCAGAGGTGCAGGGGCGGTGAGAAGATTCACCACGGGCTTAGATGCCCCAAGGACGAACATCTGGTAAACCCATCGGACACTTTACACCAGCAGAAGCGCCAGCCCAGCGTGAGGTCAACCAGGAGTGGGTAGATCAGTGAGCTCTGCGCTAGCTGCCGACGACGATGATTATGTCCTTAACTCTACTGGAAACACATCTTACTTTAAGAGACTGTAAACAGTAGCATCTAGGGCCCTCCCTGGTGGCACAGCACCGGGAAGCTGAAGCCGCTTCCGCATGAGTTCGATTCCCGCCTGCCCCGGAGGTGACCCCATGGCGAGGCAGACCTCTCCTGACCCCCGCTGCTCCCCTCAGCAGTGTACTTCGTCCATCTGCCTGTTCTGCTCCCCACTCTGTCTCTGGTGAAGCCTCTCAACTCCCCTGCGCCTCTGGCCTGTACCCCAGTTCTGTATGCACAGATAAATAAATCTTTAAAAAAAAGATAAAACAATAGCATCTTAAAGCCAGCAACCAAGTGGACTTACTATGTGGCACAACAGCTATACGTGATACAACTGACGATCTCTGGATGCTGTTATCTCCCTCATTCGCCCCGTCGCTGCCTGCTGCACTGTACTATCCATCTGTGTGACCTGAGGGCCCCACCAAAGTCTCTGGTGATCTTCTCTCTGTCCCTGCATCCCTGGCCCACACCCCAGTTCTGTATGCATAAGTAAATAAAACTTTAAAAAAAATTCAGCCTCTTTAGCCTCTGAGAAAGTTCAGTTGTGAAGGGCACTCTTTGTAACTTCTCATTCTTTTCTCATGGGGTGGGGCCAGCTTTTCCACACACATAACCAATTAATGAACACACATTTTACTGGCTTGTCTGCTCCCGTGGGTCACATACCTTCTTTTACTTAAATTTGAAGAGTCGTTGTATCATGAGAGCAAAAAGGAGACCAGATCCTAAAACTGACACAGCCTCCCCAGCAATCAGTGTCCACGTTGATCATAATACTGTCTGTCTCATAAACTTGCCTCTGGATTTGGTTACTTTTATGTAATTTAAATCCCTTCCCTTTTATTTCCATCATGCTGTACATGTATTAGATGCCTGAGCAAAATGTGCTCACACCAGGGGGTGTGGAAAAGCATCTATATCTGCCTGTGGGCAGCTTTTAATCTCAGCTTGATATGTTAAATAGAGTTTGGCCTATCAAAGAAGGCGGAATCTAGGGAAATCAAATGGTGACTAACTTGTTTAGAGCTGATGATTTTATTCCTCACAGATTAGTTAATACCAAAATTCTAAATTCACTGTTCTCTAGCACAGTCAATGGATTTCACAATCATTTATTTAAGTACTGTTCTTTAAAATGAGAATAAAATAAATTTATGGGGTGATTCACAGTTCTACTTATAGTATTATGTGGCTTGAAGGATAATGAGATTATGTTTCTGAATTTTTTCTAAATCTACATATCCCCCAAAGTAGACATCGCCAATAAAATAATTTGTATTTTGTTTGTCAGTCTTGAAGTTAGATAATATTTTGTCAGCTCAAAAAAATGGAGTCTGTATTCTAAATTCCATTGCCATATAAGTGTTACTTTTCCTAGTTAGCAGCAAAAATATTTAAGTAATGACATTATAGGAAAATATATAATGTTGTGCTATCTATGAAACTGACCAAAGGATAAAAAATATCTTTGGAAGAAAATTCTATTCCATTAATTCTTATTGAATACTCAATGCCAGACACTGAAGAAAATGTTAATATAATAGACACCAACGTGCAATTTGAGTTTTGCTGTTTGTTAACAATAATTTTATTTCTCTGATAATTTTTTATCAGTAAAAGGAGAATATAATAATTGTGTACACAACTTGATGCTAGAGTTAAAGGACTTAGTATATTCATGTCAAACATCTCCGAGGGCAAAGAGCCCCCCACATACTTCTTTTATACTCTAGAGGTTAGTAATGAGCAAGGAGACGTTGATCATGGAGACTGACAATTTCACCTGTGGTCACCATATAGCAGGACAGGTATACTCACACAGGTGAAATAGAGGAGGGGTCAGACTATAAAGAAGAAGAAGAAGAAAATTCCTTGGAAGAAGCTAAGGTTTAAATTAGATTCTGAAGAAAAACAAAGTTATCAGGATAAACAACAGATTGGTAGTGCTAGAGAGCAAAGAAAGAGCAGGATAATATGAAGAACTGAAGTAATTTAGAAATAGTTAAGTAGGTAGAGTGTTAAAGTTAAGAGTTAAACCAGGAGAGAGAAGCAATCTTAATAGTGCTATAGCTCTCAAACACCTTGATTATAGAAACTTAACTTAAATTTACAAATTGCCAAAGATGTTAAATGCACTTAGTTTGTACAAGTTTTGTCAATCAATATTACATATTGTAAATTAAGCAAAAGTCTTCTGAGACATGTGTTTACTTGTTTTAACATGAATAGTTCTATGATAAGTATGTTTTCTAAAATACACAAATGCTATACAATGATGGCCGTATTCATCACTGGCTCGCAAATACCCAATTCTGAGTAACCATTCTTCGACGATTGTTTATAAGTCAATATGATATAAAATCATGAAAATGTTTAGTTCATCTTACAAATCAATTGCATACACCCTATGGCATGACACAGAATATTGAAAGAATGTGTCCATGAGAGTAGATATAGAAGAACATTAATGAGTCTTAATTAAGGTTGCATTTAAATGCAAATGACTATGTTTCTTTTAACAGAGAAAGTATGCCAAAGTATATTTCAGTGACTATGAAAAGCTTTGATGCCACGATCTTGATTTGTGCTAGGTGTCAACAATATTATTCACCGTTGTTTCTCTATTGTCAGTACAATAGAAATGAAAAGAATATTTGAGTTTTGTTATGAAACTGTGTTGAGCTCCTCTCAGAGAACCAGGAGTCTTATAGAGCACTTGCCCTGTGAATGACTAGATGATGTGTGGGGAAAGCTAGGAAAAAGAAATGGATATATTAAAATGTTCTATAATTTACCTCTTTTATTTAAGATTTATTATTTATACATACAGAACTGGGGCACAGGCCAGAGGGGAAGGGGTGGTGAGAGACTTCACCAGAGACATAGTGGGGAGCAGAACAGGCAGACTGATGAGGTACACTGCTGAGGGGAGCCGCGGGCAGGTCAGGAGAGGTAGGTCTGCAGTGCCCTGTGAGTCACCTCCAATGCTGGGAATCAACGAGCACTGAAGCGGCTGTGGCCAGCTTGCAGATCGGCATCCTAACCATTGTGCCACCAGAGAGGGCTTATAATTTACCTCTTTAAATTATATTTCTTCATCATAAACGTGTGTCTTTGTTTAGAGAGCTGTTACATAAAACTGGAAACAGATGCTGCCTGTTCTGCTTCTGTGGGTAAATAAAACAAGTACATCTAAGTCTTGATCAGGAGCAGCTACGATGTGGATTCTTGAGGTATCACTGGTTCTCTCAGAAGCCAGACTCTTCGGTAAATGATTCATTTCTAGGAACTGAGCCAAGACAGGGAACACAGCGATGCCAGGAAGAAGGTTTAAGTGCCAGTGGGAGTCCTAAACAAAAGGACTTTCAGTTCTTCTTCAAGTATTGGGATTCTAAAACATTTTTTTATCTGTTAAATTGCCGAAAGGTAAAATCATGAGATGCACACAAGAGGATAACAAAAAAGTCTGAGTCAAATCCTCTTGGATTGCTTTGTTGATGGTTGTTTTAAGTTCTGATTCTACAGATTCGCATAGGCCAGTTGCTTTGGAAGGAATTCTGCTGGTATCTCATTTGGCTGAAGTGTTTATCCAAACACAATCTGCTCAGTCCTAAGCAATGAAAAAAGTTGTACATAAAACTATGTGAACACAGAAATGTTGTTTGTAACTTTGCTTAGTGCCAGAGCTAATTAACTATGAATTCTATTTCGTTTGGCTCGTTACCATGGTCACTGCTCTCTCTGTTCAGTTCCTTTGCATTCGTTAAGTGGACAATGGAATCAGTATGTCAGCTGAAAAATGAGTTAGAACAACTCATCCAGCTTGATTCAGCCAATTTGGAGAGAGAAAGGTTAAATGATATTGGGAGGTCACACACACACGCTGAATAGACACGTGACCAGTTAGTATGTAATAAGATTTTTGAAAAGCTCAACCTGTTCTCAATCTGTCTCAGTCTTAAAAAAAAAAAAAATTGTAAACTTGAGAAACAAAGAGATTAAATAATAATAATAATAAACCTTGACAGTTTTTTTTGAAATACATAGTGATGAAATCATGAGAGATTTAAGAAAAACGGCGAAAAGGAGAGCCCCGGTTTTGTCTCTTCGGTTCTCGTGTGTCTCCTCACTATTGTTCAAGAACATTCCACTCCCATCACTCCCTGTCTGGAGCGGCTGCTGTCTGTTTCTTGTTCTTTCATTCTCTTCATTTTGCATAGTGGTTTCTTTCATCTTTATCTTTTCGAAGATAACCTGAGCCACTGTTACAAGAACAAGAAATTTGAAATGAACCCCAAGAGCACCGAGGAGCGCTGTGTCAGCTGCATTAAGATTGGTGTATCATGAGTCTTCAGACGTTGATGGCTGTTGTACGGCCACCGGCGCCTTTCTTTCTTTTTTTTTTTTTCATATAAAATTCACCAAGTGTATGTGTGAGTGACGTTCAACTTTACCTTCAGACTTTAGTCACTTTTCTCATGTGTGCTCTTCGCAATTCTCTCTAAATTAGTATTTGTCCTTTCCACTAACATGTAAGCTCTTTCACGCAAGAAACCATTTATTGAAGATTCTAAGTCAACAAATATAAGCCCAGAGCTGCAGTGATTGAGATTACAATGTGAAGGAAAATGATTTATCTGTAACTTGAAATTTGTATCCAACAGTTTTTTGAAATATATAGCAATTAAAGTAATTAAAAATCACTTAAGACATCTACGGAAGGTAACTGAACAGCTCATGAGAATAAGATTTATTTAGGTCGCGCGGCGTTCTCAAAAGCAGTTTATGATTTTCCGGAGTTATTTATGTAAGTCCCCAAACTGAGAAAATTTGTTACAGCTTTAACATATTGTGATTCTCATGTGTCAAAAAAAAAAAAATCCATGGAAGTTAGACAGCAAGAAAGACTTTATTGAGGAGGCGCAATGGGGAAACAAGAGCCAGGGCGAGGCGGCGAGGCTGGCGCCAGGGCCCCTGTGGTAACGGGTGAGGCGCCAGGAGGGAGAGCCAGAGCCTGGCAGCCTCGGCCCGGGGGCCCGTTTGCGCCGGCCGGAGCGCGCAGGGCCCGACGCCTCCTTCCCGGACCAGGGTCCTGTTTCTGGATCTTTGCAATTCAACGGACGCACCCGGGACCTGACAAAGACCTTGAAAACCGCTGAAACTTGCAGGAAACTCAGATGCATTTCAAAGGGGCAAAGAAAGAATTTATAAGCCAAGTTTTTGTTGTTTTTTTTAACCAAGTGCCTTAGGCAAAAAGGAGGTCACGGGCCTGCAGGACTCTACCCGCGGTCTGGTTGAGCTGAGGGAAAGCTGAAGGTGGTCTTGGCCTCCGGTACAAGTTTTTAACTAAATCTGTTTTCTATTCCTGTGTCGTCGCTCATCAGAATCATTGGCTCATCCCAAAGATCGTCAGGGAAGAAAAACGGAAGGGAGTGGTCAGTACTCTGCAGACTGCTATGGCCAAAACAGACACTGACACGTGCTTGGCTTAGTAGTCATTAGTAGTCAGCGCCTTTAAGTTTGGAGAAGAAACAGAGAAGACGCAGCACTGCAGAACCTCAGCTACCTGCCTCACGCGGGCGGGGACGGTGCCGTTTCTGACGTGTAGGACAGGGAGGAGGCGGGCACGTCCGGGGGGCGGGACGGCCGTCCAGGCTCTGGAGACAGGACTGACAGCTGGGAAGGTCAAACCTGATGGGCCCACTTGGCTCAAAACGGGTTGGTCAAGCTGTGACCCGCCTCCAGGTAGAAAAGGGAAGAGTCCGCTGCAGGCCCAGACTGACCTGCCCTGAAGTCAGGGCGGGCTCTGGGCTTAGGTGGCAGCATAACTTAGACTGGGTCAGTGCATTTAGGACATTGTGTTTACACCTTAATGGAAGACCCTAAACATTTAAACAGCCATATGACATTGCAGAGCTAACTTCCCATTTGGCAATATGATGTTCTGTTTCTCCAAATAGAAGCAGATACAAGGGATAGCTTTGAAGAAACAACCTAATGCAGCATTTATCTGTTCTTAAATGGTATCTTTTTTTTAAGGTAACGTTGGTTTCCAATACTGCCTATGATTTGTAGGTAAGGGCTCACAGCTCTCTGGACACGTGTTGCCACCCTATACTTTCAGGTGCACCCATAATCCTCCACCATTCTGCCCTGAGCACTTTCCCCCCCAAAATTTAGGTGACCACAGCCCTGTTGAGCTTGGCTTTCCTTTAGCTAGAACTACACCAATGATCTTATCTAGGCATGAACTTTATTGCTAAAAGTTCTATTATTTGTTTTCTGGTCCCTCTGTTATGACTAATCTACACTCTCATGCATCCCTTGAGGGCATCTCCAAACAAAAGCC
Organism: Condylura cristata; assembly: GCF_000260355.1. Lineage (NCBI taxonomy): Eukaryota > Metazoa > Chordata > Mammalia > Eulipotyphla > Talpidae > Condylura > Condylura cristata. The sequence continues at coordinate 1,299,001 of NW_004567135.1, read as the reverse complement.
TTGGTGAATGGCAAACATTTAATTCTGGGCTACTCCCCTCTGGTTCCTAGAGATCCTTGAAAATATTCAGAAACACTGACTGCTGCATTAGGTTGTTTCTTCAAAGCTATCCCTTGTATCTGCTTCTATTTGGAGAAACAGAAGTGGCTACATCTTTCAGAGCTGCAAGGTCATACATTACTAGAGGCTCATTCAACTTACACTGCAGTTTGAAATCACAGAGGACCTCCCTTAAGAACTTTTTGTATTTCCACTCTCACCTGTGGAAGAAGGTGAAGAAGGCAAAAAACAGTTAATACCCACTAGTTCTGGGGCTACTCTAATTATATCCCTGGAAACTACAGACATACAAACAAACACATAGTGTTATTCGCATGGTTTGCCACTTTTTGCCACTGGTAAAAGCTATCCATTTTTCACTGTGCAAATTCATCATCCTGTTCTTAGAATTTGACAGCTGATCTAATCTAACATAGTTTAGATTCAGTGTGTGCCATACGAGTAGCCAAGTTACAGATTACTGATTTTTAATTGGAATAATGTATTTGTCAGCTCGGTTTACCATACAGAATGCCACAGACTGGGTGGCTAAAACAGCAGAAACACTTTATCATATGAGAGCTGGAAGTGGAAGGTCAAGGTGCCAGGGTTGGTTTGTGATGAAACCTTTCTCCTGGCTTGTGGGGAGCTGGTTCTCATTGGTCGCCTTTAATTCCTCATGGAGAAGAAGAGAGGAGAGAGAGAGACATGAGAACTGACATTTCTCCCTCTCCATCTGAAGATGTCAGTCCTGGCTCGTTAAGGTCACCTCCTTATAGGTCCTAACTTCAACTGCAGTGACAGTGGAGAAGAGGTCTCTACACATGAATTGTGGGTGGACAAAGTTCAGTGCATAACAAGTTCTATAGCACAGGCCCAAAAAGGAATGCCTAGAGTAATATAGGTCATTTTCTTTTCCCAGGATGATGTATAATTGCAAAATAATAGTTGGTTCAGATTCCTTCTTCTGATTTATCTTATATCCATGGGCAATATTGGCAAGGTTGGAGATACTACAAGCCCTTACTGTATTTTTCTGGAAACTAGAGAAGGGTCAGAACATAATTTCCCTTTAGGAGATATTCTAGAGTTACTTGCATCAGTCCATTGTTACATTACAGTGTTCCTAGGCCAAGACAGTTCCATTTAAAAATAGAAGAAGCATTTCCTCCTGAACATTAACTAATGTGAAACTTTAAAATGCAAAATAAAAAAAAAATGTGAAGTAAAAAAAGGCATTCCAGATTTCCTTGTTAATTTGGCAATGAATAAGAGAGTCTTCAAAATTTCCATTACATACAGCTATCAAGATACACAGTTATAGAAATATTATTAAGAATATTATAAAATATCTGGGAAAAAGCTAGTATGAGCTGAACTTCTACCAGCTGGGTCCTCATCGGGGAAGAGGGGGTTCACAGTAACACCCCCTCTACTTTCTACTGAGAAATTGTGTCTCGATACTTCATAGCCTCAGTTCTGACTGAGGCTCAGACTAGACCAGAATTCAGGAATGTGTCGAGGCGAAAAACTGAGCAAGGAGGAATGATTGAAGTGTTTGATTTACTATTCTGCTTTGCAGCGGCAAAATGTCATTGCTGTCTTTGTCTTTTCTGTTCTTTCTGTCCTTGACATTTATGTCTTATTAAATCTGTTTACTTTACATTTTATTGGGGTTTCAGCAAAGAGTGAAAGTAAACCCATGTGTTCATTCCCACATGTTGAAACCCATTTGCATTATTCAGAGAACCTGTTGAAAGAAAATAAGCATACCTGCCATTAGAGCCTGAATGTAACATATGAATAACCCCAGTTTTCAGTCACCAAAGAAGTTTATCTCTTCTTTGTCAAATAAAAGCACTAACACATGTATGTATAGGAGTACACTGATATGGGGCTCTAAACAAAACCAATTAAAAGAGAGAGAGAGGATCTATTATAGACACACGAAACCCCATAGCATTTGTTTTGATTTCCTCCTTATGGTAATGCAGGAAATAAAATAATTTACAACGAAGTTTAGAAATGTCCATATTGCACAAACAAAACCATTATTGAGGAGAGCTGTAGAAATATTATTAAGAATTTTATAAAATATCTGGGAAAAAATGTAGCTGTAGATGTGTCAAAAATCTACTCACTTTAACTAGCCATTACTATAGAACACAAACAACCAGGATGGAAACGCATGGAAGTGAATATGCGTTGCTTGACTTCTTGCAAGCTGAGACAACCCGCACACACAGAAACAGAACGTGTTTTTCTGAGTGAAATGCACTCGCTGGACATGACCGCTAATGGGGAGAAACCTTTAAGGTCTCCTGAAGAACTCCTCTACCGGCGCAGTTTAGTAACTGCAGACCCTGCAGACCCAGAGACCGGGTGACTCTGCCCCGGCCCCGCCCCCCGCCCCCACGTGTGTGGGTAAGGCGGTCCTCCAAGGTTTTGCAATGACTTGCTGGCCTCCTCATCGGTCTGCAGCCTGCGGCGGTCTCACCGCAAAGTCCCTCTGGTCTGCTCTTGTTTGCCTCGTCTGGTAACGGGTCCCCTTTGTTCTGGAGCAGCTGACTGGTTTTGCTGGAGGCCAAACCCGGCCAGGGATTTAAATGAGATTTATCGGTTAATTAAATTGACATAGATTTTGTCACAAGTGACCATTTCTAAGTAAAAAGTTTTAAAGGTATTTTGTAATTTCTTTGGAATATAATAGTTACAACCGGACTGTTACATTTATTTTAAACAGAGAGCAGGAAATGTTGTTTTCAGAAAAATAAAAAAAGTAGTACAAGCCATTTATTGTTCTAGATCAAAACTGAAGAGGTTAAAGAAATCCTTGCAGTTTACAATGCAGTAAACCTCTTTTAAACTACTTATTTATTGATGCATACAGAACTGTGGTGCAGGCGGGAGGTGTGAATGGGGGGGGGGGGTGAGAGGATTCACCAAAGACTGAACAGGGAGCAGTACAGGCAGATGGACTGAAATCCACTGCTGAGGGGAGCAGAGGGGAGACAGGAAGGGTCTGTTGCGCCCTGGGGGTCACTCCCTGGCGGGGATAGGACTCCTGTCTCTTTCCACCAGGGAGGCCCCAGAAGCCTCTCCTTTGGTCAACAATTCTTGTAGATCAGTTGATTGTCAATCAGATTATTTGCTTGACCATAGCCAGATCCCCCACAGGAACAACAGGAACTTTGTTCAGTCTAGGAAACTGCAAGACAAATGCAGCCGGTTTCCAAATCCATTTGCTCAGCACAGATACAATTTATGATTTTTCTTTTACTTAGCAAGCAGTTGTGCTATGAATTTTATCTTGAGAATTTTGGTGGTAATGAAACATTGCTATAATTTAGGATGAGCCAAGACTGTATAAAAATGAGAGAGTGAAAAATCTGTCTTTCTTGGCTCACTGAGGCATTTTTTAAATATCTGGTTAAAATACGTATGACTTCCCTGCATTCTTTGGCATAATTCATTATTTTAAAAAATCAATAGAGAAGATTTTTCTTTTAATTAGGAAATATTTATCTGCCAAAGAAGGAGACATTCTTGATTTTACTAGTACATTGTAGAAAATTTTATAATTCAAGAATGAGCAAATATCTTTATTTATAAAACAATATATTAAATAGTCTGCTAATACCCTATTCCAATATAGGAAAAGTGGATCTTTATATTGTCATAGCAAAAATGTAGTACATATTCAGTAAATGCTCTTTTATTTTTATTGCTCAAGTTATCTTCCAGACATTTCATGTGATATATCTAATAAGGACATATGAACAGTTTCCATTTAACATCAACATTTCTATATTTTAATGGGCAAAGAAAGATATGGCCTGAATGAAAATACTCTCACAGAAACCAAATCGCTTTGTTTGTTGCAATTCATCTGTTCATGTATTGATTTTTTTAAGGAGGGGATAAATGGTAGTCAATAACATAAAGTGAAAAAAAAAAACTAGAGAAAACTGTATAAAAAAATCTAAACTATTGTTTGATTATTTCATATGATTGTTCTCCAGATACTAATCAAAATATTTACCTCCTATCTAGAAAACCTCTGAAGGTTATTATTTGTGTGTTTTGTTAATGGCCTCCTAAATTACGTATAGTTTCAACAAATCAAATGCTCTTTCTTAGTATAAGAGTAAAGAAAAAATGACAAAGACACCATTATAAGAAATATGTATAGTAATTTGGGAAAAAACTAATAAACTCATAGGATTCATTTCTTCACAGAGACAAGCAGGGAGACTTGCAAGGTCACTATGTTCTGTGGCTTCTTAAGCTGTGGAAGGTTCTGGAGTGGTGTTCCCGCATGGCTGTTCCAAGAGAATTAGTGTCACTGAATTCAAAGAGAATGAATGTGACTATATCATGCCTTGACCTTTGCAGAAGACTGTGGAATGCCTGCCTGTAGGGTCTGTCAAGAAGTGACAACACACTTTGGATTCCAGGGTTCGGGGTCCCGAGGACCTTGTCTGTCATGCCCGCAGCGAGCGACGCTTTCCTGTCTCCACGCAAGGAGCTAGCGCAGAGAAGGCGCCTCCCTCAGCTAGTGGGCATGGAGCACTCCCTGAGCTATCTGCAAGAGGCTTTTTGCTTTTAGAGATGGAAATGCGTAAATTGACCTTTAAAATTATTTTTTTGCTGTTATCTTACATCCTTGTTAATAATTTTGTGACGCCTAACAGGCTTCAAAACTTTGTACCTTTGGAAGGGAAATTCTGTATCTAGATCCATAAGTCATAAAAGACACATGTTCACGAAGGTTGTGAAAAAAAGTTCACTGAAGAGGAGATAGTTTATGATTGCTAAATAGTGCAAGTGACCCAAGCGTTGAGCAAGAACTGGGTAACACAGTCCATGCTACATCACACTGCGGGGTGTGAAGGAGCCATTAGCAGCAAGAGGAGTTAGTCCTTTTTCCTTGCAAAGACATGGGAATAGCCAGTGATTACAGATCAAAACAACTGAGTTCCAACAGCATACACGTTTCTCTTAGGTGGGTTTTAAAAGGTACATAAATTCTTGATGAACATGCAAATGTGCATAGATACGCAACAACAGAATGTACTGTCAGGAAGGGAAATATCGCTCACTAGTCGCCTAATAACTACATAGACACAAGGCTGATTAAGAGGGGGGAAGTACATATAGGTGTCTCACAAACATGAGACTTGTGAAATGATCAAAGCAATATGCATATCTATATATACATATACATGTATAGTGTATAATGCATGCACATTCTCAGAAAATATATATATGTTTAGAAAAGAAACAAGACATTTATAGAGAAATGACATTCTAAAGAGACTTCAGTTTTGAGTATTAATTAGCAAAGAACTAAATGGTTTGTCACACAGACTTGTGAGCCCTAAATTTCTAGTGTCTGGTGATGAGAATGTCTCTCCACCTCCTGTGCAGGGTCGTACCTGCCATATAGGAGATCTAGAGAGGAGCCCAGCCTTTTTCATCAGCTGTTTTCTCATTTGTTTAAGATTTATTTACTCATGCACACAAGAACTGGGGACAGGCCAGAGGTGGAGATGAGAGGATTCACCAGAGACAGACTGGGGTGCAGAACAGGTAGATCTACTGAAATCCCCTACTGAGGGTGACAGTGGAGAGACAGGAGAGGTCTGCTGCACCCTGCAGGTCACTCCTTGGTTGGGGATTGAACTCTCACTGCAGTGGCTGGCGGCAGCTTATACTGCTGAGACCTGAGACCTTGTGCCACCAGGGAGGCCCTCTAAGGAACTTTAACTCAAAGTAATAGATTTGCCACTTTGTGTATTTTGAGGTGGCTGGTCTGAGCACTACCATCACCACACTCTAAAGATGGCCGTCAATAGGGATGAGAGAGGGTCTGAAGAGAGTAAGAAAGAGAATTTGTACTGTTCAGTTACTCCCTATGTTTGTATACTTTGACTCTAGTGAAACTATCTTTATATATTAGTTAAAAAGGGCCCTATATGAATGTTTGCATTTACCACAGCATTTGTAATATTGGCATAAGCAATAAGAAGATACCATTTTTTAAGTGTCAAGGTGCCAAATTAAGTGTGTGTGGGTAGACAGACAGATGACAGACACATAGCTGATAGATAGATGACAGACAGTTGATAGATAGATGATAGATAGATAGATAGATAGATAGATAGATAGATAGATAGATAGATAGACAGGTAGATAGATAATACAATAGATTAGTCACTTCTAACTCATCCCCACAGGAAAACTGAAAATAATTCCCTTCTCTAGGTGTTTCCACCACTATGCTCATTATCTACATATTCAATTCAAGATGATAAGTGTGATAGTATTGTTACAGGGCACCCCAGTGTGAACTGGGCTGCCTCTCTGTGGGTCCTCACCCGCACACTTAAAATTTAATTGTTCAGCAGGCACACACACAAAAGGGTCAATGATGGGTTTATTTACAAAGGGGGAAGGAAAAGGAACAATCCAGAGAGAGATATACAAGGTAACTGGAATATCTTACCAGCTCGGCTGAGTTGGAGCTCTGGTAACAAACTAACTGAAAGCCCCCAGTCACAAGGTCCCACGAGCCATTGCCCGAGCGAGAGAGACCTTTGGACAAAATGGCACCCTATTTATCCCCCAAAGTCCCAGAATGCTGCTTAGCTCTGCCCTTGGGTCCTCGCAGTTCTCTCCCTGGTGCTGCTGGGAGTTGTAGTTTACAATCACTGGAATGGGGGTGGAGTCCACAAAATTCTGCGGAGTTCCTTTAGGACATCCTTTCCCTTAACAAAATTATTATATTTATGTTAATATCACATTCAAGAGTTTGAATCTCACACATACCCTAGAAGTATGTATTATAACTACTTCCACTACTCTCCTTAAACTAATAACATACTCATCAGAAAACAATATTTTTAATTGACATAGCTCAGTTATTTAGGAAAACATCCACACTAATGAGATTATCTAAAACAGGTTATTTTTCTTTTATCTATAAACCACTTTGAACACAGACAGTGAAAAAAATGTAGTTATCATCTCCTGACAGAGGCACTAACCACTGCTTTTCAGTATCTAAAACTCTGCAACATTTTCTTCCCATTATGATCTAATCATGCAACTTGAACTCTGTCATTACAAATGTAACAATAATGGAAAAATAATATTCTTGTCTCAGCTGTACTATGCTTGAAAACCAAATCAATGGGGTCAGATGAGTGATCTTGGAATTAATTACCTAATTCTTACTTGAAGTTTACTTGACAATGCATTCTGCTTTTGACTCAGTTATAAATATATTTTTTCAGGTCTGTTTTATCAATGGCATGTAGATATGACACTAAAAAGAAATGGAAATGCAAACTTATCAATAAAAAGCAACAAAAAAATACTCATGCCAGAGGTTTGCTTCGATGGACACTGTACTATTCCAATTTGTCCTTTTGTGTTATCATAAAATGCCCTATTTAATTTATACCCTCAAAAAATCTTTAAATAGTTCCATTTTATAGAGTCACACAAGATAGCTCCAAGATACATGATTTCAAGGAATTGTGCTAGGCATGTATTAAACACCTACTGTCTAATTCCCACTGGAGACTGAAAATAGCTTGTTTTCTCTAGGTAATTCTGCCTGCTAATTATCTATCCAATTCAAATTAAGAGCAGTCAAGACATATACAAAGAGGATTCACTCAAAGTGACTTGTTTCTCTAAAATGTATTAAAAGCTATTCAGCCCCAACATATAAAATAAGATTAGTTTTCTTCATAGGCACATTTGGTCAGAGTCCATAAATAATTATGGGCACTTGGACAAATCACACTTGAAGATAGCTATCTGGCAAAATGTAATGTGCAGCCTGTTGCTGTCAAAGTAAAATCTTAACAATTGGAAGGTGACTGTTCCTAGCTAGTGTCTCGCCCATGTTTATTTATTTTATGGCAATATAATTAGAAGGTTCATTCCCAATCAAGGAAGCAAATACCAAGGGGGTGAAACTGATACCTCTTCTTTGAGAGTCTAAAGAGTAGATTTAATACAAAAAAGAAAAGAAGGCATGTGTTTGGATAAATGAAATACCTTAAAAGTGTGTGGTGTGATGTAGGTTCAAGAGGCAACATATGTTTAAGGTTGTTGGTGGTATGTGATAGCTAGAATGATTGCCGCCCAAGCTGGTTCTGTGTTTCTCACATTTGACCATATCTGTAATATTATATAGTTTTATGCTCCACATCTTGAAAGATATTGATGGATTTTAATGCATTCAGAGAACAAAAAGTGTGATTAAAATGAAAAGCTATTGAAGGAGCAGAGCGCATTTGCCATAGGGACAAGAAGATTGCCAGTGATATGATACCTATCTCCAATATTTGAAGAACTATCACACAGAAAGAGGTTAGATTTATATTCTGTGACTCTTAAGTGGTAGAACTCGAAGTATTGTGGTTATTTCGAGGAAAGAGCTACTTTAGTTCAGCACTTGGTGATATTACTTCTGCTTTGTAATGAGGACGCTTGCAAAAAGAAGCATACCTTTACTTGGATTTTCCTGAGTTATTTCAAATTTCATCGGATGTTGATTTCCTTATAATAAAATCAACAATTAGTTTCTTACTAAGTTCTATTTCCAGAGAAATAGAAATTGAAGGTGTGTACAAACCCTAGAACTCCCCTATGTGAAATGTTGAGAGTTCTTTTGTGTAAATTGAAGAGAACATCCACAATAACAATGAATAAGAAAATACATAGAACCAGAAAAATAAAGACAAAATGATAATAGAGCTTCATAGGTCAACAATTACCCTAAATTTAAATGCAGTGAACCCACACATCAATAGACACCGAATGGCTGGTTGAATCAGAAAACAGAATCTAAATTTCTGCTGTCTTGGAGAAATATCTGAACTTCAAAAATAAAGAGTCAAACTGAAGAGTAAATGGGACTCCCCAAAACTGGCAGAGAAGGCATACTTAGATAAATCAGATTTCTAACAAAAAAAAAATTGAGGAGAACGGGATTGGTGCTATACACCAATTATAGGAACGATCTATCGGAAGGCGTAACATGCACCAGCGCGTGTACACAGCAAAGGGACATCAAAAAGGTGCAAGTCACGTTTAACAGATTTGGAAAGAGAAATCAGTGGCCACGCAGCCTGGCAGGGGACGTACAACGCGCTTGCACCCGGGGCGGTAAAGCCGACAGAAAGGAGCAAGGACCCGATGTTCACAGCAAGATTTGCAGGTCCTGCGGCCCCTCTCTGTCATTCCACCGTCTTGGTGTCGCTCTGGGGTCCTCGTCTCTGCAAAGTGTGACTTGGTCGTAGACTGTGGAGGTCACAGTCTGCCGCCATGCTCCTGGGCTTGGAATTAAATAATCGTGCAGCGAAAGTACAGAATTCTTATTTCTTAGTATATCACCCTCCATTGTTATATTTTCACCTTCAGTCTCAGATTTGTGTGCAAAGATGTTATGTATGTGGTGTAGATTCCTGAGACCCTCCATTAGTTAATTCAGGAAGTTAGAATTTTGTATTTATGGGAACAGCTTTGTGGAGAAAACTTCTCTAGCAAACAGTTAAATTCATTTTGCCTAATGGATGCTGAGTGTGTGTGTGTGTATTTTTTTTTTTTAATCATTCTTCATTGTGTACATTTCTTCAACTCGGCTGTAAGTCCTGTGGACTTCCCACCACCAATTCACTTTTACCCAAGTAAATCATCTCATAAACCAGGCTTTATGGTCATGGGATTTAGTGTGTATGCACACTATGTGCTATTATTCAACTACACAAGTGATAAAATCCTGCCATGTGCAACTGTATGGACAGACACAGAGGGGATCCTCTCATGAACTAAGCCTGTGGTGAAATACACGTACATTTAATCGTAGCTTATTGAGAAAAGTATATAGAGAAAACAAAGAGATGTAATGTAATAATAAAGATAGAAACTTTACTATATGAACAATTGGTAATTACCAGAGGGAAAGGGGTAAGGAAGATGGATAAATCAGGTAAGTCAAACAAAACTGTATTATGATGAAGAGTAGAGTGAACTTTTAGTTCTAAGTTTACTGTGTTATAATCACAGGTTAAATGGTGCCCTCTTGAAACTAGAAGTCATGGTGCAATGCTAATTCCATAACCGTGAACACCTTTTTAAGTTTTCCAAAGTATCTTATATATGAGCTGTTAGTAACCCTACTAGGGTCACTATAACTCTGCCTGCAGGTTAAAATCACCTACGGAAGTTGACACTGTCTGCTCCCAGGAGCCTGATTCAATTGTCCCTATTTAGTATGAGATCATAAAAAGACTGAATGATATCGTCCCAACTTGAAGAATGCAGGAAGACCATAGAGAATATTTGACCAGTCAAAGCGATCCCCCTCTTCTGACTCTCAGGTATTGTTGCATCAGACAATGCAGACTTTGATGTTCCAAAGCAGATGGGGAAGAGAAATGAATAAAACAAAATGTGCTCATATTGCAAATGAAATATGGGCATGGACTTTACATAAAAATGAGCAAATATTGGCTTTTATTACCAAATGGAACTGCTATTGTCAACAGAAATTTCATTTTCTAATTTTATGGAGCCTTTCTGTTTGTTTATATTTCACATCTTATAAACTACAGAATGAATGTGTGTTGTGTTTTGGCTTTTATTTATAGATTCAAGTTGTTTACTGGAGAAAAAAAGAAAAAAGAAAAAAACAAGAGAACCTAATTGTCCAAACTAGAAAACCTATCGATCCATTTAGCGCTGGCCACCAAATGATTTGTAGACAGGGACTCAAATGGACCCCATTACAGATGGTTCATTTTGTTAGATTTAGTTTAACTTTTTTGTTTGCTTTGCTGTATACACAACATGAGTGTCAACCACAGGGTGCTTGTCTCCAGACACGTTTAGCTGACTTCTCACACTAAACACAATCCCTCCAGGTCATTTCATGCTGTAGCAAGTGACAGGATTTATCGCTATTTTTAATAGCTGAATAGTACATCATGTCTACCTCCCGCATCTGTACCCACCAGTTGATGGGGCTTAGGTTGTCTTCACGCTTGGTTAATGGTGCTACCATAAACATGGGATGCTAGCTCACTTTAAATTCCTGTTTTTTTGGGCCCTCCCTGGTGGTGCAGCGGGTTAAAGCACAACACTAAGAAGCTAAAGCCGCTTCCACATGAGTTGGATCCCCGCCTGCCCCGGAGGTGACCCACAGGACGCGGCAGACCTCTCCTGACCCGCCCTCTGCTCCCCTCAGCAGTGGACTTTGCCCATCTGCCGGTTCTGCTCCCCACTGTCTCTGGCGAGTCCTCTCACCGCCCCTGCTCCTCTGGCCTGTACCCCACTTCTGTATGCACAAATAAATCTTTAAAAAAAAATGAGTCTTTTTGCATTTTTCAGGTAAACACCCAGAAGCAGATCAATGGCCAGTATAGAATTTCTAACTTTGATTTTCCTGAACCTTCTCACTTGATTCCGCAGTGACCGCGACTCCTTGACCGGCGCCGCGGCAGGGCTCCCTGCTCCCAGCGCTGTCTCGGCGCCGTCCCGTGCCTTGTCCTGGGTGGCTGTCCTGTCAGGAGCGAGGTGACATCTCAGTCAACTGATCCGATCTCACTGTTTTTTGGAGGAACGGCTTTTTCATTTCAGAGACACGTGTCAGTTTTCTGTATCAAAACAGCCAAAAACTACTGTTTTCTCTTTCTCCTAAGCTCCCCGAAGTCGAGGCCCTTGTAACCCAGTGAGCCTCAGGATGCGCGCACAGAAGCGTCACTGGAAGGGGGTGGTGGGGGGCTGAGAAGGGGAGTTTTAAAATCAGCCTGCTGAGTTGCTCATCTGGCGCTGGCTCACCTACCCGTCTCCCCGTCTCCGCAAATTAACGCGGGCCTCTGCCTCCTTGAGCTTGTCAGCAAGAATCTTCTCTCTCCCTCGTGACTGTCCTGTTTGGGGGTGCTTTTCCCAGCAGCACCCAGACAGCGCAGGCTCTGGTCCACCGTCCAGCTGGCGCCCAACGCTTCGCTGACCTCTCGGCTCTTCTGCACACGTCCAGGTTCCTCCCTGGCCCGCGTCGTCCCCTCTCGCCTCCAGCCCCTGGCTGTCTGCTCCGCAAGGTGCTGAACGTCTTGGTGCTGGGTTTTCTGGGTTATTTTTTTTTTTCACCTTTGAAGGTTCAGATTCCAGTAACCTCTCACTTTCATCAGAGAAGCTAGTGCAATTATAGCATTCTATGATTCTAATCTGCAAGCCAAATAGTAGCATGTGTATCACTTCCCAAATTTGACAGCAACACATTTTTGTGACAAAATATCTGTTAAGTGTCAGGTTGTTTAGGAATCACTTCCCTAAATGATCAGAATTGCCTCTCAGAACCAAGTTGTCATAACATTATTCTTAGGTCATTCCAATGTTGTGGCGTCATACATCTTTTCAAATATTAATCATTCCTAAATTACTTCTGGCAATGAGAAATAGGAAATAGACTTTTTATTTTTATACTAATATGAAGTGTATTATATTACGTCATTGAGGAAAAACTCCAGCGTCCTTCATCTTAGGTTTATTATGCTTGTCAAGACCAAGCAGCTATCTGTTACCCCCACCGTTGCATAATTTAATTATTGCTATTGTTAAGCCATTCATAATTTTTATTAATCTGTCTCTTCATGACATTTTCCATGGGAGCTTAAATGACTTTTTTGGAGGCATTAACTATTAAATTCATAGCTGGATAAAGCGTCTTTCATTTGTTAACATGCTGTTCTATAGAATGGAACAGAGCTGTCCCTGGCTAATTTATTTCCATGCCAAACCATTCCGCTCTCCAGAGAAACTTCTGTTTAAATAAAGCACGCTTGACCAAGAAAGGTTGTCAGGTATTAACTGTCTCCATGGGGAGTTGATGTGAAAAGTATAATTGGTTCAGTGGAAGGAACAGAAAATTAGCTTTTTTTAGCCCTCGAAAACAGCCCGGTCGTCTCTGTCTGAAAGTATGTTGTTCCTCCTAAGTAAGTGCAGCCACACACAACTACTAGTAGGGAGACTTTTTCTTCTCAACAGTTCAGGCCTTTCAGCCTCGCCTAGAGCCTCCTCATGGCCGCCTCAGAGCATGGGAACTTGCACGCTCCGGCCTTTCCTTGTCCCAGCCAGGAGAGAGTCAGCTGTGCGCTTCACGTTTCCTTTGTGTTTCTCTTCTCAATTTTGCAGGAGGCTATATTTCTCCTGGTATTTCATATTTTCTTCTGATACAAAAAACCATTATGCCAATAGATTTCAAGGTCTTTCCTATGTGTTCCCATGCCACACAAGCAAAACCATTTTTAAAGAGAGAGAAAAAGGTAAATGACAGCATCAGATGCAAGCAGAACCTTATTCTTTTTTAATCCACAGTTCAAAGTTCTAATTTCTCCTTTTTCCCTGTGTCTAGTTTTATTTACGTGAACTCCGGGGAGAACAGAGGGGGTCAGCCACTGCCCTCTCGTGCAGCAGCAATTACCCAAGACGAAAGTGAGAGCACCCGACAGCAGACGGCCCCCACTCAGCAGGCGGGGTGCCTCTCAGGAGTCCCTGCTTCTGGCCCTCCCAGGTGGCACGACAGGTAAAGCACAGCACTATGATGCCACTGCAGCACAAGTTCGATCCCTGGCCAGGGAGGGGACCCACACGGCGCGGCAGACGTCTCCTGACCCCCCATCAGCAGTGTTCTTCATCAATCTGCCTGTTCTGCTCCCCAAGCTGCCTCTGGTGACTCCTCTCACCCCTGCACCTCTGGCCTGTCCCCCAGATCTGTAAGCATAAATAAAGACAAAGACCAATACACCGATGGCAAGACTATCTCCTCCCTCTCTCAATGTCTGTCCTCAGCAGTCGTCTCAGCCTGGGGATAAAGTGCTTCATACAGTTCTGCACTCTGATTATGCGGTCGGTGCTGCAAACCACAGAAGCATTTGCAACACAAATCTTTTGTTTATTTCAGAAAATGTTTGATTTTCCCCTGGCAGCACAATTGATTGCTTCTTTTGCCTCTTCAACAGTATTAGGTCAGGCTGATTTTTTTCTTTCAGAAATGATGACTTAATACCATCTATATTTTACCTTACATACAAGAAAAAAAGCACCCAAAAGTTATAGTGGCTAATTTTATTTTCAACAGAGACTGTGTGAGATCAATTCTTTGAAGTGTGTTGAAGCTTAGAAGTGACCTGGTGTATAACCAATTTTATTGTTGTTGACTACACAGCTGATAATAATGCATTGTCACTGCTTGTTGATTATAGTGTCCAGAATGTAGTGAAATTACTGCTTTTGGTTTTAAAATCTTGTGTCCTTGGTAAAATGTTTGATCTATTTGATCAAAATTTTCTGGAAGACTATTAAAAGTATTCCCCATTATGATTAGCAGGGTTGTCCAACCTCTGTACTTTTCAACAGTTTTGCTTCACATATTTCTTGAAGATACCAACAAATTCATGGTTTCAATATAGTCTCGTCAATTGTTTCTTGTATTACCCACTCCTGGTTTTGTCACTATTAATGCCGATTGCTAAAATTCTGCTTTACCTAATTTTAATATCTATTGCTAACAAAGATGCCCTTTGTTTAGAGTTAGGTGGTGTATATTTCCATGTCTTTATTATTTAACTGCTCTTTTTGCTTTTGATGTACTGTTTTAAATTATTTTATGTTTTCTATTCAAATCTCTGCTTCTTACTTTCATCTTTTCTCTTGTTTTTTTTTTCTAGTTGATATATGTATTGATTATTACCATTTGAGAATCGAATTACCATTCTGTATTTTTAGTTTGAATTGTTATGTATACATTTTGATCTGTACATTTAAACACACTTTTTTTGCTAAACAAGCATATTAAAAATCTTCATCTTCCTCTGGAATGAGATAGTGGCTTTATTAGTTTCTCCTTGTACCACCATTCCAGTTTGGTTATTGGTGTTTTGAGATTTAATTGTATTTTCATATTGTTAGTTGGCTTGGTCTATTTTACATAAAATAAAATCATGGAAAATAATCCAACTAAACAGAAAATATTGACAGATGTTTTTAAAAGATAACACTTCATTTCTGACTTTATACTCAGATAGTTTTAAGCCGTAGATATATATTCAGCAGCAGGAAGTCTTTCCCATGACAACTCCTGTGAAGCCAGCTTGTCTGCTTTACGTGTATCTTATAAATTACTTTGTACCTGAGGTCCTGCAGCATGCTGTAGTGTCTAACATCACGACTTCCCTAATCAGACCAGAATGCAATGTAATAAAGCCGCTTGCATTTATTATAGACGTTGCCTTCATTTTATTGAATATGTGTGTACCATAGAACATACCAGTGAAAGCCTCATTACTCACTGAATGAAAATATCATCTATTACTCCACAGAACATTTCCAAAATTAAGCCAATATGCTCGTTTTATTACTTTATGTTATGTCTGACATAACGTTTGTATATGATTCATTCTACATTCCTCTTCCTAGTGACACTTGGATTTAATGACTGGGTGAATGGGACACCCATCTGCTTTTTCTGCTCGATGTGAAGGAGCGCCTGCCGGATACCCTACCAAGAGAAGAGGGTGACCTTTCATACTCAGCACTTCTTAACCAGATTCTGCTCCTCCTTTCGGGCAAGAGAGAGTAGTTTATACCCTAAAGACTGTATATCCAAGTCACCAGGAAGCAAAAAAAAGTGATATTTGATTTGTAGAATCCTACTAAGGATTTTAATTGACGATGAGTGAAGATGCAATAATTATCGGCTGGTAGCAGTATCCTGATGCCCCCTCCTGATTTAGGAAGTCAAACAAAGAGACTACCACAAATGAATCCACGCTTATTAATAAATAAGAGACATGATTCTGTTATTGGCTTATGGGAATTAATTTTCCACAGACTGAAAGTAAACTTCAAAACTGAGAACAGTTTTTAAGGTGACATATAAGGATCTGACCAGAAGTTAACTTTTCTCAATTTGCATATTCACGATTTGTACATAACACTTTTTAGGTCATAGTAAAGAAAAGTACATCAGTCCTGAACAGGAAAAATGAATTTATTTTATAAATGCATAATTACAGGCAAAACAAATACTTTAGTAGTGATGTTAAATTTTATTATTTTTATTGTTCACATTGGGACCATAATGTGCATATTCTAAAATGAATCCCATAAACTAATTATGTTAATGTACTTACACTAAGAAAAATTAAGTTTTAACAATACAATTAACTATGAAACAACACCTACAACCTTACATTTGCGATGGAGAAATCAGCAGGAACCCGTAAGTCCATCAACAAAACATTTTTTGTCCTGCTGTTTACAGACTGAGAAGCAATACTGACTTAGTTCGAGGAGCTCACCTATCCGCCAGGTGACAAAATATAAACACCACTTGCTACATAAGATAAGGGGATTCCTGAGGGGAAAGGGCGGCTTACATTTCTGTGGGACAAAAGTTTGCAGAGTTCATTGTGGCATGTTGCCTTATCAGAAAAAAAGGATGCTATCAACAGAACAGAACCTTGGCATAAGGACATGAGAGGCCGTTTTCAGGTTGCTAAAGACAGGAGAAATTTAAATGCAATGAACCAAAACTCGTCAGATATATAGAAATCTCTGCCATGGTGGCATTTACATAAACTTCAGAGAGCTGCTAGAATATCAGCTCATAAAGGATCATTAGTTTCACTTTCTTTATAAAGTTGGATAACTAATAGTTAATAAGATAAAACAATTTTGTAAAAGAAAGCCATGGATATAAATACATGCGGAATGATAGAATTCTTAAGTTACTATTTTGCAATCTAGTGAAATGCTCTAAGTAACAATCAATAGTGAATGCTAAAAGCATTTGGTAAAAGGTTGATGGGGAAATTTATAAAAGATGAATAAATTTCGTGTATTAGATTTATATTCCCATCATAATAAATCACCACAGATTTAGTGGCTTAAAAACACACATCTAATGTCCAGCATCTCTGTATATCAGAAGCCCACGTGCAATCTGACTGCATTGATTCTGCTACCTACATCTCACCAGGCAGAATCAAGGCTGCATTTCCTTGAGACCCTCGGGCGGGAGCCTATTCCCAAGCTTACTTGGGTTCTTGGCAGAATTCAGTTCCCTGCAGTTGTAGGACTGAAGTCCTATGAACTTTCTAACTTTGGGGGTGAGGGGGACTGGGGGGGTAGTACTGGTTTCCAGAGAGAGGCCACTGATATTCTTTGCCTCTGGATGCCTGCCTCCTGTGGGCAGCCCACAGCAGCAGGCCGACTCCTTCTCATCCCATGTGTGTGACCTCCCCTGACCATCTCCAGGGCCGCCTCTGTGTTCTGACGCGTCTAGGAGAAAAATCCGACATAAATTCTCTAAGGCCGAGCAAGCAGTCCCTTTACAGCTGTGCTCAGGTCCGTGTTTGATTGATTGTGCGGCTCAGTAATAGGGCAGGTGCTTGCCTACCTTGCTCCACAGCTGACAATAATGAAGCCCTCAGCGAGTCTAATTCCATCCAATTGTAATTTTGGTAGAAACAAAGTTGGGACTCCTAGTTGTGGGTTAGGGGCTTAGAAGTCGTTACTCATCCTAAACAACAAACCAAAAGTCACAGACTGAAAAATCAAGAACTTTTGGACAGGTGGGCAGGAATAGCCACGGAGTCACAACCCACAACAAAAAGTCACAGACTTTGGCCTCCAGGGTCTGTGAGGGGACCCAACTAATTGCTAATGGGGGGGACCCAGCTAATTGCTAATGGGGGGACCCAACTAATTGCTAATGGGGGGACCTAACTAATTGCTAGTGGGGGGTAGTGGAGGGTGGGACTTTTCCGGGGCCCAGGAATCAGGGTGGGGACCGTCACGGCACAGTGAGATCCACCTCTGGAAGCGTCACCCGTTTCCCGATTCGGCAGCGAAAGTCAGGACCACTCACCCCTTTGAGATCCGCCGGGGCCCGCTCTGGGGGCGGCCGGAGCTGGAACCAGTTAGCGTCTGACTAAGCGGGCGGGTCGGGAAGGGCCCTGGGGTAGATCCCTAGTTCGGTCTGGAATCGTGAACCCAGCCGAGCCTTGCGCGCGGCGAGGGGGCGCGTCCCCGGTATCTGTGCGGCCGCTCGCTGTGTAGACGAGTCTGCGCGCGGGCGCCGGTGGTGTCACCAGACGCCACTGCGTCGGCCGGGTCGGCGCTCGCCACAGGCCTGGTCACCTCGCTGTGACGAGACCTTGTGGCTGCGGAGAAGGCTGGGCCTCGTGTCGTGCTGCTTCTGGCCTGTTTCTTTTCCTAAAATGATGTTGACCCTTCTAGCCTAAGGCTGGACCTTAATCACCTTTAGGAAGCATCACTGCTCGTAGAAATGAAACGGCAGTTGAACTTCCCATAAACAGAAACTCCCTTCTATGTCAAAATAATGATAGTCATAATCAAAGTAAAAGTAAGGTACTACCGGTAATTAAATTTTATCTAGATCTCCTCATTCTCAGCTTGAAGACGGCACCAAACTCTGCCCAGGTGCAAACGGAAGCAACATTAGCGCCCTCGCGCCCACCCCTGAGCGCTCCCTCCTGCCGCCTCAGTTACTCGGTTACAGGCCAGCGGCTCTTGCTGGAGAGCCCGGACTCCTCAGGCTGGTCCTGGCCACCTTGCTCCCCGGGGGTGCACGACGGTCGTTCCTGGGCGTCGGCGGAGCAGAAGCTCCTGCAGCGCGTCTTCAGATCCCGCAGGGTCTGCAGATTGCTCACATGATGCTCTGCTTTTTCTGATCTATTTCATTCTTTGATTATAAAACGAGCCATGTGGGACATTTTAGAAAATTCAGTAGTCGCTTCAACTCAGTTCTGAGCACAATTTTCTTTTACTCTGGAAATTACAGCAACCTCATTTCCAAAGGACCAATGTTAACCGAGGCAGCATTGGTTTAAGCACTGTAGGACTCAGGACTAGGCTCGAACCTCCTCAGCACCACCCCCACCCCGACCCCTGTACTCCGTCATTCGTGTATCTCATATGCGTCCCTTATTGTCATGGTCCGGCTACAATTTTCACTCCAAATCCATTTCTAACCCTCTGAGTAAGATTCTATCAAAAATTATCGATGTGTCCAAAACACCTATTCCTCTCTTTTTAATTTAAAATGTTATTCCGAAGTGTAATGGAGATTAAGTCAAATTTAGAACCCCAAATGATTGCCATAATAGAAAGGCAGAAGTAAAACTAATCAATAGTGATCCATTCATTTGATTCTTGATAAAATAAAACATAAACACAAAGTCTTACCAGACATTATAAAGCATTTAATGTGCACACAGAGCCATTTCTTGATATAACCATTCAAAATTAGTATAATAATGTAAATCAAATCCATTACACACACATGAATATTAAAGCACTTTAAAATTTAATTAATCTGAGTAAGTTCCTCTATCCTATTTTTTACCAGTAGTGTTAGGATGTTCAAAGTGAAAAACTCAGAAAATTGAATAGGTTAACATATATTAAATTGGGATAAAAAATACTTTAGCTTCAATGATTATCAATGAAATGTAATTTTTGTTACATTATAAAAAACACTTAATTACAGAATAGAATGTATTTTTCTATAACAGAAATGCGAACACATAGAAGACTATGCTGAGAAAAAATTCAGAACTTTGTTTATATATATATGTATGCATGTATATATATATATATACATACATACACACATACACACACATACATATGTATATGTATGTATTTCTTTTCTAGTTTGGAATTCAGGGATTTAATACAAATAAAATCTTTTGATATTAACTACTGAGCACAACCCACTTCCCACTCAATAAGTTCTTTTTTATTTTATTCACTAGCTGCTAAGAGTTATTAAAAGAAATGTAAGGCACCATATAAGTCTATCTTCCTCTTGGTAAGACAAGGTGAGGGCCTCACTCCTTCATTATCCTAAATCCAAAGTCCGAGTGCTAGCCCTCGTGGTTGATGCTTACCTTTTTAGATCTATCCCTGATAGCTGAAAGCACAAATGAGCAATCCAAGTAAAATAAAGCCCAAGCCTAGCTGGACTGAAACTTCACTATTGCCTTAAGAGGGAGTGAAGAATGAAAAATAAGATAAGACAGATGAGGTAGGACCCAGTTATTCAGAACCTTGAGTTCCAATGGCTGTTGCAGTATCTCATAGGCAACGGAGAGCTAGTAGAATCTCGGTGCTGTTTATCATCTACTTCTTTACCTGCTGAAGTCCTCCAATCTAATTTCCATTATGAAACTGAAAATAAAAGTATCAGATGTGTCCCTGATGGTACCAAGTTTTCTTCCTTTCTATTTTCTCTCTGAGACTGTAGCCTTTATACTGGATAGAATTTAATATTTTAAGCCAACTGACAACAGTAAGTCCCATGCGAGTGTCACTACTTGATGCATAGGTGTAGTCAGCACAATGGACTGTGAAGAGGTTCAGAATATAATTTGTTTTTCACTGGTGTTGGCATCAAGCTACACACACACACACACACACACACACACACACACAGAGAGAGTTGAAAAGACAATATGTCAACCAAGATCGGAAGCACAATAAGATTAGCCATTTCTTTAAAATGGAATGCCACTAAATTCTTTCCAGTGAAATAATTTTACCACCAAATCTATTCCAGTGAGAGACTATTTCTAAGGACACCATTTATGTGGAAACTTGTCATGAGGACTGTGCCGTGTTTTTGGTTGGTTGATTTTCCAAACCACTGGAGGATCTGAGAAGGAAATAGACATAATAAAAACTCAAGATTAGCTTTTTCTGTGAAAAAGAATAAAGTACTGTGGTAGGAAAAACACATGAAGAAGGAAATAAACCAAATAATGTCTAGAAGTTGACAACAATGTAAGAAAATAGGTAAATTTGTTTAAAAAATAATTGCCCAGTCTCAAATGACCTCATCCTGATCGTATTTCTAGTTTTACTCTGTAGAGGAGAGTTATTTTATGCATCTTCCTGGTTTACCACTGCATCTTAAACAGGTGTTAATGATAACCTTTAGCCATGTTCTAGGAGTAAAAATAATAATTAAAATGACATCTAGTGTTAAGTGCTCGTGATGATCCCCACACTGTTCTAAATCCATATATGTTCATCTTTTTAATTCCCACAACAAACAGAGGAAGTGAGTGTATTATTTCATTTCTGCAGAAAAGAAAACTGGGACATATTTTAATAATTCCCCAAAGGTCACAGACATAATAGACAAAAGTTGAATTCCTAACCAAATAGAATCTCCAAAAGGAAGCAATAGTCTCACGTTTGGTGAGAACACTGTTTATTTCCCCAAAGTCACAGACATAATAGCACAACAGTTGAATTCCTAACCAAATAGAATATCCAAAAGAATGCAATAGTCTTATGTTTGGTGAGAACACTTTATTTCTCCGAAGAAAAATGGCTTACCATGAATAAAGCTGAAATGAATAGCTTACCTTGAAAACTCTGTTTCTCACTCTCGATTCTGAACTTATTTAAAGGGAAGAAATGATAATTAGCAAACTTCAAAATGAAATACACATAAAGCACACACAGTAAACACAACGCTAGTGCGGTCCCTGGACACACCCCTTGGTGAGTATCAGGGTGCCTTCTCCCCTCACAGTTGCAGAGGGAATGATTGCTGATCAAAGATGGCTGGACAGAAGTGACCTTTTGTGCTGGCTGATACAATCGCGCTTAGTACTTCAAATACGTGGCTTTCTTAGCCTCCCTTTACTTACAGATGACTGTGTGTTTCAGATATAACCATTAATGCGCTCAAAAAAATTTTGTTGCTCTGATTAAAGTTCCCGCATTCTGTCTGACATTGCTCCTTTTTTTATTGCCTTTGATCCATAATGGACTTGTGGCCGCCATTTTGTAAAGCTGAGAGCATCACAAAGAAGGAAAACGAGAATGCCTACCATGGCATATTCAAGAGGATGGCAAAGAGAAGTTATTTTATGATCTCCTGATGTCATTTTAGATCCCGTTACTAGGTAAAACAATGATTTTTTTTATTCTGCTGAAAATTACAATAGACGATAACATAAACAGAACCCAGTTTCTCAAATACGATGTTCAACAACACATGAATGTATCACTTACGTGATATTCTGTGAGTTACTAATAAATACTTTATATTTCAAGTCTCTAGTAATCATGTTTTGTTACTTGAAACGAAGATCATTCCTCTATGATATACATTATAAGCATGAAATTATATAAAATAAATAATATTTAAAAATATTAAATGGGGTATTCGATATAAATAACCCTATCACACGGAATCAAGAACACTTAGGGGAAAAATGCTTTTTTACTTTCATTTCCAGTGTATTTCTTAAATAGACAATATTTAACATACTGTCACTTTTGTCTAAACAAGCTTATCTTTCAAAATTTTATAGTGTTCATCAATTGCATGAAGTATTTACATTCTAATTGAATTGTTTATTTTTTTCAAAGTGGACATCTTGCCTTTTATTTTTAAGGGTTATTCATTAGTCTTTTGATTATAATAGCATCATCTAGTAACTGAAATCTGGTTTTTCAACTAATTGACTGTTGATTTTAAGCAAGTTACTTAACCAGAGTATTAAGAATCTGAATCACAGAGAGAGAGAAAAGGGAAAGTCTATATCTTAAATTATAATTTGAATATTTCATTTAAGTGTATGCTAACACTCCTCTAAAACTGTAATAAACTGGCCTTCCCTTAAAATAAAAACATCTCTTCGATAAGAATATTACAATATTTTGTTTCTTATAGATTTTTAAATGCTTTGCCTCCATGTATTTTTCACTAGAATCAAGAAAAGCTGTAATAATATCTATTAAAGAGAAAAATAATTGCCCTGGATATTATCAAAACTCACTCATTTAAAACAATATCTGTCAGTCAGTCTGGGTGATAATAAAGGCACCTTACAGACTTCCACTGTCCTCTGTTTGCCCCCAAAGACTAAGGACGATAGGCATTTATCTAAGATTAACACCTCGTTTCCCTCTTAAAATGAGAGAAATCTTGAAGGCATCCTTTTAGAGAAGAACATCTGCCATCCATGACATTTAAAACAAGTTTGCTGGTAATAGAGTTATGAGTGATCACATAATTTAGGCCATTCAGTGTAAAGTATGACTCATAGATGTTCAGATGTTCAGAGGGGCCTAACAGGCTGTGTGTGAAGCTGGGGTCTAAATCCTAGTGAGCTTTGAAAATATGCTTCTATTTTAATATTGTCATCTCGGTCAAAGGGGATCCTCCTGGGCATTCAGAACCTCAGTGAGCTCTAATTTCTTGGTGGTGATAAAAATAGCTACTCTTCCCTCCTTTAATGTTTATACATATTCAATACTGAATTATTTAAATTCAATTTTAATGCTTGATAATTTAGGCAGACAAATTAGGCTATTCAGAATCAAATCTGAGTACACGATCATTGAAAGGTAATATCTTATGCAACTTAGTGCAGCCCATAAAATAATTCTTTATAAAGAAACTGAAACTTTAATTACATGTGTATATCATTTCATATTATCTAAATTGTTATATTCTCCTCCACATACAATTCTAAGTGGCTTCCGTCTCAGTGTTTCCCACATTCATTTTCTAACGTAGCCTCGATTTCAAATAGGTCCTTTGTCAGCTATTAGTGTCAGTGTCACAGGGCCCACGTTTATAGTCAGCTGCTCTTTTCACAGACGGCAAGTATGGGCGCCATCGCACTCCTTCTCAGGGCACCGGAGCAATCATTTGGAGCTATCGCGCAAACCAACTGCATTTTTGACTTTCATTTCTGGCAGTTTTCGGCCCCACCAGTCGCCGTCATCTTCTGTCCCGGGTTTGGCCTGCTGATGGGACAAGCTCGCGCCCTCTGCGCTGAACGCACGCTCGTGGCCACTAACCCGGCGTGAGGACCTGCGCTGGGCCTGGGCCTCCCCGCGCCCAGGCGAGCCCAGCCCCGGGCCAGAGGGCTCTCGCCCAGGGAGCCCGTGCCGGAGGGAGGGCCCTCGCGTGCCGCGCCTCGCTCGTTTCGGCGTCCGGAGCAAACACCGCGCAGGTGTGCGCGCTTCTTTCTGAGAGGGCGGAGCCGTGGCGCTGGGCGTGTGGGGGTCCCCCCCCCCAGAACCGTTCTTCTTTTGCTTTGTCTCGTCCTCCCTGGTGAGCACCATCTCGGAACGGCTCCTGCTCAGTCCCACGGCCCTGGACAGACTTCAATGACCTTGAGGACAGAAGCAGGGCACGCGGTCTTCGTTCCACTGGTCAGAGTCGGGCGTGTGAGAGGAAGGCCGAGCTCTGTTTTCAGTCGGGCTGTCTGTCTCAGTTGTGACACACAGGCAAGAGGCTGATGTCCGTGTCAAGGGGGGCTCTCACACTGTGACCGCGCATTTATGGCTGGACTCCGCCTGTCTCCCCCACCTCCCCGTCTGCGGGAGAGCAGAGGGAAGACAGGTGCTCTTTGCGCGACGAGCGTCCCTGTGTGCTTCTGACGGAAGAAGAATGCTTCTGCAGCGTGTTGAGGTCCCATTCATAAAAACAAACGACTTGCTAAGACCCTACAAAGGCCTTCTGCTGCTCCTTCTGCATATTGCGGTCAAAGAAAGGAGTCTGGAGTTTACATGTTAGGAAGAAAATATGAGGATCCCTGGGGCATAATCACAGCTTAATCCAAATGTAATCTTAACTCCAGGTCTTTCAACCTTATCAATCCTTAAGCTCAACGGTAGAGATAGAAATTTAAAGCTTTGTGGGGGAAGATGCCTTGAGTATAGGCACAGTAGGAAGAATCATTCCTACAGTAGCTTCTTTAACTATCAAGAAGAAGGAGAAGGACGAGATGAGGAGGAGGAAAGAAAGGAAAAGGAAGAGGGAAAAGCAGAGAGGAAGGTAACTGTCACTAGCTAGAGGGAGACAAGCAGAGGTCCGCAATATGACCCATTTAAAAATGCAAAATCACTAAAATAATTCATAGCTGCAAAAATAAACATTACCAATTGGCCTTTACTCCTTCCACAACGTAAGTTCATTCTAACATCTCCTGAAATGCTCTAGTGGACAAACCTTCACTGTCATTAAAAAACAAGGGATAAATTACTTGCCTGTTAATTAATTAGTCTGAAATTTGATCCCAAGACCTCAAGTCTTTATGATGCCAGCATGTCTGTGATACTCATATCTGCATTGCAAATGATTTATTTCTACTTACTTTGACTAATTTTTAAAATCTGATTTCTTAATATTAAGAAATTCAGACAATTTTTACCTACAACTATACAAAGATAATACAATTCCTCAGCTCCATGCCCTTACACTATTCTGGACAGCTTATTTGCTAATGATATATCAAATGATAGCAGAGCGGACAGATTTTTATTTAGAAATTGAATCCTAGAAAAATGTGTAAAGTAAAAGATTAAATTTGGGAAGTTAAGATTTCATTGTCTTTTCTGATAATTTATTTATTCTCAGAATAAAAAGGTTATGCACTATTTCCTGTCTTCCGCATATTAAAAAGTTAATGCTGTGAATATATATCGGAAATTTAATTCCTTGAATCAAAGCAAAGTGGTGAAACACTCAGACCTTTAGACCTTTAGAATGTTCTCTCATGTTTGAGTGACAAGACATTACATCTAGCTCCTTTATCACAGCTTTCTATTCCTTAGGATTTTCATGCAGAAATTTAACTTTTTAGTCAGGTTTAGTTGACTTCACTAAAGCCATATCTCTCATGGGGATCAACACAGTCAACCCATCTTTGACATTTGAAGTTAGGGAGTTAACACAAAAGATACAGGTGAATTATCAAGCAAACAGGTACAGAGTCACATGAGGAAACAAACTTTATGTGGTTCTCACAGAAAGACGGGGAGACAAGCCTGCCAAAAACACGAAGTAGGGTTTCGGTTAGGAAGGTTTGGTCTGTAGAGACTTACTTGCTTCATGACTTAACTATTTGAAGTTCCAGTTTCACCATTGGTAAAATGAGCATCGTCGGCTATTTGCCTTGTAGACTTGTGGTTGATTGAGTGAAGAATTCCTGCAAGAAATGTATACTAATGACTAATGCAGGTCAAATGCTCAGAATATCTATCAAGTACAAACACAACGCTTCTTTCTTAATTGTATCGCAGTGAAGAGGCCTTTAGTTATTTATTCTTCTTAAAGATTTATTTACTCATACAAGAGCCAGGGTGAAGCCAGGGGTGGGGAGTGAGAGAAACAGAGCGGGGAGCAGAACAGGCGGATCCGCTGAAGCCCACTGCTGAGGGGGCGGTGGGGAGGCAGGAGGGGCTGCTGCGCCCTGGGGCCCTCCCTGGCGGGGTGGTGCTCGGGCTGGGCTGCGGGGGCTGCTGACAGCCTCACCGGGCTGCGCTTAGCCCCTGCACCCCCGGAGGCCCTGGGAGTACCGACTTCCATTGGCCCCGAGGCACTGAAGGCCCGGGGAGGGCCAGGGCTTCGGTGCCTCCTCCCAGCACGGTGTGTGGTAAGGAAAGACGCTCACCTGAGTCTCGGTAGCTGGCCCTTTCGTGGGGCCTTGCAGGTAAAGCCGGATTCCTGCGTGGTTTCCATTAATTTCTCCTCTCCAGGTTGCGCAGAGGCCTGTGGGTGTCAGACGCTATGAGTCAGCCGCTGCCAACATAAGTCCCCGGCGCTGCCCAGAAACTGTCCTGTGAGGAAACACGCCAGGCAGGCAGTGTAGTACTCAGTCGCTATTTTCTTTGGAAACATTTTTTTTTTTTTTATGAAACAGATTCTCATTCTTTAAGAATGAATTAAAGGCTTACAGTATCCACATTGACTTGGTTGCAAAGGACATATAGAGAGAATATTTTTAATATCTTGCATTTTATGTGACCTCTTTTTTTTAAAGATTTAATTATTCTTACAGAACTGGGGTGCAGGCCAGAGGCTTAGGGGCGGTGAGAGGCTTCACCAGAGACAGAGTGAGGAGTAGAACAGGCAGATTGACCGAGTCCACTGCTGAGGGGAGCAGCAGGCGGGTCAGGAGAGGTCTGCAGGGCCCTGTGGTCACCTCCGGGGCAGGCGGGGATCCAACTCATGCGGAAGTGGCTTTAGCTTGTCAGTGCAGTGCTGTAACCCGCTGTAACCCGCTGCGCCCCCAGGGAAGGTCCTATGTGAACTCTTATATAAATAAGACTCATTTTATATATTACACTTGGTAGGTGGCAAAGTGAAGACTTCTAAAAGCAAAACATTAGGATGAAAGTTGATCTTCAAACAATTCAAACATAACTTGTGTTTCTCTTTATATTGAGCATATTTTCTTTCAGTGATTCAGTTCATGCTTTATGTTGTCTTGTTAATTTTCTTCTTGGAACCCCTTCTGGTTGTAATTTATAATATAATTGAATTTAAATCTTTTTGAGCAGTTAATTTAGATGGGCATTGGTTATTCCGCATCTTAGAAATAGCAGCTCTTCCCTGTCAGCCTGTGTGTTCTCACTGGGACAGCTCCTTCTCTGTCTGAACCGCTTTCTTGCCGAACACCTCAAAGGTAACAGAAAGGGAAAATTTCAGGAAACTAATTGGGTTGCCAGACCGTGCCCAGTTGAAGCACGAGGTTGGGCATCAAATCACAGATGTTTATACTTGTCTGCTCATTGACCGGTGTCGTGAAGGTAAAACGTAGAATTAGAGAAATGTCAGGAATACTCCTTGGAGGAAATGATAGTCGACTGAGCAAACGGTGTTACAGAAACTGGAGTCCTCGTGCAAAAGAAGGACGCGGCGCG